>NC_085013.1:23192006-23247006 GCF_963854185.1 Sardina pilchardus | reverse complement strand
GAGTTTTAAGCCTGGTTCTCCACACACACACACACACACACACACACACACACGGCTGGAAAGCGGCAACCTGGTAATCCACAGACGGAGGCCCAAATGGATGAGGTGCAGAGAGAGAGAGAGAGAAAGAGAGAGAGAGAGAGAGAGAGAGAGAGAGAGAGAGAGAGAGAGAAAATCAGGGTGATGCACTCCAAATCAGAGCACATTTTTACCCAGCATTGCAGGAGGTCTTCATCACAGCGGAGAGAGGGAGAGAGAGAAAGAGAGGGAGAGAGAGGTAGAGGGAGAGAGAGGGAAAGAGGGAGAGAGAGAGAGCAAGAGCACAAGACCATGAGAGAGAGAGAGGGAGAGAAAGAGAGGGACAGAGAGAGAGAGAGAGAGAGAGAGAGAGAGAGAGAGAGAGAGAGAGAGAGAAAGGGACATAGACACTATTAAAGAGATGCAGAAAGAGACGTGGGATAGTAAACTAGTGGGAAGTGTGAGTGAGAGGCAGACTGAAGGAGAGGACACACACACACACACACACACACACACACACACACACACCTTTCTTCCTTCTCCTCCAGTGGCCCGACAATAAAAAAGGTGACAAAAGCACTTAGAGCTTCTCCTGTCCATGGCCTGGCGCTCTGCACTTTGGTCAAATGATACAGGAGGGACACCTCCACCTCCACCTCCACCTCCACCACCACCACCACCATCAGCACCAGGGGAGCCTCTGATCCTCCCAGCCTCTGCTCCATCTCCAGGGTCCAGCAGGCCTGACTGGACAGGGCCATCATCTCCCACACACACTCACACACACACAATCATACACACACAGAGAGGCCTCAGGCACTGCCTGGTTGCAGCAGGGAATTTTTGAAGAGGAGAGTGGGTTGGTTGGTGTGTGTGTGTGTGTGTGTGTGTGTGCATTCTGACAGCAGGATACACTACTGTGCAGATCAAGATGGCTGAAGATTATCTAAGGATTGCTAGAGAGAGAGAGAGATACTGGGAAATGCTACACATGTGGGGAAAAAAGAGAAAAAAAGGGAGAAAAAGGAAACGTCCCCATCGCTGTGCTCTCGCTGGCTGGCCATATCACTTAAGAGGGATCAGACCTCATGGGTGGTGAAGATGATGGTGTGAGTGAAAAGGGGGGGAAGCCATTTCACAGAGCAAACGACCTGATGAGAAACAGCACTGTAAAAAACACCTTGTGTCAAACGTACAACAAGCTATTCATTAATTCACACACACACACACACACACACACACACACACACACACACATGGACACTTCGCCCTTCCCCCTATACGCTCTCTCTCACTCACACACACACACACACACACACCTTCGACCCCAGCTCTCTAGGTCCAGCCACCCTGTGGTGCAGTTCTCATCCCCGGTGGTCCCAGTGGACAGGCTGCTGGGGGACTTGTATTGATTACCCCCCTCCCCCCTCCCCCTCCCCCTCCCCACCCCCCTCTTCCCTGGCCACAGGCACTAGTCTGCCTCTTCATGGATTTGGACAGAAGTCCTTTGAAAAACAGTGTAAGGTGTATATGACACACGCACTCATTTACACATTAACAAAAAATGACTGGGACTAGAGCGACACACACACACACGCACATGCACACGCACACGCACACGCACACGCACACGCACACGCACACATACTGTATAGTCTTACACATACGCACAGAACCTCATACTAGCCTTGTAACATAATACGGTACAAACATATGACATTGGGGGGTTGATTTCTCCAAACACAGAATGTTCAGAAATTAACCCTTCCACTTCATACATACACACACACACACACACGCACACACACACACACACACAAATACATACACACACACACAGCACAGCTGAGACATAACACACACTTCTGTTCTCCCCTTTTGCCTGCAGGGTGGCCATGATGGAAAGTGACATTTTCACGTGCGGCGCTTTAGAAGCAAAATGTTACACTGGGGGATGTTTAAGCGGGCAAATTAACTCGGCTCCTTGCCCCCCGGGGGCAACAGGCTAATTTCATTCCATGATTGTTCTCCACTGTATTGCTCCCTCCTTCTCTCTCTCCCTCCTTCCCTCCCTCCCTCCTTCTCTCTCTCTCTCTCCTGCCATCTCACCCTGAGTCATTAATGAGTTTAGATTTTGCCTGCTGAAGGGCAGCTAAATGATTTATCTTACCTTGAAGTCACAACACTTCCTGCTTCACTTAAAATAACACGCTTACAGAAAGGTGCCATCCAAACCCCATAACACTGTTACATAAACCCACCAGACTGAGCTACACACACGACCAACGGCAGCTCTCTCTCTCTCTCTCACTGGCCTCTTTGCCTCGGTATAGAGTGCGCGAGTGTGTGTGTGTGTGTGTGTGTGTGTGTGTGTGTGTGTGTGTGTGTGTGTGTGTGTGTGTGAGTGTGTGTGTGCGTGTGTGTGTGAGTGTGTGAGTGTGTGTGTGTGTGTGGAGGGGCCGGCATGGATTCTGAAGGGAAGGCGTAGAAACCAATGGTCCTTTTGTGATTGGACCTTTAGTATTCTGATGTTTCTTGTTCCTTGTGATGTAGAGTGTGGTAGAGTGGCTTGTCCAGTGGTGTCCAGGGATATCCCCAGGACACAGGCACTCACTCTCTTCTAGCATGTTGCAGCATCAAATGGCATCACAGATGTTTTGTTTACATTCACATTTACACTTACATGAGTGCTGTCATTTATTAACCCTACTGATGAACTTGACTCACAATACGTTGGTCTGTGGTCTATCTTGCGTCATGTTGAGTGTCTCTCTCTCTGTGTGTGTGTGTGTGTGTGTGTGTGTGTGTGTGTGTGTGTGTGTGTGTGTGTGTGTGTGTGTGAGTGTGTGTGTGAGTGAGAGAGAGAGTGTGTGTGTCTATTGTAAGTATGCAAATATTACGCAGGTGTGTGCGAAGGGTGACTTTTTTTTTTTGTTCAATTCGGGGCTGAAAACCTGAGAAGGAGAGCAGCTGCATTTCAAATCAAGGCAAGCAGGCTGCAGAATAACATTACCTAGTCATTTCATATCGCTCCATCAAGCAGAGCAATGTAGCGGAGGAAGCGCTGCTCCGTCCAGGGCTTATTAACGGCTCTCCGCCACACACACACACACACACACACACACACACACACACACACACACACACACAGACACAGACACACGCGCACAGAGCCGGGGAGAAGTGAAATATTCGGCAGACTCTTGTCCATTAACTCCAAACAAATGAATGTGAGCGGGAGCATCTACATGAGTGACCGCACTGGAACGGTCAGGAGGTGAAACACGCTCGCCCAGCCAGACGCAAAGTGCGGTTCTGCTGAGGACAAGACCGGGGCGATAATATTCCCGCATACTCAAGAACCCTGGAGGACATCTTAGCTGGCTTTCAGTGGCACTTTACCGTGGCTATCTGGTTCAGATATCAGAGCTGGAGACCACAGAAGAAGCCACATGGCTGTGTGTGTGTGTGTGTGTGTGTGTGTGTGTGTGTGTGTGTGTGTGTGTGTGTGTGTGTGTGTGTGTGTGTGTGTGTGTGTGTGTGTGTGTGTGTGTGTGTGTGTGTGTGTGTGTGTGTGTGTGTGTGTAAATAAACAGACATATGTAACGATATAGGCTACATGATATGATTAAGAGGAGAAGCCTGAGGCTAGATCTGTGGAGGACACAGACATGCAGCAGAGGTCCAGATGAGGAGATGCCATCGATCCTTACTGTACATGACATGACGTCATCACTTTTGAATCCTCACACACACAGCACATTTCAGCTTCACCTTCCACTCCTACACACATACAGTAAAACAAACCATGATAATAATACAAAACAGAATCCTATGTCTATGATCTTGTAGCTGAACGGGTAGCATGGGGTGCAAATCAACATCTAAACCATGGGCTTGCTCAATGGCCAGTACTAATACACATCTACCATACACTGCACTGCAAGCCACTAAAAGATTAGCCTAGAAACCTAGACGCCCCTAGCGGCAGCAGATCTAATTTGGCTGCCAGGGCAGTCTAGCAACGCTCCGTAGAGCTTGGGAGCTGGGCTTTGGAAGAATCACCGGACCAATCACATCGTGTATAGAGTCGGTGGGCGGGCTTAACATAATGGTGACTGACAAGCGACCAGAGGTTGCGACGGTTACGCATCCTGCTACTTGAAAACAAGAAGATGATTCGTTTAGCGTTATCCTATTGCGTGGAGAGGGAATTTGAAAGAAAACTGTTTATCCCACCCCTCCGATTGAGCCCTGCCTACAGCGAGTTGCCAGACCCTACATCTTGATGTGGGTCTGGCTGGTCAGGCTAACTAAACGAGACAATACGAGATGAAAATGAAGTCGCTAAATGCAAATCTAACAAACAACAACACAAAGATATTTACAAACAGTCATCCTCAGAGCCCTGTGCCAGTGCTCAGCTGTTTCCGACAGGCCCGCTGCCTTTCCACTCGCTCCCAGTCATTTGAGGAGGACTGCTGGGAGTAATGAGGGCCTTACTGGGACCGCCCAACACAAAGGGCCTTATGGGGAATCAGTGGCTGCCTAGCATCGCTGGAGAGGGTGGAGAGGGTGGAGAGAGGGGTGGAGAGAGGTGGAGAGAGGTGTGGAGAGCAGGGCTGACACACTAATGGTCGTGCTGAGCTCCCGCTCCTGCCCGCATCACGACAGAGGTGTAATTAAAACATATGCTATAATCTTCCCCTCATCATTCTCCCTCTCTCTCTCCCTCCACACACACACACACACACACACACACACACACACACACACACACACACACACACACACACACACACACGCACACGCACACGCACACACACGCACACGCACACACACACACACTCACACTCACACGCACACACACTCACACACACACACACACACACACACACTCACACACACACACACACAAACACAATATTAAACTCTCTCTCTCTCTCTCTCTCAAACTCACACACACACACACACACACACACACACACACACACACACACACACACACACAGAATTAAACCTACACACACACACACACACACACACACATATTGAACTCACACACATGCCAAGCCTGGTATCGCGCTGCATATCCGATGATATCTCAGTCGGAAGAGTGAGCAGATTAGTGTTGGTAAGAGGGGTGATGATGAACAGGGAAGTTTAGAAAGTTCTGGAAAAACTCACTGCCTCTCATTATGGTAACACAAACACATCTTACCCCCCCCCCCACCCCACACACACACACATACACTCTTCCAGACAGCACACATACAGCATGTGTGCATAACATCTACAGTATGTTCACAAAGTTAAAAAGGCCTAAAATTTATTTGATTCAGGGTTCCTCTCCATGAACAGCAGACACTTTTAAACAAAGCAACTTCCAATATGAGGATTAAAAGGATTTTGCAGGGTACAGTACATTGCAGAGCAAACCTTAGGTAACAATAGAACAGGGCTTCCAGGGAAGTCTTCACAACAGCAAATACTGCACATTTGCAACATCATGCTAAAATCTCCAAAACGTTCCACAAGTCTCAACACCACGTCAGATGCCCGGAACTGATAAAATGATAAAGCTTCCCGAAAGCACACAACGCTAAAGCATCTAGCTAAGCGGACGCAGATATCGAGCGTCCAGGAAAGTCTCTGTGAGCCCCAGGCAGCACCCAAGACACTTTTACTTCTGTCCTCGACGGGACGCCAGAGAAGAGGCTGGCATAGCGCTGTGACTCAGCATGTCCGCCAATATGTTGCGTTGGCTCGGCTCGCTCGCTCGCTCGCTCGCTCGCAAGAAGCGAAACAAGCAGTCGGACAAGTTCAGTGCGCTTGCAGCGGGCATAAACTAGTCCTCCACGACAGGTACAAACATTATGCAGTATTAGATGGGGGTAGGAGGGGTGGGGGGTGGGGGGAGGGGCTGTGTTGTTTGGGATGGATATTGGCTCCGAGTGCAAACGCAAAGGAAATTAAAATAAAGGATAAACAGCATCAGGCTGCTCCTCACGCAAAAAAACAACTTAAAAAAGACAACAGAATAGGCATGTAGGACACTAAGAACACTGATTAGACATCTCCTGTGATTGCATCTCCTCCAGATATAGCGCTACTACACCATCAGAATGAGAAGGCAGGTGGCGGGGCAAGGGGCAGGGGGAAGAAATATGCTCATTGAGCATTCCAGAGCCCTTTTTCTGCGCCCGATACGGTAAGGACGTGGTATTTGAAGAGAAGCAAGGCGGGCCAGGAGAGGCCCATTTGGTTTATTCATCGCAGATTATTAGAGCGCTTGGAGGGGCCATTCACGGGAGTTGCACTTGAAGGTCATCAAGCAGCCATCACTTCACGGAGAGTAAACATAATGGAGCAGGATCTGTCTGATGGATCGCGCCCAAATACGCGGCTCGTCGGGTCATAATGGCAGAACAAAAATGGCCGCGAATGAATCATTCAGCAGCTTCAAACTCCAAACAGCACTACAGAGTTATCTGAAGTTTAAAGATCATCTGTTCCACATTACGCATGCTGAGAGGAAGAGGAATATTGAGACTATTAAACGAACCAAATTCCAAAAAAACGACCAAAAACCTGCATCTGATGAAAGCCCGGAAATGTGTTTAGAAGTATCACAAACCCCTCATCCCCCGTGTTCACTCGAAAGCGGGCGACGCATAAATTCAGCTCCTGACTACTTCCGCATTTCAAATCAATGGCAAGCTTCCATTTCCCCCCCTCTCCAGTCACTCTAAAGTCACTCTCGGCTCCTCCAACCCAAGTGGGGGAAGAGGCCCAGACAAAAAACAGCAGGGAGCAGATGATCACGGCCTGGGAGAGAGAAAGAGAGAGAGAGTGAGAGAGGGTGGGGGAAAGGTAGAGAAAGAGTGAAAGAGAGAGAGAGAGAGAGAGAGAGAGAGAGAGAGAGAGGGGGAAAGTAGAGAGAAAGAGTGAAAGAGAGAGAGGGTGGGAGAAAGGTAGAGAGAGAGGGAAAGAGAGAGCAAGAGAAGGTGGGGGAAAGGTAGAGCGACAGAGAGAGAGAAAGAGTGGGGAAAAGGTAGAGAGAGAGAGAGAAAAAGAGAGAATAAAAAAAGGCAGGAAAAGCATCTCTGACCTGAGAGCTGAAAGAGGCGCTGAGTGACAGACAAGCAAACGAACCAACAAACGACGGCGAGAGGCGCCGCAGCGTGCGTTAGGCACGGCAATCACACCACAGCACCGGCTGTAAAACAAGCGCCGAGAGGAGAGGAGAGGAGAGACTCCATGAATCGGAGAGAGCAGGCGCAGCTGGGCTGCCTCTAATCAGGAGAGAGGGGGGAGATGGGAGAAAGATAATGTTTCATCTTTAAAGTGCTCCTCTTTTCACCGTATGAAATAAATCAGCCACACTTAAGTCACTATTCATCTGCGAGGGCGCGGGAGGAAAAAGAGGTCGGCAGGGAGGCTGAGCTCTCTCACACACACACACAAAGACACACACAAAGACACACACACATACACACACACACACACACACACACACACCTCCTCTCTACAGATAAGGTGAGTGCGAGGAAACCAAAGAAGTCAAAGAAGTCTGGGTTTAAGCTATACTATGCACAAGAGGCAAATTCATCTGGAGTCTTCGCACGAGAACTTTAACGGGAGGAATGTCTGCCGCCATGGAAACACAACCCATCATGTACCCCGCTTGAGTTCCTGAGGCTTTGTTGATGGAATGGTAACCCAGGGCAACAAGGGGAACAATGGCGCCCCCCCCCCCCCCCCCCCACACACACACACACACACACACACACACACACACACTCCCCATGCCAGCTGCCATCATGCATCAGCATCTGGAGCTGGGTGTCGGGCGCGAGTGGTAGCGGTAATGATGCCGCTCGCCACTGAGCCACACAGACCCCGCAGCGCCCGGGGCTACTAACATGTCCCCACACAGTGGCCCTGTCCGTCCACTCGCTGCCCTCCGCTGTCAGCCGACGAGACAGACACGCGATCGCACTGGACAGCTCCGTGCCGCAGAGCTCTGCGTCCAGAAGCGCCCTGCCCCGGGAACACACACACGCACACACACACACACACACACACACGCACACACACGCACGCTTTTCCACTCCTCTTCCGAGCCACATCACACGCAGACGCGAGCTTAATGGACGAGAAGTGGACTCTGCGTTTGAGATGGGCAGATTAGTCTCTGGTTTTTTTTTTGCTGGACTGGACAGAGCAGAGGATACCAGAGAGAGCGATGATGTCATCTGATGTCTTTGCAGCAATGACCTAATCTCTTCCAGCTGAGATGACGGGCACACTCTCGACTCGACACACATTCCTTGGTCGTCACTCCCTTAGACTTGTCTTAGTTTTCCGATATGTTAGCTATTCAAGCTAATAAAAATGGAGGTGAATTTATGTTTTACTTCAGTGTAGTACATTACAGAAGTAGCAGTGCAGTGTTCACGTGAAGTCAGATTTTCTTTTTTAAAGGTCCCCTGTTGGCACTAGAGTGGTCTGTGACCATGGCAACCACTAGGAAGTCACTGCATTGGGACTAGGCTAAATAACATCCTCCGTGTCCTTCACATGATGGTAAGGGGTTGAGGAAATGACACAATCTCAATCACAATCTATTTATAGAGCCTGTAGCATTGCTCTCGTGCTCTCTGTACAGCTGGCTCTGACCTCATTTCCAAACAAGGAAGTAGCAGCTGATTGGACGAGAGGCGAGGCCGGAGAAGAAGTGCATTGGGCTTTTTTTGGGGGGGGCCGTTAGCAATCCCCATGTCGCTTAGCGATAGCCCCTCACATCCTTACAGAGAAGCTCAATGGGCCAGCCAGTGTGTTAGGGATTAGGACGTGCACCTCATCTTCAGCTAACGCTAGGTCTTTGAAGATGGCCTCTCTATCTGCAGCTCCACTCCCCTGTGATCTGTGTTGAGGATTTGTGTCGTTGGCAACACCCTCTTGCTCTTCGGCGACTGATCGCGGCGCGCTAAAGGTGATGAAATCCTGTCTCTGGATTGGGCCGATCTCTGCTCCGCTATACGCCGCTCCAAGGCATGCGCTCACTACTGCAGGGTCTGGCTGGCGGGGCGAAGGTTTCTGGGTTCAGCCAGTGCGGGTGAGAGAGTGAGGGAGTGAGAGAGTATTCTCTCTTTGAATCTGAGGCCTTTGTTGAGTCTGTGTTGTGACACACGTCAGACATGTCACTACGGCTGACACGCAGCAGGGGAATCACAGAGCCACTACAGAGCATCTGCAGGCCAGACGAGAACCACCACAACCACGAGAACCACCACAACCACCACAACCATGAGAGAGGAGAACCTTTTTGCTGATTTCCTAAATGCAAATTACATTACATTACATTTAGCAGATACTTTTTGTCCAAAGTGACTTACATGTGTCAACTATATCACAAGGGACTACTACACTGTGTTGGAGCAACTTGGGGTTAAGTGCCTTGCTCAGGGGCACAACGGCGGAAGCCGGGAACTGAACTAACAACTTTCAGGCTGCTACATGCTTGCCCAGCTCCTTAACCACTACACTACCACCGCCCCGTACCGCAAATGTTTTGATTCCTCTGACATTCACATGAGTGACTGAATACCTTATTCTGGAAACCTACACAAAGATCCAATTTCTCTCACATTTTCCTATACTAAGACATTATTGGCTGCATGAGTAATGGGGGCATTTGAGTCGAGGGTCAAATAAGTTAAAATACTTACTCCAGTCACCCTTTCTATCTTTTGTTACACACGACTTTCAAACCAACATCTTAGCAAGCAGATTCTTTATGCAGAGAGACGTTCTGCAATCGCAGTAGATATTTTTTTTTTACGAAATCACAGCCGAGCTGACAGATTGCCGAGTCATGTTAAAGGAGCACTCCAGCTCCTCAGCGTAGGGTCACATATGTCACCACAAATGGTGCCGTTAGCCTCCGATTCACCCAAAACATCCTGCCAAAAACACTTTCTCTAACAGCTCCGCAACAGAGACAAAGACAGTGTTGATGAGAGGAAGCCATTTTGACATAAAGCTTTCTTTCATTTATATATATTTTTCAAATGCTAATGGAATATTATGACTATTTTGCTATATTGATATTTTAATATCATGTAAATATTTATAATTCGTACAGATTTTACTGCATAATACGTGCTGAACAAGGAGGAAAAGAAAACGGAGTTTTTTGATGCCATTACATTTTCTGCATAAAAAATGAAGTCCGTTCTGGTCCAAAGTGCGGCTCTCTCAGGAAGAGGCCTCTGGGTGTTGGATGAGGTGCCTGCTAAGAGCAGTGGGCTTGGCAGCGTCGCGGAGCACGATGTGTCACTGGAGTAAACTGCTCCATATGGAGACAGGAAGAACGAAACGGACCTGCCGTCTGTGAATACACTCTCCACACAGGGGCGGGGGGCTCTGGGGGTGTGTGTGTGTGTGTGGAGGGGGGGGGGGCTGTGGGTTGTCGCTGGACATGTTTTGCTAAATAGTATAATACAACTCTTACACCAATGACATGAGAAAAGAAAAAAAAAAAAAAACCTTTCGGTCTCCTTCCGTTATCCGCGCGCGCACACACACACACACACACACACACACACACACGCTAAACAGCTAACAACAGGCCTGGTGTCTGCTTATGCGGCAGGATATCAATTAAGGCGAGGCCCTGTGTGCTGAGCCAGGTCACCCACAGCAGGAGCAGGCCAGCGACACACCTCTCCTACAGGGACTACAAGCAGGCCTGTTAGGCAGCTGCAGTGAAGGAAAAGGTGAACACATTTGGGGTGTGTGTGTGTGTGTACAGTATGTGTGTGTGTGTGTGTGTGTGTGTGTCTGTGCAAAAATGTTAAAGGGTTTTAAAGAGAAAGGAAGGGATATAGTTTGCATGCGTAAGTACAAAGAAAGTTTACATGAGTTTATGTGTGTGTGTGTGTGTGTGTGTGTGTGTGTGTGTGTGTGTGTGCGTATTATATATGTGTTTGAGAAGAAGAAGTGTGTGCAAGTGTGACTGTGTGTGTGTGTGTGTGTGTGTGTGTGTGTGTGTATTTGGTGGGAGGCGAGGGGCTGAAGTTTCCCTTCAGCATAGACAGAGGCAGTGGCCTGAGCAGGATGTAAATAAAGCAAATAAGGCCGGCTGGTTGACGGCAGACCACAAAGCGACTGAGTGAGTGAGAACGAACGAGAGAGAGAGAGAGAAAGAGAGAAAGAGAGAGAGAAAGAGACAAAGAGAGAGTGAGGATGAGAGAGAGAGAGAGAGAGAGAGAGAGAAAGAGATGGAGGGGGACTCTGAGGCTCTGAGCTGAATGAGCACTCGCTCAGTGAGCTGACACAGGAGGAGTCCGCATGACCACCATTTATACAGCTGAGGACAGCGCCTGTCAGAGGATAATGGGTCATGTCCTCTCTCTCTCACACACACACACACACACACACATAAAAACACACCCATATCCATGCACACACACACACATACACACACACACACACACTCTCGCACACGCCAAACATACACAAACACCAGCAAAACAAACAAACAAACATAGCAGAAATTCCACTCTATTACACATACACACACAATGCAGAAATTCCATTCTATTACACATACACACTGTAAACACAAACACACAAACACAAAACATGGCAGGACCTCTGCTCTTTTTCGGGCACACACACACACCAGAAGGTAGAGACGCGCAAAAAGAGAACTCAACCCCTGTTTGGACAGAAGGACGGACGGACAGGCTATCTGTGAGAAGACGAGTCCTCAAAGAGAACGTGCTCATGAGCAATAGGAGTGTCATCTCGGAGACGAGCGCACCACACCAAGTCCTGGGAATCCAGCTGTGAAGCCACTGTAGCAAAGCATACGCTTTAAATGCCACACGAGGCAGAGCAGAGCAGAGCAGAGCAGAGAGGGGAAATAGAACAACGCCAAGACAGACACAGAGAGAAGGGGGGTGGAGGGGGGGGGGAAGAGTTGAAAAGAAAGAAATGGCAGTCATGAATCATAGCTGCCAGCACAGCACACACACACACACACACACATACACACATACACACATGTACACACACACACACACACACACACACACACACACACACACACACTGGGCATGTAGGAAGTGTGTTGTGCGTGTGCCCTACCCCTGCGACGGCAGGCAGCGCTAGAAGTGCATTAGGGCTGATCTCATCCTGCAGATCATTAGGGAAATGATGTGCATTTCCATGCTCAGCCGGCTGCCGTGTAATTGAAAATGCAACAGGGCCGACGGAGGCACACACATGAGCAGCGGCAGCAGCAGAGGCAGCCTGGGAGAGGAACCGTAGTCATGGGCAGTAAATGGTAGCAGTAGTAGTCAATAGTAGCACCAGTGATAATAATAACTGATATCCTTAATAATTGCTTGTTGTTGTTGTTGTTGTTGTTGTTGTTGTTGTTGTATAATGTAAACATGTGAAATGATTTGAACAAATTAGAAAGATGATGTTTACATGGAAGTACATAATTAAAGAGAAGTTGCTTTAGGAGATGCAGCACTAGCACAGAAACAGAACAGTGCTCTGGGCTGAGTGAGTTCAACCTGATTCTACCCAGGTTCTAAACATGAGGTCATTCTCCTTTTGAAACTGTGATCATGGTCACAGGGTCAGGATCTGACTGGACAGGAGCCGTAGAAGAGGACTCAGAAGAGGCCCTCTGAGTGTCTGCCTCTTCCCAATGCTAGGAACAGACTGCCCAATCTTTACGGCTGATTTTGAAGGGATGAAACGTCTGTGACAATCATGGGAGGCCCAGGGAGTCAATGGTAGTTGTAGTGTTCAGTCGTGGCTGGAATCACTATGTGTGTTTGGGTGACAAATATGAATCCTTTGTGAGTCTTTTCCATTGTTGACACAATCCAGATTCAATCAAACATGTTTGATATTATCTTGACTCGTCCATTCTATTTTTGTCATGTTTGCAATTATGACATTCAAACAGCCAACAGCTCAATCTTATGTTCATGCTCATAACTAGTCATAGCAGACTCCGTCTATCCACCTTATTCCTTTACCCCGGAAATATGTATCGTTCCGATACTGTTTTCAACTTCCGTTCATTTTGTTTCTCAGTAGCTAACTAGAATATGCTTCAACTTCGATTTCTTTCGAAATGTTGACAATTCTGCCCTCAGCATGGATATACTACATCATATATAACCGATATAAAATAGAAAAGTTTACTTTTATATGCGTTATGATAAGTTAAGCACTGTAAACCATCCCGTTAAAATAGATACAACGCAGCTTCGCCGGAAATAGACCTTTTCGGTGTCATGACGACCCCCATTGTTGGCTATGGAATATCACGGATAGGTTAGGTCTACTCAATCTCGTTCTTATTTAGTTGTGATTAAAAAATCAGGAGGTCCCAGCTCATCGTAGATGCTTGCACATTCCAGACAATGGCTCACAAACCCCAACATTCTAAAGTTGCTCAGACAATGCCCAACAAACCCCAACATTCTAAAGTTGCCGAGGCAATGCCTAACAAACTCCAACATTCTAATGTTGCCCAGACGATGCCTAACAAACCCAAACATTCTAAAGTTCCCTGTCCAAAAGCATTCACTTCCACTGTAGTCCCTGGGGACTGGTCACTGGTCACTAGTCTCTGGTCACTGGTTGCGGTCACAGTGTCACCTCCAAGCGTGTCCATCGTCCAGTGTCTGTCCTCTGACCAGAGCGAGCCATACGGCCTTTACGCTACGCTAAGCCAGTCCTGACATCTGTTGTTGGCAGCAGGGCTGACCTAATGGCTCCAATCTCACAGCGTTACGCCCTTACGCCCACACACACACATGCAAACATACAGCAAAACACAAACAGAAATAAAAACACACATACTAACTCATACTCAAACACACATGCATGCTCACACACATAGGGAGCCAAAAGCACACATAGTAAAAAAAAAATAGCACACAATTACACGCAAATGCAAGCATACAAGATGGATACACAACGCCCACACACACACGCACACACGCACACACACACTCTTAAGTTGTAACCCACCACATGCCTCCCCTTCCCCGGCCCCTGTAGGCCCCTGCTGGGTGTGTGTGTGTGCCCAGCGGAGGTGGTCAGAACCCGGGGGCAGAGTGTCCGTTCCCGGGCACGAGATTAATGGGGTTAGGCCATCAGTGGTGAGAGTGCGGAGGAGGGCACGTCGGAACCGAGTCGTCTCTTTTTCTTTCTTTCTTTCTCTCCATTCTTTCTCTTTTTCTTTCCCCTCTCTCTCTCTCTCTCTCTCTCTCTCTCTCTCTCTCTCTCTGCACCTGTGTCTGCTCCTTTGCTTTGTGCGTGCCATCCATCAGGACGGGCCGACGCCGCGGCGAAGCTTTATTAAAATTAGCCGCTAATGCCGCCTCGGCCTCGGCCTCATCCATCTCCACCCGGCGAAAAAACGCGCTCGACAATTTAGCTAATCTGCCGGTCGAACGCGACTCGGGGAACAAGGAGCCAGTGGTACGTCCTTCCCAAGGACACTGCGGAGGGGGCCGCCATGTTGGAGCCCAAACGAAAAATTTCAAAGAAAAAAAGAGAAAAGCGAGTCGGTGAAAACAAGAAAAAAGTATTAAGAACAGGCCTGGAGAGTTTCTAACCGAGAGCTATATATAGCCGGGCCGCGGCTAACGCCACGCGCCGCTCTGGCTAAAGGGACTTGACTCATAGACGTCCTTGTGTTTCATTTTCACACATCGCACTGCAGCAGAGAGGGCAAAAGTGTTAAATAAGAAATAAATAAATAAGCCGAACCGCGAGGGTTTGGGAGGGGCGGAGGCATGAGTGATTGGCTATGACACAGGCTTTGATGGTGATTGATGTGACTAAAAAGCAAAACAAAACAAAGCGAGGCGCTCGCAACAGCCAGGGAGGGTAATGTCACTAAAAGCAGGTCCAGCGTGCTATCGGCAAGACCAGCGACACAATCACAAGTGTTCCTGTACGTGCCATTTTCCAATATTAAACAACTCCACCGCTAAATTCTACCACCACTAAAACAGACTGGACAAAATAACAATAATAATAATAAAAAATAAATAAACTTACACAGCCAGCCACTAAGAAGATATGCAATTCAGGCATTTTAGCTCATAAACATGTTACTAAGATCAACTGTTTTGAATTCAAATTAGTAAACGTTTCATAACATTTGTTTGTTGATTTATTTATCTTTCTATCTATCTATCTTGCTTTTCGTCCGGAAACACATGCTGTCTGAGGAGGAAAGTTTTCAGCGATAACACACGGGCGCTGGCCTAAGGGCCTCTGATTGAATCAAACAATTTGGAATGTTTTACATAAAAACCTTGAAAGAAAGTTAAAAGAAAACCAGTTTGGTGTACTGAATCTCAACACACCCTTGGACCACAATTGCTCTTTCTGAATACACCTTAGGTCTGGACCAATGACTGTACAGTATGTATAGTCACTGGTCTGGGCCTAAACACACCTGAGGTTTGAACCACATCCAGGCTGAATGTGGGCCAGGTCTGTGCTGAACGTGTTCCTGGGTCAGTGAGTTAACCAGTGCCTGGGCCTTGATTGACAGCTGATGTCACATGAGGACACGGCGGAGGAAATGCACGTACCCATTTCAGGGGGTGCAGGGGGTGCCCGCTGTCTCATGGAAGGTTAATAGAGTCTGCCTATGTTAATAGATAGCATTGACTGGGATTGGTTCACCTGGGTACTTAAGAAGATACTACCATCTGTGGAGTGTATGTGTGTGTGTGTGTGTGTGTGTGTGTGTGTGTGTGTGTGTGTTTGTGTGTGTGTGCGTGTGTGTGTGTGTATGTATTTGAGAGATAGACAGGGGGAGAGAGGGAGAGAGAGAGAGAGAGAAAGAGAGCGAGAGAGAGAGAGAGAGAGAGAGAGAGAGAGAGAGAGAGAGAGAGAGAGAGAGAGAGAGAGAGAGAGAGAGAGAGAGAGTGAATTCGAATAAGCCTTTATCTGTTTGGCATACTGTATGTGCTCTATGGATATGCCTACAGACAAACAGTATGACAACACACAGTAGGCCTATATGAGGCTGTCTATGTGAGCAATCCACCAATGGCAACTGACCTTGTTCATTTTCTTCACCAACACAGATTTGTACTCACATTTAGCGAGTGGAGGCTGCTAATTCTAGACCCTGGATGTGACGCCATACCCCTCACCACCCCTATGTCAGTGTCTACTATGTGTGAAATGTGTGAAGGCTTGACACGTCATACTCATACTCTTACTCAAGTTCAAAACATGGACTAACAAAATACAACGTAACATCTAGGTTCACACCCATTTAATGTAATGCAATGCGAGGCATAAGATGCACGCAAACTTTAATTGCTTTGGCACTTAAAACCACTGAACTCTTGCTTGTGCATGGCCTTAAGCAAAAGTTACGCTACTTTCGTATTAATCTCCTGTCAGTTTCGATGCATTTACCTCACAGAAATTCAACAGTTCAGTGACTCATCCATCAAACTGATAAAACACACTCCCCTCTCCTCCGAAAGAAAACGAAAACCTTCCTCGGCATCATCACTCTTCGGTGGAGGGCACATCTGCTCTGAATAACATTACGAGTAAGATATTTCACAGGATGGCGCTGAATGCGATGGCCCCTCCGGCCCATGCATCTAGTGAACGTGATAATTACCTTTGATAAATATTCAGACACGCATGAGTCAACCGGCTCTGACACCTTTCTCGCAGCCCTGCCTTTGCTTTCACCCCAGCGAGGCACTGCACAGCCTGAGCTGAGTTCACTCCGAGGTTGGACGGATTGTCTGTGTGTGTGTGTGTGTGTGTGTGTGTGTGTGTGTGTGTGTGTGTGTGTGTGTGTGTGTGTGTGTGTGTGTGTGTTGTGTGTGTGTGTGTGTGTGTGGAGGGGGTGAGGGGGTGTGCAACACTCTCGAGGGGTTCCGGGATACAATGCCTCCAGGCACCCAGCTAACAGCTGACCTTGAAGAAACATATCGCTCTTTGTATGCTGGGTGTTAACAATAAAGGAGCACTCGATTGAAGGTTAAAACAACATGGCAGCCACAGGCAGTGGGTGCAGACGAAGCATTATATGATTGGGACGCTGTAGGATACAAAATGGATTGATTGATATAACGCTAATTGGAGCAAGAAGCACCAAAACATTCACAAATCAAGATCACAATTTTCAAAACGTTTAGGGCCTATTTAATCACCTATTTATTATTTTTACATTATCACTGAATAAACTTCCCAGAGTTGAACATAAAGTTGCAATCTCAACTGTGACAACTCCATCATTACTGCGGTGCTTTGAAGGCATTCTGGGAAGGCTGGCGCGCATTAAAGTTGGAGGCCCCCGTTTGAAAGCACTCGGAACATCTGGATAAAGCTGTTTGAGGAACGTTTGAGGAACAATCACACGCATGTTCCACACTGTCGCTCAAGCGGCGCTAATCTCTTCAGAAACTCTGAGCGATCCATGTTCAGAGTGAAATCTATAATCGCCCACACAAAAAAAAAAACCTGACTGCTTTCCCAAGCGCGAGAAAGGAAAGCAACATCGGCGGCGTTGAGAGGAGAGGAGAGGAGAGGAACGGAGCTGGTAGCCTATCTGCCAGCCAGTGCAGACGTGCTAAAAATACGCTCAAAAGGACCAGTGAGGCTCGCACGTTTATGAGGCATAACTTTGCCATCATGAAAGGAACGGGGGAGAAAGGAAAAGAGGACGACAGAGACTGACAGCTCGCTCTAGGATCTAATTAGGTGAATTCAGCCGTACAAGTTCATTCAAACGCATATTCTTTAAAAAAAAAACACACACACACACACACGACACGTGGCTAACGAAATGATTTGACAACTAACAAAGACATGAAACTACAGATATATGGAGCCAGGGGACTACATCTCGAATTCCGAGCTCTGTATTAGTTTAATGAATGCTCACAGAAGACCACGTTTGATGTCGAGCGGATTATTTGTCATCTTTTATTCAGCTACATTTAACATCAACATTTATCTTTGTTTCGTTCCGAACTGAATAACTCCCCCTCCCCCCCTCGGTGTAGTACGACGTCTGTGGACAGGCTCATTAAGACGATCTGTACTACGCAGCCTTCAGGAGGAAGCAGCCCAAGGAGAGCGAAAAGATAGCGGGCGGCGCGTGAGCAAGGAAAGCCGGGGCTAAGAGATCAGCGATGGCTGCAGTCTTTATTTCGCCCTGCACCTCGGCGATATCAATAATTCCTTATCTAAATGGAGCCAGAGCCATGGAGAAGCACTTTGGTCTCTGTGCGGCCCTGCCAAGCCTCATAAATAAATATGAACACAAGTAGGGGATGCTGTACTGTAGATTACCTCCGAGAAGTCAGGGAATGCTCACTTCTGACCCCGGCGCCGGAGTTCTCACGTGTGTTTTGGAGATCGCAACAATATTGGCTGCAGAATGAGCACCTCAGACTGGACAGAGGGAGAGTAAACAGACAGACCAGACACACACTGCAGGAGAGGGGCCTGGAACAGCCTCCACATCAGCTCCCTTTCCCATCTCTCTCTCTTTTTGTCTGAGTGTGTGTGTGTGTGTGTGTGTGTGTGTGTGTGTGTGTGTTTGTGTGTTTGTGTGTTGTGGGTTGGAGGTGGGGGTCGGGGGGGGCTATGAGTGCCCACATCTGAGTAAGTCATGCACAATATGGTTAATGTCTGTCTGTTCAAATGTCATAGAGTCATTCTAAACGAAAGAACTTAAGAGGTGAGAGAACCAGAGAGAAAGAAAGAGAGAAAGAGAGAAAGAAAGAGAGAGAGAGAGAAAGGCAGACAGATAGAGATATTAAGGGAGTGAGGGAGACAAAGGAAGAGTATCGTGGGCAGACGCGGGGTGGGGTTGGGAGGCACAGGACTCTTATTGTGACACGCCGCCAGACGGATTATTCTCCCTCCGCAGCGAGCCCAACGAGCCGTGGCGGGTCCATCTCTCGCTCCGATCGCGGCGAGCCGGGGATCAGCGCCTCAAAATGTCTCTCCGCCTCGTCCGCTCCTCCACCGTGCTGTGCTGTGCTGCTGCCACTGCCGCCGCTCCACAAAACAAATAAATAAACATCGCAGACCCTCAAACCAGTCGCAACCGGGCTCGCATTACGTAATGCTGCTGCCTCCACTGCCATTTCCCTACCCATCTATGTGTGTGTGTGTGTGTGTGTGTGTGTGTATGTATGTGTGTCTGTGTGTCCGTCCACCTGTGTATGTGTGTGTAAGTGTGTGTGCGCAAATGTGTCTACCTGTGTATGTGTGTGTGTGTGTGTGTGTGTGTGTGTGTGTGTGTGTGTGTGTGTGTGTGTGTGTGTGTGTATGTATGTATGTACGTGTCTGTATGTATGTCTGGATGGTGACAATATGTGTGTGCCCTGCCCGTCTGTGTGTATGTTAGGGTGAGAATATATCCGCCTGTGTGCTAGTGAGAGAGCATGAGTGTGTGCCCGAGTGTGTTTGTGTGTATATATTACAGAGAGAAAGACAGACAGAGACAGAGACAGAGACAGAGAGAGAGAGAGAGAGACAGAGAGAGAACGAGAGAGAGAGAGAGAGAGAGAGAGAGAGAGAGAGAGAGAGAGAGAGAGCAAGGGAGGGAGAGAGAGAGAAAACTGCCGTTGTGAGCTCCATTAGGCCTAATAATTACAATAATAAAACTCCAGAGGTGCGGTCACCTCCGAGAAGCCCATGAGGCCGCCGCGTTGTCAAGGTCACCGAGGGGCGGGCCTGCGCTTTATTGGCTACCTGCTCCAGCCCCTGATGAGAGGTTGCTGCTGCTGCTGGAGTCTCTGTAATTCCAGCAGTCAAGGTCAAACTGCGGGCCCGTTACAGCACTACGCGTGACCTTGACAACAAACAGTGGGCAAAAATACGGGATTCCTGCAGCCTGCGGGTGAGTAATCTTTTACTACAGCGTGTTTGAAATTGATACAATGATGCCAGAAAACATCCAGCTATTCTTTATGCATGTGGAAACAGGCAGATGTTCTTGGAGTGGTGGTTTCAGGTGTGCAGTTATATACTGCTACATATAGGAAGCACAGGCTCAGGTGAGGTGGAACCTTATGTAACCTTGAGTAGAGCAGAAAGTACAAGAAACACGAGTGGGATTAAGAAGACGTTTTTACCCAATGCAATGTTGGGTTGAGTTAGGGAGTGGAACCTGGGCCAACCCATTCCCAAGACGGTGAGACTGTTCCACAACATCTTCATGTGACTATCCAAAGCCGCAGAGTTGGATTCAGAGCCACCAAATCTCAGTGTAAACAACCCCTTGACAAGGCACCCCTGACGACAACAACACCCGGCGGCAGTGGAGTGGCTCAGGAGGAAGAGGAGGTGTCCAGTTACTGATGGTTGCTGGTTGGAGCCCAACTCCTCCAGACCCTGTCGAGGTGTCCTTGAGCAAAGACACTTCACCCCAGGGCTCCCGATGAGCAGGTTGGCACCATCAGTGTGTGAATGGGTGAATGTGAGGCATGATCATATAAGGCGCTTTGGGTGCTTGCAGGAGTCGAAAAAAAATAAAACGATTTATCATTTACGCCCACCACACACACACACACACACACACACACACACACACACACACACATCAGTTGTGATGACAGGGTGGGGCGGGGGAATGTGCATGAAACAAAGGAGACAAGGTGGGCCAGGGTGACCAATGTCTGTACAGCATTAACTAATTACTGCACCCCAGCCCCCCGCCACCGGATAAAAAGTTCCTTCTGACCCCCCCATGCACCCCCCCATGCCACCCCCCCCCCCGCCCCGATTACAACAGCCCTGACCTCCTGTCCTCGTCTCTCTCTCTCCCGCTACCGTCTCCCACTCTGTTTGTGAACTGGTGAAGGTCCTGCCTCTCTGGAGGGCAAAAGTGAGTACGGAGCAATGATGGGAGGCACCAGTGCATGAAGAGAACAGCCCGTAAGATGTCTTTTTCAATCCGCGCTCGATTGTTATTCCAGGTTCCTTTGAAACACATTAGTCGGCTCGACGGCGCCACAGACATTCGACTTTTTTGAGAGAGAGAGAGAGAGAGAGGAGCAGAGGAGAGGAGATATGGGACGAGGGCGACGGCGGCTGTAAACTTCTCTGTGATAACAGAACATAAATTGTCGAACGCCAAGGCAATTCACCCACAGCCACCTTATCTTTGCCCTCTAAAATAATCACATCTACACACAGGTATGTAAACACACAGCTACCTCTTGTTGTCGTTTTTTTAAAGGATGGATACCTTTTATTGAATACCTTCATGGACTATTTTAGTGTTACAGCTGAGCTTTATATCTTGTGATGCTGTTGAACATGCTGTGTGTGCTAAATGGGTGCAACTCCATCTGCTGTTGAGGCCACCATGGTGTCAAGACTTTTCTCTGGATCACACATATATTCACACGTTTAACCACGCACGCTCACGCACACACACGCTCACACACACGCAAACACACAGATCTGCCACCATGAAACCACCATGGTTTCATGACTTTTCTCTGTATCACACGTTTAACCACGCGGTCAAACACACTCACACACACGCACACACTGACCTGCTGATGCTGAAGCCACCATGGTTTCATGACTTTTCACTGTATTCGTGAACAAACAAACACACACACACACACACACACACTTGCTGCCACTGAAGCCATCATGGTTTCATGACTTTTCACTGTATTCGTGAACACACACACACACACACACACACACTTGCTGCCGCTGAAGCCATCATGGTTTCATGACTTTTCACTGTACTTCTGAACAAAAAAACACACACACACACACACACACGAAGACACACACACGCACACACACACACACACACACACACACACACACACGGACTGACCTCTTTCCCCAGGTCTTCGCGGATGACCTGCTGGATCTCGTCCATGCTGCTCTGGGGCGCGCGGCTGTGCAGCACCTTCAGCGTGCTGGTGTACTCCTGGGGCAGCAGGTAGTCCAGGGCGCCCAGGTGCTGCCCCACCTTGATGAAGGTGCCCCTGTTGGCACAGCACAGGTCCCGCAGCCTCTCCGCCGACCGCCGGTGCACCTAAACACACACACACACACACACACACACACACACACACACACACACACACACAGAGTCACCACACAGCTCTCTGTCACATCTTCTCTCCAATGCAATCCCCTATTGATCACGCCAGAAGACAGCAATTGTGCTCAGGCCAAACTACATGCAGTTAGATTGATTGCCAGATGGCCATACATTGATCTGAACTTGTACACGATTGTATGGTCAGTTTTCAAGTAGCCCTGCCCTGATTGACAAATGTAAAATGTAAAAAAATAAGTCTGTAACAGCTTCTTCTTCGGTGATGGCAAGGATGTGAGATTCACACAATATTGGCCAAAGCTCCCTCTAGTGTCATTTTAATGGTACTGCCGTATGCCCTGCCATAAAAAATAAAATAAAAAATCCATCTATAATGACAACTTCCCAAAGGATGAGAGCAGAGTAATGATTTCGGTGATAAGCAGATACAACTGAAGAACATTATATCTTAAAAATGTGTGTGGGAATACGGTTTCAACTGTCAAGGTAAGGTGCCAAAAAAAAAAAAAAAGATAAAGCTCATCTGTCTCGGAGGATCATTAAATGGAATGTCAGTTTGAGATGGAGGCCTTGGTGATTTGCGGTCCCCTGAGCCAGCTGGTTCAGTTGATAATGTTCTCGGCGGGGGGCTCCCGATGGGACCCCCAGAAATAAACTACCATGAAATGAGTCTCTCTTAGCCCCCACAACCCTGACAAAAGGCCTGCGCTTTTGTGTGGAGGATGGGCACTCCCTGTGAGGCCAATGAGGAGTGTGTGTGTGTGCTTGAGTGTGAGTGTGTGTGTGTGTATGTGTGTGTGTATGTAGGATGGGGCGGGGGGATTTTAAATTACTCCTATTACCGCTCACAATAAACATACAGGCAAGGCAGCAAGGCTAATTATTTGGAGTAGTCCTCATTTTTTTTTTTTTTTTTTTGGTTACGTCTCTCCAGAGAATTCCAAACCCACTTGACTGTGCTTTTAGTTTAGTATATATTTAAGAGCGCTTCTGACTGGGTTGTAGCGGAGAGGATAAAAAAGGACATGGAGGGATGAAGAGAGAGAAGAAACGGAGAGAGAGGGAAAGAGAGAGGGAAAGAGAGAGAGAGAGAGAGAGGGAGGGAGGGAGAGAGAGAGAGAGAGAGAGGAGTGCAAGAGAGTGCAAACACACATCCATCAGTCAGGACTTAGCGCTAATCCTGCTATGCAGTGGGTGGGAGATTTGAAGGTTGCCCTGTGGGCATTCTGCACAGCTACACAGGGAGCGCTGGGGAGCCGACGCAGACGCAGGCCCACTCCGCTCCGCCGTAAACCGCCGCCGCCGCTCTCGGCCCGTCTCAGCCGACGGCAGGCCAGGCCGCAACGCCGCAACCGACGCCGCGCTCCAGATTATTACAAACACGTTAGCCGCACAAGACATCTCATTTTCAGAAAAAAAAAAGGCAAAGATGTGGGGATTTTTGGGCAAGGGTTTTGGCTGTTGCTGCTGCTGCTGCTGTTGTTATTTTTGTTGCTGTGTCGTTCGCTGGTGCTCAAGCGGTGCCACAAACATGCTTTTGACACAGAGAGTGAGAGAGAGAGAGAGAGAGAGAGCGAGAGAGAGAGAGAGAGAGATGAGGAGGAAGAGGGAGGTCACCAGAGAGAGGAGCGAGAGGGTCGCCGTGGCGATGATTGCTGGCTGTGTACAAAGGGAGGGAGTCACGTTGGCTGCTGCTGCACTATGGAGTGGCCCGCGTCAGTGGGGGAGACCAGTGAGAGAGAGAAAAGACGAAGAGGAGAGTGGAGGAGGAGGAGGAGGGTTTCTTCTCTTCTCCTATGCTCTCTCTCCCTCTTCTCCTCTCCTACGCGCTCTCTCCCTCTTCACTGGTTAATACCCCGGGGAGAGGAATCCGTGCCACCTGCCATCTCCCGGCATTGGCACTCACAGCCACATGCAACTGGCAGGAGGATAGAGATTCTCTCTCTCTCTGTATTTCTTGTCTCTCTCTCTCTCTCCCTCTCTTTCTCTCTCCCTTTCTCCCTCTCTTTCTCTCTCCCTTTTTCCCTATCTCTCCCTCTCCTGCTTGCAGTACCATCTCTCTGTCAGCAGCCTCCCCCTCTCCTGGTCGTCCACCCGTTCCTCGTTCCCCGCCGGCACAACTGCCCGTGTGCCACCGGAGTAGCCGGTGCAGCAGCTATAGCACCGCTGGTCCAGCGGACGGGCGGGCGGGCGGGCGGGCAGCCCGGGGCACGTGCCGCCTGCGTGCCGCCATGTTGGCGTTTACTGGGCGTGACGGCACAGCTGCCCCGAGATTGGCCCAGCCGCGGCAGGCACCGAGGCAGCAGCAGCCCACTCTCTTAAGCATGAAAGCGGCCAATCCCGAGCTTTCCAGAGAAAAGCCTATTAGCACTTCCTGGACGTGCTCTTTTGAGTGTGTGTGTGTGTGTGTGTGTGTGTGCGTGTGTGTGTGTGTGTAGAGAGTGTGTGTGTGTGTGTGTTTCCCTTTCCACGCAGTGTTTGCTTGCCTGAGAGCAATCCTTGTCCTTCTTTCTCTCTATGCTAATCATCAAAGAGGTACAAAGGGAAAATGTGGGCAAAAAAGGCAGCGATTGCTCAAGAGAAAGGAACATTCCAGGGAAGAGCAATGCTCAGCTGGACATCCGTTACAGTGCAACAGCAGCCATGACTTTTTGCAGACAGTGTAAGAGGGTAAAAGGCAGCTACAGCTTACACGAGTTCACAAAAACAAAGCAACAAAAATAGGACAATTGGAGGAGAAATAGATTAATACAAATGGTAAGAAAAAAGGGAAAGAAAGGAAAACTGTTGTGGGTGTGTTTTTAACGTGGGCATATAAAAACGCAGGCATTCATGTTTTATCCCCTTGCACAGGCCAAGAGCATGAGCAGAGCCCAAGGCGTGTGTGTGAGAGTGTGTGTGCGTGTTTGTTCATTTGTCTGTTTATTTACTTATTTATTAGTGGACAGACTGACATAGCCGGAATTAGGCCTCCTCTACCATCCTATTCTGTGCGTTACGGGAACCGTTTCATTTTGGACCGAATCATTCCAACGTCGGACAATGTCACGGTAATCCCCCCCCACCACCACACACCACACACCGCCGCCGAGTTGATTATGCAGTCTCTGCTTTAAGCCCCTTATCTGGCTCTGTAAACACGCCGAGGAAACAGTGACAGAAATAAAGTTGTGGGGCCTGGAAGTGACACAACCCCAGAGGAGAGGAAAGATTTACGAGCAAAACAAAACTGTGCATCAGTGTGTGTGTGTGTGTGTGTGTGTGTATGTATTCATACATATACATGTATAAATACACAGATACACACTAAATATTGTGAGGGACACTAAACATCCATACATATACATGCACACTTAATAAAAGGCAGGCAGAGGGGGGCAGAGATATACATAGATAGCCTTATGGAAAGATAGATATATCATGTTCATCTCGCACAAGGCGCAGTGGGTCTTGTGTGTCTCTGATACAAAAGGCAATTACCTGTCACTGAAGAGGGATGCTAGCTTTAAGCAACACTAAGCCAGGCTCACTCAATAGAAAAAAAAAAAAAAGAATCCAAAAAAACGATAAAACATACAGCGGAATTTTCCTACTCTGACTCTCTAGTGTTGTATCACAGCTTGTCTGGTAGCATTGTTCCCTCGGTGGCAGTCATACGGTAGTACACTCACTCACTCGCACACTCACACACTCTCTCTCTCTCTCTCTCTCACTCTCTCTCTCACTCTCTCTCTCACTCTCGTCAGTCAACAGTCGTCCTACCTTTTTGCGACAATGGTGAGGCAATAAGCTTTACCTCAATTAGAGGCCACCTCCACCACTCATCCCCCACCAAAAAAAAACACTCCTCTACTCCTCCACTCCTCTCCTCTACTCCTCCTCTCCTCTCCACTCCTCTCCTCTCCTCTCCACTCCTCCTGCTTTCATCCCCTGGCTGAGCCACACAAAGCCATGCCTCTGACAGCCCTCATAATTGCCCCGGACATTAATGACATATTTCGGCAGCAGGCACAAGCCATTAGATGGCCTTTGAAAAATGCTTTGTAGGGCCATCATCCGGGTGTATTATTGCCTGTGCACTAATGGGGGAAGCTCCAAAGGTTGCACGAAAGCCATGCCTTCCCTTTCTCTCCTCCAGCCAGCACACAATGCCCGGGACAATTTGGACACACAGTAATGATGGCGCTATGGATCCGGCGCTTCAGGAAAGAAAAACATTGTACTCTTAAAATCAGGAACCGCCGCAATAAAACAGATGATTTCTGATCTTCGGGCCGTGTAAGGAAATATAAAGAACTTTTTTTGGAGAACGTTTTTCCTTTGTGTACGTGTGTGTGTGTGTGTGTGTGGTGGGGGGGGGGGGTGTCAGTTTAACAAATAAATCAAAATGTCTTTTGTCTGTCAAAGAACTTAAATGTAGCGCCCATTTTTAATTAAAAACAGAAGAACATTGCAAGACATTTTAAATGTACTCTGACTTGAGGTCAGTCAAATTCAGTAATTAACCAACCAAACATGCAGAACCAACTATTCACTGTGGACACTAAAAATAGATCCCTGTTCCCAGACACGGTTACTCTGATTACCTTTAATATGTGAATTATGTGAATTAGTTTGTGGAGATTAAAATATGGGTCGGATTTGGCGGCAATTTGGCTCACAGGGTTTTTTTTTTTTTTTTTTTCGTATCATTTAAGAAGATTTTTTTCTTAATCACAACGAGGGAATTCTATAAAAGTTGAAGTGTCATATTACAACACTGAAGGTCAGAGGTGATTAAAAAAAAAAAGTTGTCACAGAAAGCTTAACTGAGGGAAATTTGTCATTTATCCCAGATAAACAAGTCTATATAGAACCAGAGACGGTTAGACGGTAGAAAGTACTAAAGGTTCTAAAGGATCTTTGGTAGAACCCCAACAGGTTCTTAAAAGGATGGTGCTGAAGCGTAGCCAAGGGCAACAGGACCGAGTGCAATACAGGGGGACTGTTAAAACTTTCTCTGCATTTTAATCATGGACACATATTTTATAAATCGCTTGAAAAAAGAACACGTTTTTTTTTTTTTATCACAGGGGAGAAAACTGGGAAAATGTTAAAAGTTCACAATTAACCACGAGGGGCATCATTATCACTAAATACAACGAAACATGTTTTTTTTATTATTATTATTTCTCACTCACAATCTAAAAACAAGTGATACACTTTCTCCACAGTAGTAATCCAAAAAACCTAATGTGCGCACATCCAAATACTGAACGATGGCTCACAAACAAAAGACACAAAACAAAACCCAGGGTCAAAGGAAATCATTCTGAACAGTTTTAACAGAATATTAACAGAGTATTAACAGAATATTTATTATTTTAAAAATCAGTCTGCTTGTACTTTCTTTCCATTTATTCAGTTTTATATTATTCTTTCAGCTTGCATGTTCAGAGGGGGTTAATAGAATATGTTGTTTTAGCAAAGCAAGGCGAGAAAGACTCAAACACACACGGTTGTACTCCCTCTTGGTATGCTGTAAAACTAAAATCTACCTTATTTTCATCTTTAGAGCAAAACTACACTCTTTCCTCCATTTCATTCAGTGTCCACCTCATAGAGATGTCCAGGGTGGCCCGGTGCAACACGGGGGCATCTGTGACCACCGTAACCTGACCAGCTGTTACCGTGATTGTTTAATCGACTTTTCTTTCCCCACTCGCTCGTGCAAGGTGTCGGGAGGCAGGCCTGGAGGTACGGAAGCCAATCAATGGGCCCTGGAGCGGCCTCGCCATAAACAGGGCTGGATTCATATTAATGTCTTATTGATTAGGAAACCTTGCTATTACACCTCAAAGACATGGGAGTGCTTACTGAGCACACTTACTTTAAACCGCCGTGTTACATGTCTTGTAGAGGAAAAAAGCAGCCAACAACCAAAAGAAAGATTTCAAAATAACATTTTTAAAAAATGCACTCTGTTATTATGTATTAGTTGCATTTCTTTGCATGTTCTTATTCGTTTGATAATTTTGGTCCTTACATATATATTCAGAAACAGGTTTACTACACTGACTTTCTTCAACAATAAAAACGTAACACAAAAAGGATTTTAGAGATTTGTTTTAAAAAATCCCATCTACTTCAATACCAAAATTATTGAATTTCCCCGTGGGGATCAATAAAGTATCTATCTATACCTATTGATCGCATGTAAAGTTATTCCGTAGGTATAACCCAGAGCAGATGTGACAATCCCGTGCTGGGACCAATGTCCGTCGCCATCACTACACTGTGCTTTGCATTTCCAAGCGGTTATTGCTTCACACAGAATCACACGCTCACGTATAACACCTGGGAGAGAGCAATTTAGCGGCCGGCTCTGATCTCACAAAAAAAACGTTCTGCAGTCAATAAATGCACAGAGGCTTTTTAAAAGCCACTACTATTTATTTAGTTTATTTTTCCACAGCCTTCTCTCTCTCTCTCTCTCTCTCTCTCTCCCTCTCTCTCTCCCTCCTTCTCTCCCTCTCCTGCTACCTCCCATCTCAGTTTGAAATTGTATAGGCAGATGGAGAGCCTTAGGGTCTGTTTGGGCAAACTCCTGGCGGTGACGAGAAATTAACATAAAGTAATGAGTTAGCCAAGTGGAACAGCGACACTCTTCGCCCTGTAGTGTTGATCCCATCTCTCCATGTGGAATGAACACATCTCTGTGATGGCACACGTTATCTTTATTTTTCTGTTCCTTTTTTTCCCCCCCTTACGGAGATCACAGGTATCGGCTTTCAAAAACCATTTGTTCCCATAAAAGCGTCAATGATATGTGATTCACAGAAACATCTTTTTTTTAATTCGGAAAAACAGAGGCTGATGTTTGTTCCCCGCCAGCTTTTGGCGATGTTCTTTCTTTCAGAAAGAGATGCTGTGCTCTATGTCGCCGTAAGAAGCTTACCTTACTCCTTGAAGTCACTTTGGATATCTTACAACATAAAGCTTATCCTGCATCCTATGGAGCCAAGGGTCCGGCCTACTCTGAGGGGATTCTTCTGTAGCCAATGGCTGCACTTTATTGCTGCGGACTCTGCATTTTAAAAACAGCTTCCTACTGTAGCTCTTAATGCTAACTACTGTTATCAAAACTCATCAGTGGGATGTAGGCATTTCATTATGCAAAAGCAACACAAGGAAATGCTTGTGTGCTAACCTTTACAAACATATTCTGTAATACAATGCTGACAATCTTTGTACAAGCCAGCAGCTTGTCAACGCATGCATTTTGCTACTAGACCAAATATGCTAATACGGCTCTATGTGTCAACACCAGTAGAACGTTGTGTTATTTATTATATTATTTTCTCCCACATCAGTATGTAACTCTATGCTAGAAGCACCTGTACTTGCTGGCACGTCAACACCGACATCTCGCCTCTGGTTTAATCCTGCCTGTTGTTATTCCAACAACACACACACACACACACACACACACACACACACACACAGACGCACGCACACACACACATACACACACACAGACGCACACACACACAGACAGACGCGCGCACACACACACACACACACACGCCTGTGTTTGCACAGTCATAAAGTTCAGCTTCCTGTTTGCCAAGGCAGCCAGATGAAAGAGTCGATCTGATTAGAAGGACAAGGAGGAGGTCAAAAGGCTCCATTCAAAAGGCCCCTCGCACAGCTTGAAGTGCTTGAGAAGGATCTAATTGAGTGGGACTAAAGCCCCGACATGCTTGTGTGACTGGTGTCTCAGGATTATTAGCAGCGCTCGCTCGCTTGCTCGCGCGCCCGTTTGTTTGTAACAGAGACACATATGGTAGCCTACAGTAGCTTGTGTTGTGTGGGTAAAGCCAATGGGCATTAAATCCCAGTGACTGGGATAATTGAGCAGCACGGATATTTAACTCTGGAATGGGGGCTCGTCCTAATCTTAACCAGATCCAAACCGAATCAGAGCTGAAAGCCAGATCCATTGTTAAGACAGTCACTGGGGTTTTGATCTGAATATTGTTGACAACTTGTTGCTTTATAAAGGAAAAAGAGGGGAGGGGGGGGGGCAACCTTAAAGGAGTCAGAGTGAGAGTCAGAGTGGAAGTCCTTTGGGTCATCCAACACCTTCATTCCAGCCATTTCATGCAGACTTACACGCACGCACCATCACTGCTATCAAGGAATGACTAGAAAAGACAATGCAGTGTGTGTTGATCCTTAATAGTGTTGACGTTTGACATATGACATAAGACATATCTTTTGGCCCTCGGTGTGTCTGACTCCATGTCTGAATCATAACGGCGCTGAGATGAGACTATTAGCCTAGCGCTTACCCATCACAGACACCAGCTGAGTGACAGTCATGATGCCGACAGACAAACACACACACACACACACACACACACACACACACACACACACACACACACACACACACACACACACACACACACACACACACACACACACACACACACACACACACACACACACACACACACACACACACACACAGACATCTCAGACACGGACACTATGTTTGGCCTTTACCTCCCAGAGGCTCGAGTTTAGAGGGCTTGTGTCTGAGTGTGAGTGTGTGTGTGTGTGTGTGTGTGTGTCACACATCTGGGATTTAGAAACATATGCTGGGTCTGCCATAGGGCAATGTTGTAAGTGTGTGTGTGTATGTGTGTGTGTGTGTGTGTGTGTGTGTAGATATGTTGATACTGTTGATAAACAATTTAACAATGTTTATAATCAATGTGTTAAATAAGTCTGTGCTCCTGCCACATCTAACACGCAGAAACTTATTCTGGGACACTCAGGTATAAGATTAGTACGAGTGAGAGATTGTGTGTGTGTGTGTGTGTGTGTGTGTGTGTGTGTGTGTGTGTGTGTGTGTGTGTGTGTGTGTGTGTGTGTGTGTGTGTGCACATGTGTGTGTGTGTGTGTACATGTGCATGTGTGCGCCTGCCTTTGAAAATCAATAGCTCTCCAAATTCAAAGTGAGCAAGCTGATAAAGGTGCTCTCGGTGTGTCCGCTAATTACCGGCGAGTTCAAAACAACTTCCCCCCGTGGAGAGATATCACAGACAAGGCACTCAGATCACCTGTTTCCATTCAACACACACTCCAGAGGCCAGCAGAGGAGAGTCAACACCAGCACAAGAAAAGTAAACATTTCACAAACGTTTTGTACGGATTATCGCAATGCACTGTATGAAATGTCATTGATATCTAAATAAATGGCACTTCAATCATAATCAACTCGAGGAGAATTATTTGAATGTGTGTTCCCAAGAACTCCTGAACACATGACCTTAAGTGTAACTCATGTGAAAAACGATCAAAAAGTGTTTTGTTTCTGAATGAAAATACATCATATAAGCTGTGGAGCCAGTATTTTCCGTTTATCAAGAGCTACAGTAGCACTGGCTGGCATAAGCCAGAGCCCAAAATTGCAAACAGTAGATAAGCTAACGGAGTTAGACTTTAGTATTAGACCTATTACCAATTTGCTGAACCTGTTGATCCTCCACCCTACAGCATCCTATGTGTGCACTCTCTGTGGAAGACAACAATGAAAGAGGCAACCGGATGTGTTAGCAGGAGATGAGGCGAGCCCAGCTGAATTCTGAGATGCCATATGTCCAACACCTGAGGACAGACTAAAGTTTGTGCTTCTGCCTGGGGTGGAGGTAGAAGAGTGAGGATGAGCTGGGCACGAGCCATTTGTCACACACACATACAGTACACACACTCACATTTACTCACACACATATACACACATACACATACTGTACACACACATGGCACACTGGAGCTCTGGTGGCTGGAGAGACATGAGTGTCACATGCTCTTCCACCTCCTCACCACCTCGATTCCGGCTGATACCTAATCAATAGACTTTCTGTCAGGCTGCAGTCCACTGAGCATTGGGTGAGTGGTTGGTGTGTGTGTGTGTGCGCATGTGCATGTCTGTGTGTTTGTGTGTATGAGTGTATGTTGTTAAGATTAGCTGAAATTAAATGCCCTTCGCTGCATCCTCTACGGAGGTGACGGTGTGTGTGTGTGTGTGTGTGTGCGTGTGTGTGTGTGGAGGGGGGCAGGCACACACGAAGGGGCACGGAGGTCACGGCAGTAACTGTATGCTAAAGCGCCGATTAGCATAACGTCATTTAATAAGTGATTTTGAGAGTGGCGGAGCATGCCTGCCTGTATCTCTCCAGCTCTCTCCCTCTCCCTCTCTCCCTCTCGCTCTCTCTCTCCCCCTCCCTCTCTCTCTCACTATCTCTCTCTCTCTCACTCTCCCTCTCGCTCTCTCTCTCACCCTCTCGGTGCTAACCAATCCACTTCACGTCTATTTAAGCCCCCCGTGTTAAGCCTGTCAGAGAACCTTCATGGTCGTTAACATAATGATCATGTAACTAGATCTCCAAGATAGGAACATGTTGTCAAGATCAAGGTAATATACAGTTAGAGATATACATTTTTAATCGGCTTTTGGGCATGACCGTGTCACTCAAATGTTAAAAGGAAGTGCTCCAACAGCTGCTGACACAGTGGCTGGCCAGTTCAGAGGTTTACTCAACTGCTGCTAAAATCTCTAATGTTATACTTATTAAAACTCATTATTTAATTATTATTATTAAATATTGTTACATATTATTAAATATTATTATAAAGGAATGGATTTAGAGGGGGATCCATGACTTAAAAATTAAAATACATCTGATACTCACATTTTCGGCATAAGTGCTGAAATCTACATCCTTGTTTCTGACCACAAAACAGAAACAAACAAACAGAGATACTCTGAATCCTTCTGTGAGAATTGCAAGATGAGCGGTGTCACAACAAATCAACTCTACAATTAGGACAGGCAACAGAAAGACAAAAAAAAAAGAGAAGAGATCTCGCCGCTATCGGCAGGATCCACTGGGCCTTAGCCATGTCTCAGACACCAGCTGCCTCTTCCTCTCTGCCCCTTCCTCCTCCTCCTCCTCCTCCAGACCAGTGGGCGAGATGGCTATCTATCTGCTAAAAGCAATTCGCTCTTTTGTGAGGGTCCACCTGCCAGAGGCTGCTCACTCACGCTTTCTCCGCACTGCGCCACACCACACCACGCCACACCGGTCAGCCCACCACTGCCGCCGCCGCCATCAGCCATATAATTAAACCTCTGGCCAAGAGCCTGCAGGCCTGCCCAATCAGGCTGCCTTCAAAGCCTATTAAGTGCAGATGGCAAATTGTTTCAAGGAAGCCGAGCTCCTTCTTCCTCAGACGTCGCTATGGGAGGCTAGCGGACGAGTACAGCCAAATGAATAGACAGCAGGAGCACGAGAGCGCAAAATGGTGAAGACGCACTTACACTGTCTGCTTATTCACCACAGGTATCCATGGGAATTACCCCAGAGTAGCATGGGCAAGACTACAACTGACAGAAATCAATAAAAAAATGCACATACACACACACAAATGCATACACACGCACACACACATATTTGAAGCTGAAGGCTACACCGCAATTCCGGTTTCATTAAGGCATTAACACGAATATGTGTCATTCAAACGTATCTCTGCCATAGGAATATACTGCTGTGTACAATCCCTTCCCCTGTTCAGAAGTGATAGCACTCTCTAGATGTCAGAGGCTTTCTTTCCATTCGCCGATACTCACTCGACAGTGACATGTAATTTAAAGGTTTAACAGTCACTGCCATCTCCACTCTATATTCCCTGCACCTCCGTTTTTCAAGTGGAGCAGGTAAATAAATTCAGTTGGGAAAAATACACGCAGCGATATGTCAGGAGAAGGAGACAGGGAACGTCATAAGCAACTGTGGAAACATCCGGAAGATAAGAAATGGCCGCGATGAGATTCGTTTAACTCACAAAAACGCGCGGCACACCCAATCAGTGCAGCGCGGACAGTGACAAGTTTCGCAGTCAAAGGCAACCAGGATGTAGGCTACAGCATATGGCCAAACCAGACACATGACTGGGAATCAGACATGGAGAAGAAGACTTCTTCTGCCAGAGAAAGATTACATTTCAGAAAAAAAAACAAGGATGAACTCCTAACAGAAAATGCATCTACTTGTTTCCTACAAATACACAAGTAAGAGTGGAGTACATTTTGAAGCAAAAAAATACAAATAAAAGTTTCCCCACATTCCACACAAAAGTCTACTGTATTAACAATCAAATGTATTACAGCCTAGCCTATGATGAGGGCAGGTATGTCGTAAAGTAGGCTAATTTGTACTATGTACTAGTGTTGAATAATGCACGGATACCGTGAAGGAAACGAAAAGATCAAAAATGTTACGACACACCATTTTATCAATATGGATACTTTAGGAATGCCATTTTAATCAGGCCTTTAATGAAAGCTGTATTTGTTATGAGATAAAAACAGTGTTTTGTCATCTAAGAATGATCACGGAACTGTGATCTTGCTGTATAGTTCACACAAAAACTTGTACATCCGTTTCAATAATTAACCAATAAAAAGAGTTGTGTGTGTGTGTGCAGTTAAAAGTGCCATCCTGAAATTATTAAAAAAGTACAGAGCACTTGTCACGATGAAAGCTCTACTCTGGCTTTATGCTGGGGGTACAGCACAGCTCAGCTGTAATCAGAGAGAGACAGAGAGAAAGGGAGACAAAGAGGAAGAGAGGAAGAGAGGAAGTGAGAAAGAAAGAGAGAGATGGAGAGACAGGGAAAGAAGAGAGGGAGAGAGAGAGGGAGAGAAAGAAGTGCAAGAAAGAAAGAAAGAAAGAAAGAAAGAAAGAAAGCGATTGAGAGACACAGAGAGAGAGAGAGAGATGGGTAATGGGATTGGGAAGAGGCTGGAGCCCATGTCCTCATCATGGCAGATTAGAGACAGCAGTCCCTCGCAGCTCTTTGGTCCTCCCTAATTGATGGAAGAGAGGGGAAGCTAAAAGGCTCTGCTGAAGGCCCAATAACTGCGCTGCATTTTTCTAATAACCAGTCTCTCTCTCTCTCCTCTCTCTCTCTCTCTCTCTCTCTCTCTCTCTCTCTCTCTCTCTCTCTCTCTCTCTCTCTCTCTCTCTCTCTCTCTCTCTCTCTCTCTCTCTCTCTCTCTCTCTCTCTCTCTCTCTTTACGCGATCTACACTCTCCACCCTTTGGTGTGGGAGAAGAGAGAAGAGAGAGGAGAGAGAGAGGGAGAGGGAGAGAGAGAAAGAAAGAAAGAAAGAAAGAAAAAAGAAAGAAAGACAGAAAGAGAGAGAAAGAGAGAGAGAGAGAGAAAGAAAAGAGAGAGGAAGAGGGAGACGCTCAACAACACACATGGATACACATGCGCCGCACAAGGTTCAAGTCATCAGTGTGCCCGACGCGGAGTGACAGAGTAAACAGACATACATTCTGTAGTCATCTCTTCACGCCGAAAAAATAAATCAGTTAATGAATTTCTGAAATGGGACCTTTTTAATGTGAAATAGCAATGCTGTTTGCTCCAAGCACTAAGAGGAGAGGAGGAGGAGGTGGGGTGGGGTGGGTAGGCATGAATACATTACTGAATGTCAAAAGTGAAAAACAAAGGAGGAGAGGAGGGAAAAAAAGAAAGAGAGACAGAGAAAAAGAGGAGGAAGAAAAAAAAAAGAACAGTAGCAATTTAGCTCTCAGCCACAGCTAATTTCATGCTCTGCATTTTATTGTCATGCATCAGTAATTGTGAGCCGCGCTCGGCGCTCGCTGGAGCAGCACACGAAATCTGCTCCGCGTCCTAATCCTGCTCGCAAGCAGCAAGCAGCAAGCACCCACAACCACAAGCACAAGCACCACCACCACCATCAGCTCAAGAACAAGCAGCAAGCAGCAAGCACCCACAACCACCACCACAAGCACCACCACCACCATCAGCTCAAGAACAAGCAGCAAGCAGCAAGCACCCACAACCACCACCACAAGCACAAGCAGCAAGCACCCACAACCACCACCACAAGCACCACCACCACCACCATCAGCTCAAGAACAAGCAGCAAGCACCCACAACCACCACCACAAGCACAAGCAGCAAGCAGCAAGCACCCACAACCACCACCACAAGCACAAGCAGCAAGCACACACAACCACCACCACAAGCACAAGCAGCAAGCACACACAACCACCACCATCAGCTCAAGAACAAGCAGCAAGCACCCACAACCACCACCACAAGCAACACCACCACCATCAGCACAACAACAAGCAGCAAGCACCCACAACCACCACCACCACAAGCACCCACCAACACCAGCATAACCATCACCACAAGCACCGGCACAAACACCACCACCACCACCACCACCACCACAAGCACAAGAAGCAGCCAGCAGTAGGAACTGGAGATCTGCACAGCTCTCGAACACACACACACACACACCCTAAACAAACCACTTACTGCTTCAGGTACATCGCCACAGCCCTCTTACAAACACACACACATGATGAACCACCAAGACATCCTCTAACACACACACATGCACACACAAACACACACACACACACACACACACACACACACACACTTCTGACTGGCCCAGCTCTGACAGAGGACAAAGTATATCACAGGGCAATCAGATCTGTATTCAAAATTCCACAGCGCGTCTCAGGCTGATATATTTCCCAACCCTCCAAATTTTCCTTTCTCTACCTATCTTCCTCCCTCTCTCCCTGCCTCTCTTTCTCTCCCTCCCTGTATCTCTTCCCTTTATCCCCTTTCTCTGTATCTTTCTCTCCATTCTTCTCTCCATCCATCCATCCATCCCCCCTCTCTCTCTCTCTCTCTCTCTGAAATGAACTGGTATAAATGTCAGCGGGGCATAGTTATTACGATCATCATGAATCACAATCAGCTCAGATAAACACCCCTCGTGAATCCTTCCCTGCCCTTCGGTTACCTGTACCAGCAGAGGACGAGCCTATGGCATCCAGAGAGTCTCTCTGTCCGTCTGTCTGTCTGTTTGTCTCGAACTCCATTTCTGTCTGTCTGTCTGTCTGTCTCTCTCTGACTCTGTTTCTGTCTGTCTGCGTGTCTGTCTGCCTCCCCCAGTCTGCCCCTGAGCAGCACCCCTAACCACATCACCCATCACAGGGCTGACAAGGGGCCTCTTAGGTATTCAGAAGCATTCTCTGCTGTTGAACCTGTCACCATTATGCAAAATGCTATTAATGAGGAAATAATGGCGCTATCACTCACGATTTACAACCTCAAGATGTAATGCGTTTTTACCCACAGTCTGGGTCACTGAAATGTACACACAGGGCTTCACAGGGACATATCTGCTTTCGGATTACCGGTGTATGGGAAATATTTACCAGTATTCATCAATGCTCTAATCGATATTGCTTAACCCCGGTGAGCCTTTTTGCCAGTGCTCCTTTCAAACTCACTGTCGCCTGGGCTGTTATGCAGGCTTCCTCATTTGTGAGTCACTTTGGATAAAAGCGTCCGTCAAACGAACCAGCGCAAATGTATTCTGCAGCACATTACAAGGGAAGGAAATCTGTTTGTTCTCTCTTCTGTAGAGATAGAACTCAAAAGTGCCTGATGAAGTGCTTGATTAGCAAAGTCCCACCATACCCAAGGCTCGCATGGTCTGTGTTGGCAAATTTGTAACTGTGTACGTTAATGTTGCTTGACAGGCGCTTTTATCCAAAGCGACTATTGGGTATTATTTTGCCCTGCTTAACAACAGGGTGTTTTTGTCTGTTCTATTCAGACACTGAACAATATGACACAGACACACATTCATGGATTAAGGCCAGCAATCATTATCAAGATCAAAAACAACACTTTGTATCAATTTTTCATCTTTGTTTCATGTGTTTTTTTTGTCAACATCGATGTTCTTTTGTTCCAAGTGACTTCTCATTACAGATGTTCGCGCAAACTATTACCTTAACTTACGGTCGTTGAAATGGGAGCAATTTTAACATAATTGGGAAGAAAACATTTTTTAGATTGGAAAGTCAAAAAAACAGACATACAAAAGACGATTATAAGTGGCTCTGTTGTTTCACTTCCTCATTTCACCTGAGCCGCGCTAAATAAACACACAATTATGCTTCTATGCCCTCCATCAATTACTGCACTAGCTGGTCAATTTGCATCATCAGGAGAGCCCATTCACGGCAGCCCATTGAAACACAAAAGCTCTCAGGGGGGAGCCGTTCAACCTCCACATAATGCAATCTGTCAGGAGGGCATGCAGCATGTGTGGGCCACCCTCCGACCCTCACGGCTTCATCATTTGGATCAGCGCCCGATCGGCCCACGTCTCCGCTACAAGCCCCTCCTCCCTGTGCCCTGCCTATGCCCACTCACTCACACACACACACACACACACACACACACACACACACGCTACTGTACACACACCAGTCTAGAACACACACTAGTCCATGATCTCTGGTGGACACTTTCAATGGGACTCGTTCCAAAGGGGGGGGGGGGATACAACCCACCTTGCCGTCGCAGTGGACCCATCCTCAGTGCATGTAGGTTGGGTTACCTCGTGGTGCTGATTGCCATTGGCTCTCGCACGGTTTCCCCTAGAGACCGTTTCCAACGTCCGCGAGTAAACAGCAACAAAGCCCATTATGCAAATGAGATCACCCTTGGAGAAGAGTGGCGACTGCCTGCCAAGCACCCATCCTTGCAGCCTCAGGCACTGCCATGCATTAAGATGCATGGGGATACACACACACACACACACACACTCACATTCATAAACATACACAGATGCTCACACACTCTCTCTCTCACACTCAGACACACACACACACACACACACACTCAGACACACACACACACACACACACACACACACACACACACACACACACACACACACACACACACACACACACACACACACACACACACACACACACACACACACACACACACACACACACACACACACACACACACACGCGCACACACGCGCACACGCACACACACACTCCACATGCTTGAGCTGAAATGATTGGTGGCATGATTATTCCACCTTGTTCACCCAAGCAAGGCCAAGGCCTCCTACATGGTTCCCTTTGATGTCATCATTAAGGGTTTCAGATTCAAAGCCTTCATCAGCCTCACTAATGCCAGGGTCAGGCACTCTCTTGGTAATAGTGCTACCTACATGTTCGGGAACATGTCATGACACTATTTATTTGCCACCATAATTCCATTATTCAGAGATTCTAAAAATAAGCCCGTATATCAGTTTCAAATCATCCCTCTCAGAATAATGCAGGACTACAATACTGGCTGATGTTTCCTGTCCACAGCATGGCACAATGTCCTTCAAACAAAAACAGCAACAACAAAACAAAACAACAACATTTTTAACATCATACTTTTTCCACCAAGAGCTTCTCTTGCCCTCAGTTACCCCTGAGCCACCAGGGGGGACACCTTCATACATCTGAATGAGAAGAGATACGAGTATCTACAGAACAATCTAGAAGTCAACATCCAAACAAAGGCCGAGCTCAGTTAAGGCTGGGGGCCATTTTGAGTGCGTGCTGGCTGGCTGGCTGGTCGGTCAGTCAGACCAGAGGCAGCGAGGAGGCACTAAGAGTGACTATCTGGGCTCGGGGCAATCTGTCAGCGCCCTCTGAACCCAGCAGAGCTTGAAATTTACCGAGAGGCTTCTCCAGGGCCTGGGCCTGCCGTCACACCATGCATCACTTACTCACTGTATCCCTCCTCCCCACCGCCTCCCCTCCCTTACGCTACACGCTCCCTCTACGCGCTCGCCCACTCAATACAGCGCTCTCTCTCTCTCTCTCTCTCATTCAACTAGCTATTTAACCAGCTAGCTCGCTCAGTTATTCACTCACTCACTCACTCACTCACTCACTCGCTCGCTAAGCTAATTAACTCTAACTAAGTCAAATGTAATCCTTTCATTTGTCCCATCCTTTTAATTTTCTCTCTTGGTTACTGAAATGTCAAAGCACTTTGAGCTGCATGCGGTCTGTGAAGAATACCACACACACCAAAAAAAACACAAAGTCTTATTATTAGCCAGTGAGTATTATTAACTTGCCCGCTCAGCCACACGGTCACTCCAGCTTTACTTGCACACCATCTCCACCTCCCGAAAAACAGTGTGCCCCAGCAAAAATGCCAGTGTCTGTCTACCTACCCTCGAGAGGTGCCACGCAATCCTGAGCAAATTTAGGAAAAGCTCTGGAGAACAGCTGGGGCTTCAGCAGAGAGGGGACTGCGGTACTAAGCCACAGTAATCAACACAATGGCACAACAAAGAGGTTAAGACAGCAGAATTACGTCTCTGAATTAATGTCGTCCTGGTTCACGCTGAAGAAGTCCACAGAAAGAATGACACGATGTTGAGAATTACCACAGACTGTCTGCACGAACAGACAACAAGTTGCCTAAAGTTGCCTGCACAGCACACGTTTAATTCAGTAAAAAGTGTTACTTTTATATCGTCATACCTGCCCAGGGACTACAGGTGGAAATTAGCAATTAATGCTATAACATATGCATTGTCCCTGTTTCAAATAAATATGTTTCCATTCCATAATAGATGCCTCACCATAAGGGCCAAATATTTATCAGGAATGGCAGTCGTAAATGGAGGACTTTGTGTGTTATAGAGCACAGATACAGCAGGCATTAAGAGCCCTCTCTAAACCTCCCATGTTACCTGGTATCTTAATTGTTCCATTTGGCTTTCGCTGCGCGCACGGACGCTATCTCAGGAAGCACTTTCCATTTTGCGCTTCTGAATGCAGGAGACATCGGAGCGATAGTGTGAAAACCGATGAGAGCGCATTAATTAGCCTTCCACCTACCTATTAATGAGCACAGGCTAACTAATGAAAACAATTAGATAGTGATTATGAAATGCATAATTTTGCCCAGGCAGAGAGATGAGAGACTGAGTGCTCAGAGAGAGAAAGAGAGCGTGAGCGTGGAGAGGGAGAGAGAGTGTGGAGAGGGAGGGAGGGGGAGAGAGAGAGAGAGAAAGAGAGAGAGAAAGAGAGAGAGACAGATTCTGCTACTCGGTTACAGTAGACAAGCTGTTCCACTGCTCTGGCCATAGTGCAAGCCTGCTCTGACAGAGGGGAACACGACAGAAAAATTAAGTATTTATGTGTGCAGCTAGAATTCGGGTTGTCAGCATTCCTTCAAACTCACCCTCTGATGGAATGCTAATATTTAACGCTCTGATTCACCATACCACCACCACCACACACACACGCACACACACATACACACACACAGACACAAACACACACACACTCCTCCCCACCCCAATTTCTTGGCCTCCCTGGAGGATTCCCGCTCGGCTGCAGAGAAACCCTGCAAGGTCTGGTCTGACGTAGCAGCTCATATTTACATCTGTCCCTCACAACTGTTTGCCCTCAACAGTGTCAGCAAGCACTCGTCACAGAGCGAGCCTCGCTCATGCTCCCTGGAGCGCACGGCCAAGCCCACTTTAGACTACTGAGTGCTGCCATCTAGTGCTCGCGAGGAGAACTGCAAAAATGACTGTATCCACCCATCCACTAACTGAAAGAAGATGCTCTTTGAAGTCAGGAGCAAGTGGCTATATGATGTCGCTGTTTTTTGTCTTTGTTTTTATTTTGAGAGGGGGGGGGGGGGGTTGTAAGACGTCACTTTGAGCGAGCGTCTCTCTCCCAGTCAGACTCACTGATGGCTTGCAGAGTGTGTCTCCAGACACGTTCCGCAAGTGTTCCCGACCGAGCCTCGGGGAACGCGACGTCTCCTCCCGAGACGGTGAGCCTACGGAACGCCAATTAAACTCCCCCTCCGAGCATCTAATGCTCTTCATTAATAGCTACGGCTCGGCACAGGAAGGGAGCTAGCAGGGCAAATAAAACACTCTCAATCTATCTGCCAAAAACATAATCAGTTGGGGGGGGAGGAGTGAACGAGAATAACACCACCCTTTTCCCCCCTCCCTACCTAATAATCAATTTCACTGCACTTATTTAACTTTCCAAAAGAGAAAGCATCCCTTATTTAGGAGATTAACCAGCCTTAGAAGGATCGTATTGCAAGGCAGACACAAAGTGGTGACACATTATTTAGCATCAGTGCTAATTGGGAAACAACGTACCATACAAGGCTCTACACGGTTATACACCACTAAGCTTGGATGTTTTCCATGAACTACCCTTGGCCTTGGGTTAACATTTTTGTTGGTTCTCTTTTGCTTTGTCAGCTGGTTTGATGCTGCTGCTTACATGTTATTGAGGAGATTGGTACAAAGCTGATACAAGCTAATTCTCGTGTGTGGCTTCAAAGAACAAAAAAAACAAGTAGCAAAACAGAAATAAAACAAAACAAAGAAATATTTGAGGTTCCCGAGCAGGCACGTACAGTACCTGAAAGTTCTGACAGGAGTATATGCATAAAGGCATATATAAGGCATAAAAAGGCCAAAAAAATCATCTTTAAAAAAACAGGATTTTGGAGCATTTCAGTGACACAGACGGGTCTCTGGTCTTTCGGACATATGGCCTTTCAGCGGCTGAAAATACCGGCGCGTCGTGGCAGAGATCGAGGTGATCGAGTGGGAGGGAGATGCCGTGAGGGCACGAACGCCCCCGAGACCCTTCTCTAACCTGAGCCACGTGTCCGCATAGCACAGATGTGCTCTGAAGAGAGAATTCACTCGAAAAGCCAGCACTCTAATTACCCTGGATCTGAAACCCTCATCAGAAACCGAACGTAGACGGCACTTTTTCTTGTGTGTGCTCTTTGGTGGCACAGCTGAGAGAAGACTGAAATTAGTTGAGCTTGTCCTGCGTCGCTGCTGCTCCTCTCTCTCGCCGGCTCTTTTCATTGGGCTGATTTCAAAAGAGGGAGGAGCACAAAGACACATCTGTGTGACTTCTGGGTGCGTTATCTGCCATTTTGTGTTACATAGGAGGAGAAGAGACACATGATTGCCATGCCATGTTTATAGAAACACACACACACACACACACACACACACACACACACACACACACACACACACACACACACACACACGCGCACACACACACACACACACACACAAATACACACACTGACACACTCACCTCTCACACATGCCTGTGAAAACCTGAAGGCCTGCCATCCGATTTGATATTCTCTGCACACACAGAGGAGATGATTTGAAACACTGCGGCACATTTAGCTTGATGAAGCACGGTGCTGTGAAGGAAGCGCACCCGTGGGTGACATGCACAGGGCACGGGCGCACGCCATTTTCGCGCTTAAAAGGGATGCAAAAGGCGAGAGAGTCGGGGAGATGAAATCCCAGCAGGATCGTTTCTGTCCTTCAAAAGACTGCTCTATGACCTGTGGAGGGACCTGCCCCCCCCTAAACCTCATCAGAGACGGGGCGAGGGATGGAGGGATAGAGAAGGGAAAGAGAGAGAGAGAGAGAGAGAGAGAGAGAGAGAGAGAGAGAGAGAGAGAGAGAGAGGAAGGAAATATAGTATCCGGGAAGAGAGAAATTGATGAACAGAGATAAAAAAGGAAGATATTAAGGAAATAAAGAAAGAGAAAAGAATGAAAGAACAAAACAGAAACACAAAGGCGAAGAGAGCGAGAGAAGAGAAAGATGAAAGAGAGAGAGAGAGAAGAGAAAGACAAAAGAGAAAGATGAAGCGGGAGAAAGAGAAGGAGAGCCTGTTTGACGGCCTGGTGTCTGGTGTCTGTTCTCTCCGAGCGCCTTTATCTGCAGGGCCTCCAGAGCGCTGCCTGCCTCCTGCACCAGGGAGAGGAAATACTCCAACGGCCCTAATCGCACCCCGGCCGTCCTGCCCCCCCTTCAATCTACCAGCTGCAGCAGGCCGTGCCGCGAGCCGAGAGCCGCGCTGTGCCGGCCAACAAGAACAGCACCCAGTTCGCCTGCTCCTCCTGACTTTAGAGGGCACAGCGCATCCAACTCCTCGCAAGCAGCAGGGGCGGACGGACGTGCGTCGTTCACCTCCATCAGAGGAGAAGAGGGAGGCGAGGCGGCTCGAATAACGAAAGCCAAGCGCCGAGATGAGGACGGGAGACGGGGTGGGGGCCATCCATCAGGTCATCACACAAACGGTGTGTACTGTAATTGAAATCGTAATTTTAACTAACACAATTAGCACATCGGAAAGGCTACAATTCATTGTGCAGCTTGAGATGTAGTGGCTAATTGTCTTCTCTTGTGTGAGAGACAGTCCCGAGCACGAATCAGAAGTGCCATGCTCCTTATCAGACGATGCCCAACTTAAAGAGACAATTTGAAGCTATTTGTATAGTTTCATTCACATCCTTGGATTAGTAGATATCTCTTAATTGGCAATGCTTCATCATGTTTGAACTGCATTGAATGAATACTGAACTTTGAGGGTGAACTTTCAAAATGTTAACACCTTACCACAATCTGCCGCAAATGTCAATTAGATATTTTGCTCGAATCGCTCAACCCAAACGTACATGTCTAATACAAACATACCAATAGCCTACACCTGCACCTTGGAGTTAGATGAGAACAGACAAACCTTTCACCTCTATGTGTGTGCAACAGCCCGGTCTAACACAATTAGCCTAGCTTAGCATAATTCACTGTAAGTGGGTTACACCAGTTAGCCTATAGCCAGCATATAGCTAAAATAACAACAAATAACAAATTAACCTTAAAAAGGCACAGTTATTATATTGTTAAAACCACAAACGAATTTGACCTTGGAGGTAGAAAAATAAGCATTCCTCTAGTGCTTTTCAGCTTAGAGATCCAACGAGCTTTCAAGTTTAGTGCTGAGTCTCACTTTTAAACTTGAACACAGCTATCTTGATTCCAAAGATGAGAACCACCATTATAGGTTCCAAATTCCAAATGTGTATAACAAAATGCTCACAATGGTTCTAAAATTGGTGAGTGAATCAGAATGGAACCAGTTCCCTGTTGACAAAAAGACCAACTATTACATTAGGGGTTCTACAGCCAGGGAATACACATACAGGAGAAAAATGACAATTAACTCTTCACGATTTGAATAATAAGGTCTGCAAAATAAATGGCCAAACTACAAAGGAACAAAAACAGGACAACACATTTACAAAAACAGGACTAAAGCCAAATGTTGGTCAAATAATTAAATCTGACCCTAAACTTCCCACTAGAGCTGTTTATTTCATTCTATTTCCTGTATCCCTGGCCTCGTCTCTCTCTCTCTCTCTCTCTCTCTCTCTCTCTCTCTCTCTCTCTCTCTCTCTCTCTCTCTCTCTCTCTCTCTCTCTCTCTCTCTCTCTCTCTCTCTCTCTCTCTCTCTGCGCTGTAAGGATCAGACTGGTCAGCAGCCCTCCCTCTCCCATGCCATCAGATATGAATTATTCATTTAGGCTAAGTAAGTACGCCTGCGTTAATTGCCCCATCAGCTGTTCCTATTCAACATAATGATATGCTAATAGCCAAGGAGAGCGCGTTCCCCCCCAGGAGGCTGGTACCGGTGGGCAGGAGGCGAGGCGAGGCGAGGAGGGGCGAGGGGGGGGTGAGGAGGGGCGGGGAGGAAGTGTTTAGGATTGCATAATCACGCCATGATAACAGCATTTGTGTACACCGTTTCCGAAGGCCTTGTGTTTCCATGTCTGCTCTTCACATCAGCAAAGGCAGCAGAAGATGGATGGACTTCTTATCAAAGAGCACAGCTGAGGTAAGCACCGCTGGGTGCCGCGGCTGTGGCTAACCGGCCCGGGGATGGACACGTGGGGGATCTTGCTTTGAGAAAGCTTATGGGTCATTATTTAAGTCGTACCAAGTTCAAACAAATGCCTTCACATATATAGACTAAGATCAAAAACATATTAAATGTTTTTGTTAAGAATTAAGTTAGCACACATATTATTGTTTAAAAAAAAAAGAGAGTATAACAATTCCCTGACTGAACGAAACTTCATTGTTGATAAATTGACAACTTGGGGAGCTGTGTTGGAAAGGGCTGCAGCAACCACACCACATGTGGGGAGCCACTCCCCCTTTCGAACAGCACAGCCATGAATCAGTTCACACAGGAACAAGGGCAAACGAGGAAGCGTTGTGTTGGGTAAGATGTTTGGATGTGAAGTACAAAAAATAACATTAAAGCACATTATCATATCTGACAGCCTGCCTCTGAATGCCTTTTTCTTTCAGGAAATTATTCTGAGGATTTTTCAACAATATGCCAAACCCAAACAGATGTGCAGTGCCTATTCAAAACAACATCAACAAAAACGACGCATTCATGAACTGCCACTACACTTTAGAAGACTTTGGACGGACTTTGGACTTTAAATAAACTAGCAACAATTTCAACTGCTAGGTCCCGAATTTAAGGACGGCCTCGGAATGTAAGACTCATGAAACCTAAATGACAATGAATCATTCCACAAAATGGTGTTTGCGTTCTCCATCATTAAGCTCTTAAATTAGGCTAACGTAGCCTTCGCTCAAAACAGCCGTGACTGTTCGGCTCATGTCATTTTGATCTGTAAAAAAATGTCAAACGCAGCCATGCTTGAAAAAATATGCTTATCGCATGTTAATTATAAGCATTATTGAAAGGTTACCTGAATGATGTTTTCTCCTACCATCATTCTATTTTTGAAAGCCTACCTGCAGGCATGTAATTAGGCTACAAGTTTTCTACAGAACGGGTTGCACTAGTTTGAATAAAAGCATCTTGAAGCGCTCATTCAGTTGGTGCAAGAGCCAACCGGATCCTTGTAAACAGGTGCGCTAAAACAAACGCACAGGTGATGGTCCATTGAAAATGTTTGTGCTGACAGAAAAGCCTTCTAGGAAGTGCATGACATAAAGGCATTTGGGCTACTGGTTTTCTACAGCAATAGGCATGTTCTGAACGGGTACCGCACTACCCGTAACTTCCCGACTATTAGCCGCAGCTTATACATTGATTTTGCAAAATGTCTTCAGCTATGAGGTTAATACAATCTCAATCCTCCACCACCGCCATCAGCTACTTCACTGTCAGCAGATGACTTTGCAACATTTTTCACTGAGAAAGTTGCTAAGATAAGTGCTCAGTTTGATGACCCTATAAGAAGGACTCTGCCTGGTGTTAGCATGATGCCATCATTGGACTTTTTCTCTCCTCTTGATGAGGAAGCGGTCTCTCAACTGCTTCAGCGAAGCCGTCCAACAACATGCCCTTTGGATCCTGTCCCGTCTACGCTCCTGCAGTCTATAGCACCCGCTATTATACCGGCAGTCACACATGTATTTAATACTTCACTCAGTTCTGGAATAGTTCCTTCTTCTTTTAAACAGGCAAGAATTACGCCTTTGCTGAAGAAAAGTACACTTAATTCAACTGATGTGAAGAACTACAGACCTGTCTCCCTTCTTCCTTTCTTGTCAAAGGTTTTGGAGAAAGTGGTCTTCAAGCAAATGTGTGACTTCCTCTATCAGAATAACCTACTAGACCCTATGCAGTCTGGTTTCAAGAGTGGTCATTCTACTGAAACTGCTCTTCTATCTGTGACTGAAGCATTGAGAGTAGCTAAGTCCTCTGCTCAGTCATCAGTGTTAATTCTGTTAGATTTATCTGCAGCCTTTGATACGGTTAACCATGACATTCTCCTTTCTACACTATATGAACTGGGAATTTCTGGGAAAGCTCTTGACTGGTTCAAGTCTTACCTTAAAGGGCGTTCTTTTAGCGTGTCTTGGCAGGGACAGATATCAAAGTCTCATGACCTCACTACAGGAGTCCCCCAAGGATCAGTATTAGGGCCCCTCCTTTTCTCTATTTACACCACTTCTTTAGGTGGGATTATTCGCTCTCATGGATTTGAATATCATTGCTATGCGGACGACACTCAACTTTTCCTATCCTTCCCACCTGAGGACTCTAGTGTTTCCCATCGGATCTCTGCATGCCTGAAGGACATTTCAATCTGGATGAAGGATCAGCACCTTCAGCTTAATCTTTCCAAAACTGAGCTCTTGGTGTTTCCAGCAAAAACAGCTATTCCCCAACAGATCAATATCCAGCTTGATTCATCCTCACTGACTCCAACCAGATCGGCACGTAACTTGGGTGTCATAATTGATGACCAACTTACTTTCTCTGAGCATGTTGCCTCAATTGCAAAGTCATGTCGGTATACCCTGTACAACATTAGGAAGATCAGACCTTATCTGACACAAGATTCCACTCAGCTTCTTGTACAGGCAATGGTTATCTCCAAGCTGGACTACTGTAATTCTCTGTTAGCTGGCCTACCTGCTTGTGTATTAAGACCACTACAGTTGATTCAGAATGCTGCAGCACGACTGGTCTTCAATCAGCCAAAGAGGACACATGTAACCCCTCTCCTAGTTACTCTCCACTGGCTCCCTATAGTAGCCAGAATTAAATTTAAATCCCTCACTCTGGCCTATAGGACACTGACTGGATCTGCTCCCAGCTACTTCAGTTCTTTAATCACGATGTACATTCCCAACCGCCCATTGCGATCTTCTGAGGAGCGTCTGTTATGTCGACCAACCATACATGCTAGGTCAAATTGTAGATCCTATTCTTCAGTGGTTCCGTGTTGGTGGAATGAGTTGCCCAGTGCTCTCCGTTCCAGCAACAGCTTTGGATCTTTTAAGAGGGGTCTTAAGGCATATTTATTTAATATGCACTTAGTCCTTTGAGTTTGTGATGTGTTATGGTTTGTATAATAGTATTGTTTTGTTATAATTTGTCTATTGATAGAATTTGAAATTTATTTTGCTATTGTCCTTAAATTTAGCCATACCATGCTTTAGTTATTATTATTATATATAATTAACTGAGTGACTTATTTGATTGCTATTCTCATTTCACTGTTTTATTTCTCATTAGGTTAGTGCTTAAAATTATTGTTTTACTGATAATATTACTATTCTCCCTAGTTTGTAATTGTTCACTGTTAATTTAATTTGTATTGTTATTTATTTGTATGTCGCTTTGGACAAAGGCGTCTGCTAAATAACCATAGCCATAGCCATAGCCATAGCCATAGCCATAGCCATAGCCATAATACAGGGGGGCAGTTAATATGGTGTTAATATGGTTTAGTTTATTTTAACTTGCATAAAACACTGTCGTGCGGCTTATACACAATGCGCCTTATATGCGAGAAATTACTGTAGTCTGAATAAAAGCAAAAAGGCCCAAAAAACACACTTGGGCTCACACTACAGCTATGTTTCCTGTTCTTCATTACCTCAACTGAAAGCACACGGTCCGAATTTAACGGTAAAACATCCTATAAACCCAAGCACAGTGCAGGTGCACGATGCGCACACTAACGCATGAGGAAGCCTGAATTATATTCTCTCTTAATTACATTTAGCTCTGATGATGAAGTGAGAGCTACCCAGTGAGCTAGGTGATTGGTTGCATTACCTGGTCCTCTTAGCCAATCAGCACCTTCTCCCCTGAGACTCCATCCAGCCTTAAGAAGCCTGTTCAAGCACCACAACTCATTTCCCCAGTTCAGCGGTTTATAATGATTCATTAGCTCTGATTTATAATATCTAAATGTCAGGCTATGTTTGTTCACCCTCTGCGCTAACCTCCAACAAAAAACTGTACATACAGTATATGCACACGCAGACATATTAACACATAGGCCAGCCTAATAACATAATGGTAACCATATATGGATTTAAGACGCATAATTCCAATGGATTGGCCAGGTTTAAATTATAAATAAATGAATGGTCTAAAACCATGTCTCAGCTCAAATACTACTATGTGTTTATGTTGAAAATACAAGCTTGTCATTTCAATATAATGCTGGTAAACTGCTGAAATACACATATTCAGAGTGCTATCCATACTGTAAGCCTACAATCCCACAGTCGCTGAAATCTCTAAATGCCGTGGCGTGAATCATACGAAACATACAGTACGTTTGCTATTTGTGTCTGTTTTTCATTGGTGGGTCCATGTCATGGTTGCATTACAAACACTGCAGCACTGTTATTGCAATCCAGTAACACTCGCAGCTCTGAGCATCCTCAGGAAGACATCTTGTATTAAGAAAAAAAAGAGCCGCTGGATGACTGTTCAACTCTCACATCCCCATCATCGTGCCCAACACCACAGCCCCTGCGCTGCTACTTCAACAGTTAGACGGCACATAGAGGGTGCCTCTCATTCGTATTTTTATACATCCTCCCTTCCTTCCTCGGTCCTCGTTCTCACTGATCTAGATAAAGAATGATGGGGTGGCAACAATGGGATAGTCAATCCAGTGTTCGTCATAGATCAGTGGGAACGAGTCTGGAGGACCGAGCATTGAGGATCGAGGATGGAGGAGAGATGTTGAGAGGCACCCAGAGAGTGGCCCATCTCGGGCACATGTCCACCATGGCGTGTGGCTTCTGGGTCTCGCTGGGCGCCGGCTGCTGGCGCAGGCTGGGCTATTTGCCCTCTCTCTGGGCTGGCAGCGGTGTCATTTCAGGCTATGCAGAGCGCAGCATGGACACCGCGGCTGCTGATTTGTTATTTCAGCTTGACCCCCCTTTCCCCTGCCCCCTTCTCCATCACCCCCTAGCACACACAGGTGGAGGGAAGACGAAGACACACACACACACAGACACAGACACAGACACAGACACAGACACAGACACAGACACAGACACAGACACAGACACAGACACAGACACAGACACAGACACAGACACAGACACACACACACAGACACACACACACACACACACACACACACACACACCGCCTCGCCTCGCCTCAGAAATAGCCCGCTGCGGGAGGGAGGCATGTCCTCCACACTCGGTCTGCAAGCTGACGCTCAGACGCGGTCGTTGCTGAGGGGTGCCGACGCAGCACAAGACTGAAGACCGAGAGACAGAGCCTGCTTCACTCAAATGCTAAATTCTGGATGATCGCAGTCATTTCATAATCTATACACCAGCCATTGATTTTATTTTTACGCTGGGTCCTATTTCATCGCTAACGGCCCTGCATCTTAACAGCGCTGTCATCTGATTCCATAATTCCAAATTATGGATTGGTTTTATAATTTACACACAACCCAGGATGCATTTCATCTTCATATTGGCCCTCAGCTCAGCTATTTCCTTCTTATTACTGTCAGCATTGTCTTAACTCTTATGTCATTCAGACAGACTTCATTTAGACCGACACAGAAAAAGACACACAATCGACCACAAATGCTGAAACATCAGCAGTAGCCTTTTAAATAACTCCAAACCCAGGGGCAATCTCATGGCCATTTGAGATGGCTGGTAAAAGCAAAATATAAAACAAATATAAAATCTTAGCTAGCTTCTCTTCTCCTGTGTGTGTTAAATCTCTTCTAAAAACCTTTTTCTTCAGATTTGCTTTTCACAGCCTGTGTAACAAATGGACTTTGATACCACTTGTATCTTGTCCATATGTTTTGTATTTCTCTTTTGTTTTGGTTGTTGTCTGGAGGTGTCAGCTGTCAATGATGTTTGAATAATCTTTTAATCTCTGTCTTTTTAACTGTGAAGCACTTTGGAATGAAATGTGCTACACAAATTAAAATGACTTACTTACTTACTAATACAGACAGTATAAGGTTATCTTTGTGATTCAGATGGCAATACCAACCTTACAAGAACAGACCGGTAAACTTCCTACCAAATGGTAACATGGTCAGACACCCTGGTATTAAAATGAATCAGTGAGCACTTTGAGCATAAATGTATTTCCATTTCAGGACAGCAGATGTTTCAGCCCAGCAAGCAAGACATTCCTGTGAAGCTGTCTGGAGGAAAATGCATGATGTGTTTCGTCTGATTCACTTATATTGGATCCTGCACTCCAAAACACACCACCTCAAAGTAAGACGGCAGGCTTTGTGCGTTTGTTTTGACCTACAAGTACGCATGCAGGTCTCCTGACTCCTACCGAACATGGCTTCACGGGCCGGGCCGAGCGAGCGCGCGGAGGTCTTTAGCTCTCTCTCAGCGAGCGCTTCATCAGAGGCAAAAACCCGAGTCCTCATCTGACTTCCCCCGGCACCTGCTGAGCGCTTAAGTGACTTAATGATTTGATTGCTTCAGCTTGTGCATATGCTCCGTTTTTCCAGGCGTAGAGAGAACGAGAGGGAGAGAGAGAGAGAGAGAGAGAGAGAGGGAAGCAAAGCGGGAGTGAAAGACAGAGAGAGAGATTGAAAGTGAGAGAGAGTGTGAGAATATGTATGTGTGTGTGTGTGTGTGTGTGTGTGTGTGCGCGCGAGAGTTATGAGAGAGAGAGGAGAGAATGAGAGAAGAGCATGAGAGAAAGAGAGAGAGAAAGAGAGCATGAGAGAGAGAGAAAGAGAGAAGGAAAGCATGGGTGTGAGGGGGAGAGAGAGAGAGAAGGAAAGCGTGAACGAGAGAGCGAGCGCTAGAGAGAGAGTGAACCTGTGGAGTGATGAGAACAGCTTTGTCCTGCCATGCGTGCGATTCACTTCTGTGCCCGCTCTTATTGTGTCCCTCGCCTCCCCCGTCCCACTCCCAAGCTGCCACTTCATTGGTTTAAATTACAACCTGGACTCAGGGGGGGGGGGGGGGGGGGGGGGGCAGCCCATCTCCAGTCTGGCCCAGCTAGATATTTAACTATACAGCCCTAATAGCAGGCCACATGGCAAAAGTGGTGCCAAAGTGCCCCCATGAAAAACACCAGGCAGTCATCCGCAGCACGCTCAGTAGGGCTGTGGTTTAGAACATGGACCCCAACAAACAGACAGAGGGCCCTGATTTAAATGTGGGACGAAGGGCAAAGTCACTAAAAGCCACTAAATGAGGAGAGTGTCTGTCGCGTGGTGTGTAAAAGCATCGCGCTGACCCTCTGATGTTTATGCTTTGGGTTTTGCTCATGGTATTAAATTAGCAAAGACATTTGCCTTAGACTTAAATTGTACACATAGATCTCGGTTTCTGGAGGTCAATTGTCTATACGAAAATAACCATGTCCCCCAGAGAGTAGCATTGTAGCTACAGTACCTGGCTGCTCTAGCTGTTGGCTGGAGCAACCTGAGGTAAGTATTTCTCATTTTAATTTCTTTTTTTTTTTCATTCCGACAGTACTTGGTGACCTTGAGAAACTGAGATCTGTGTAAAAAATGGCCAGAAATCTCCTAAAATTGGCCCATCATTAATATTAGGGCCCACAGATTTCAAATAAAGCACTGGAACCATGCAGTGTGACCACACCAAACCCTAGCACTGAGCAGACGCCAAGATACAATATAATAGGCTAGGTCATTGTAAAAGATTTGTGGAAACTATATTTTACACCAATATACTTTTTTTCACATTTTAACACGGCCATTGCATCATGTTCTTCGGAGAGAGCTTCCTGAGGACGGCAGTCTGAGCGTCTTATAAAAGTGCTAAGTGCAAAATCGTATGCTAAATTACAGGCCAGTGAATATGGCTGTGATGGTGGCAATCAAAGGGAGAATACCTCTTCTGACCTTCGTCTCATTTTCAAGAAACTCAGCCATTAATCAGAGTGAGAGAAAGGGAGGAAAGGAGAGAGAGAGAAAGAAAGAAAGAGAAAGAGTGGGAAAGAAACAGAGAGCGAGAGAGAGTCGAGAGAGTGGGTCAGATTTCATTGACCAGCCTCCAGATTACTGCTACCTTCCCTCGCAGTCGTTAGCACAGAGCGAATCAATTACCACGTATCGCACCAATTAACCGGCCGAGCCTGGACGCTAGTGGAGGGAAGGAAAGAAGGAAGGAAGGAAGGAAGGAGGCCGACTGGAGAGCGAGAGCGGCCCCTCAACACCTGAGGACATTACCAGCGAGGAGAACTCGCTCCGCCGAGTGCTCCAGTCACATCGGCTCCGGCTGCCGCTGCCGCCGCCGTCCCTGCCCTGCTGTCGCACGCTACGCCCCGCGGTGTACACTACGCGCGCCTCCTTCTCGGGGACCGTACCGTGCGGACGATCTTACAACTGTCCCCCGAATCGCCGTCTCAGAAAATGAGAACACTTAATAGATGCAGCAAGGGAGCAGCACTTTTAGCCAGTCATCCAATTTATGCATTGGGCATGTCGGAGCCACGGAGGGAGAGAGGGAGAGGGAGAGAGGGGGAGAGAGAGAGAGAGAGAGAGAGAGAGAGAGAGAGAGAGAGAGAGAGAGAGAGAGGGAGAGAGGGAGAGAGAGAGGGAGAGAGGGAGAGAGAGAGAGAGAGAGGGAGAGAGGGAGAGAGAGAGAGAGAGCGTATGAAATGTACGACTGTGTTAGGAATATGTGAACAGCGCTCGCCTACAAAAGGGGGTATCAAGCCTCTGTTTTCCAGTTCAGAGATTCCTGCATTGGCCGCCTCACGTCAACTTCCATTTAACATGCCGGAGGATTCACGGCAAGTGAGCTCGACAACAAAATCTGGGAGCGATGTCATAACCCTGAACTCAAAAAAAAGGGGAAAAAAGTAATCTGTCCGTCTCCGTTCACATCTCCGGTCTCTTTTTTTTCGCCAGCGTGAGAAGACAGTGGAGGGGAGGCATTCCCCTGGTAGGAGGACATCAGGGCAGGGCGCACCACGCCGTGCCGCGCCGCTCTGCGCTCTCCTCATCTGGGGCCAGCGCTAGCGGAGTGGAAAAAGCCAGCGCTGAAGCCTAATGTAGTGTGCAAAAGCCTCCCTGCTCACATCCAAGACCAGCGAGCGGGCATGACAGTGGACTTTGGCTTTCACAGATGGCCTGTCCTGTGTGGGCAAAGGAGAGCTGTGCGCACACACACGCACACCCACACAAAGATATATTGCAAGTCCACACACACACACACACACACAGACACACACAC
>NC_085013.1:23122006-23187006 GCF_963854185.1 Sardina pilchardus | reverse complement strand
AGGGGCTTTATGAGGTGAACGATCAGGTGAATTGTAGCAAAGCCGTAATGTTAGAAAACCTCGGAATTCTTCAAATAAATTGGACTGATTCCACTGAGGACTTTTTTTTCTCTTTCCTTTAAAAAAAAAAAGTATCCACTGTAAACCAACGGGATGATCAAGAAGGCTGAATATTATCCCTGTTATGTATCCATAGTCACTTCTTTATATTTTACCAAAGCATATTTATCAGAGGTGGTACATAGCTGAGAAGTGTTCACCCCATGGTGCTTTTTAGTGATCAGCCCTAACCCCTGTTGGTTTCAGCGTGCCTACAAGCACGTACGGCTTCCACGGCCAAGGTTGCAACTTAAATTGCTGAGTGGAACTGTCATTTTCACAACACAGGTAAGAGTTTAGATGAGCTCCTCAAGGGATTTTAAATGGGTGTCTGCTGCATTCCTTGCTAACGTCCATTCCATTACTGTTGCTCCATTGTTCCATTGTTCCACTGCAGTGTTCCATTACTGTACTGTGCACAACAAAACCATTTGCCGGGACAGCCATACAGTGCAGTTATATTAAGGTACACGGCGCTGAAACGTTTGCATTTTGAGATTGCATAAAGACAAAAACAGTTGCCGTGACCAGCAGTGCTCTAAAAGTATTTTCATTGCATCTCAGTGAATCAGGGACAACCTTGCTAACATCTTGTCAAGCCTATTTTGCTACCAAGTTCAAAGTCTGAGTGTGTGTACACGCACAGAGATGTTTTTGTCTCTAAGTGTGCACAAGTGATGTTTCTATTTCAACTCAATTAAAACTCAGAGGCCATAGCACCAACAGTACGGGAGGAAAGACCAGTCCTATTCTGGAGGAAATGTATCCGCATTAGCATATGACAAATAACACATACTATTCCCTCTCTATTACTGTATGGCTATGCTACCACAGCCTATTACTGACAGTAGCTAGTAGTAGTGCAATGAATGAATTGCTTCATTTACTCAACATCGTCAAACTACTACCACCAGACCACGTCAGTGTAGTTCTGTAATAGCTCAAGACTTTTAAAGAAGTGGTATCATCTATTTTTGAATCATTTTCCTTTACATTTATTAATTTAGCAGACGCTTCTGCTAAATCCAAAGCGACTCAATTCTGTGACAAGGGAAATTGTCCCCAGAGCAACTTGGGGTTAAGTGCCTTGCTCAAAGGCACAACAGTGGAAACCAAGAATTCAACACACAACTTTCCGTCTACTACAAGTACATGCTAGCCCAGCTCCTTGACCACTACGCTACCACGGCCCCCGGTCCTGACGGCCTTGCAAATGGATTTACAGTAAAATGCTTTGATTCTCTGATGAACCTTAATGTGCTTAAAATACCCAATCACGTTTTTTTCAATGAGTATGACTTGATTGATTGATTTATTGATTTCCTGATTTATTACCCCAAATCCATTTTATAGTATTTTCTGAAGGATTTCCAAAGGAATCAAGAGTCAAAGTGGTGCTATTCTAGGAAAGTAATGCTGAGGAGGAAGGACGATATTCACTTCTTCACAGGCATTAACCAGAGGCTTCATAATCCATCTTCATAAGTTGCTCTTACCTTAGACTTGAGGTCCCAGTATTCTTCTGTTCCAAATGGCACATTCCGGAAAGTCGTGATGTAATCATAGCTGATGGCCACTGTCTGCATACAGAATAATATAGAAAAATACAATAAATAGGCCTTACAGATTAAGTAAAATCAATGCTAGACGCAGTATAAACACACACACACACACACACACACACACACACACACACACACAAACTTTAACTTCACTTTAAAAGGAAACTAACAACTAGGCTAAACTCTTTTTAAAATGAGGCTGACAGCTAGTAAATAGAATCATATGCCAATCCAATGCCCATAAGACTACAGACTTCACCCACATCTTTAATTAGACTGGAGATGTTTATTTTTTGCTGTTTTGCAGTTCCACGCCTTTGCTAATATTTTTGAGAGGATATGGATTCCATTAACAACCATCCTGTCATTTAGACAGTTTCCCACTTTAACATATGAGCAAAACATTCAACATTCAACATTCATAGTGTTACAATCATGTTCCTGTAATGGACAAGGGGGATGTCTGTTTACAGGTACACACGAGCAATGAGGGCATACCGTTGCTGCTGCTCTACCGAACCTAATAACGCTGATGTCATTGGGGTCCACATGCTTGCTGTACAGGACAAATCCAGACGAGGCGAACACAGCCGTGGCGACGGTAGACACCTTCAACAGCCGTCCAGCCATGAGAGGCACTAAAAGACAAGATCCTTTTAGCAAAGTTGTCTCTGTGTGCCACCATTTGTACTTAACCCATATAAAACAGTGGTAGTTCATACTGTGCACTACATGTAAATACAGAAACTATGGCAGTGCGGTAAAATAAGATTATTTTTGTGGATGTTTGCAAGACAGCTTTACAAATATGCCTTGCTATTCAGTTAATGTAACACTGATAAGATTGTCATAGAAGGAATATGCACATCCCATCCAGTCAATCATTCGATCACCTTTCTGTCACCACTTGTCACAATACTTACTTTATCATTTTGACCAGCACAAACAATCCATTTCAGGCTTGCATTTCATGTTCTGCTTGTAATAATTCATTCTGTCTATGACTGACACATATCTGCTAAAAAATATATAGAATTGTTGCTTTGTTTTGGTTTCACAATCCGTCATTCAATCTGTTTAGTCACCTTTAGGTATTATTACGAGCGGACAAATGATGAATGTGTAACACTTAGTAGCACCCTATATCATGACCCAAAGCCGATGATGACTGACAAAACTATTATGGATTGTGTTGCAATTAAGGCAAAATGTTAGAATCTAGGAAAAAAAAAAAAAAAAAACCTTCAACATTTTCACACATCACTGTAACTTCACAAAGCACTATCTTTGAGTTGAAAGAACTTGTCACATACAATAAACAATCCAAAATGTCTTTGTCAGAAGAAGGCACTACTATTCACTTGTGATAACACGCTAAAACAAAATAATACTATGAGGAAATCTCAGTGATGAAAATATATGGGCATGTACCAGGCTACTTTTTCAAAACAAGTCCAACATTTTAACGCAACACATCAGCGAGATTTCACATACCAATATTAATATATTCGTGCATGTCATACATGCGTCGTTTTTAAAAACTACACCACTTTTGGCCTCGGGTTTTATATATTTTTAAAAAGGTAGTCTAGGGTTTCTGCATCTGCACAAGGATGTCTACGAGGTCCTTCTGTTATTTCGCATACGCATTGTATTACATACAGCTGGGTGACCTTGAGGCAAACACATGGTGGGTTGGGATATGAAAATAGCACGTGTCACACAGGAATTATTACAAGCAGAAGATGCAATGCAAACCTGTGAGGTTAATGGGGATATTTGTGATGGTCAAAACGAAAAAGTAGCCTATTGTGAAAGGTAGGACAAGTAAGAGGGGTGACAGAATCATTAGGCTACTAGATATGTAGCCTACCGTATATCATCTTCGATGACAATCTTATTAGTATCAGCGTTACATTAACTGAATAGCGAAGCATGTTTGTAAAGCAGCATATGTCTGTCAAACAATCTAACACACTCACTATGGGTCAAGTTAAAATCAGAGAGCAAACATCAACCCTGACTGCTATGGAGCGGGTGATGAATTAAAACATATCGTAAGAACATTCATGATAAATAAGGAGGAATTAAATGTTCTAAATGTGTGTACCTAACTTAAAACATGTTATGACATCTAACGTAACATTAGCAAACGTTTACCCAGCCGCTAACTTGCACTGCATTATGCAACTGACAAGCTAGCCAGTTTCATAAGCACAGAGAGTGAAGTCATAAAGGCAGAATAGCAAAGTAGTGAAGTTGTCTGAACAGTTTTCTCTACATGTTACTCGACATAATGATATCCCTAGGTGGCATGAGGTACCTTAATCTAATGTAGCCATTAACTACTGTCATTAACTCACCGGTTTCTTGGAGCGACCTCTCAACTCGTGTCCCGGTGTTGTCAATTTAGTCGCAATGCTTTGTGGGTATTGAAGTATTGCAGTGTATACGATTAATGTAATGACAACGCTGCCAAATAAAATTGTTCAAATTGTATCACTAATAAGTATCAAGTATGAGCATACTTACTGTGGTTGTTCTACACAGCTTGTCAATTTATATTATTTTAATCGTGAAAGAGCGCAATTTCTTAACTGAACTACAAAACGTAATATTTATGCGCGACAAATGAGCACGTGGGCTCAGAGTTGTAGAGCGCTGAGCGGATACTATCTATGGCCCTATGGCCATAGATCTATGGAGTCTAACGAGCATGTTGAAATATTTTATTCAGTCTATCTATGATTCAAATATGTCAATTCAAAACAGGTGCAAGTTTGCCTCTTTTGTAAGGAGATGTAAAATATGAATATGTGCTGATGGACAGACCCACAGAGCTTATTATTAGCTCCTGTATATATATACTGATGCCAGTGTCATTCTTAAAAGCACTCTGAACAGAGCAATTACTTCAGATAAGATTATTCCATTTCAAGCAACAAAAGGAATTGTGTAACGTACTTCATGAAGACCTAGCTCCCAAAAAAGAAAAGTCTGACATCTATGCAAAGAAAAATGCTGGCTTGAGGCTATAGGTTCAAAACAGACAAGTGCAAATTCAGCAAAGCACTGTTCAGTAATTTCCCAGACGATGTTAATAAGTTGCAGGACTATTGACTAGGTACTTGGCAGACTGGTGTGCAACATTTTTACACCTCAGGAGGCTAAATGCACCCAGTGGAGTTCACTTTTATGTGTCTGCCTCTACATTCACTTGAACAATGTATTTTTTTTTTTCTCTCCCCCTGATCAAATAAAAATTAAAAGGAAAATGCAACAGTCTCATGTGCCTTTAGGCATATTGTAAAGGACAGAGATGAAGGTTTTGGCGCACTGGTGTTTTTTTTTTTTTTTTTCTTTCACTGGATCAAGTCAACTCTGCAGAATTACTACAGAGGCCTTTCCGTTTTTCTATGAGAAGTATATTGATACCATTATCCTCGGCAGTCATTTTTAACCTTAATTAAATTATTTGCTCAAATGTATGTCACTTGCATATTGCCTAGCAGTTTAAGACGTCCTCCTCATATTGATCCACGTCCTGATATATTAAAAGGCCATGTATTCTTCATTGGTATGCCAAGTGGGAAAAACAGTCTCAGAGAAAAGAAACGCTCCATAAGTTATGTCAATAATTAATAAAGGATACAGCTTTTATCAGCTAAAAACCCTCTAAATGGAATTGAATATAATAAGACAGAGTCATAATTCTTTAATGGTTTAATTAACCAGCACTGGCTCTTAACCAAGGCAGGTATAGCATGTTCTTTGTGCAACTAAAGCCTCCTTTACACTGACAAGATTTGGGAAAGATTCTTGACGGGCATTAAAAGACTACAATCTTTCAAGTATCTTCCCCAAATTTTGTCAGAGTAAGGTATGCTTTAATTGAACAACTGGTGTGTTTACTGATGCATGCAGGAGACAGCTCAACAATGACGAGGAGTTTCATATCTCCAGCAAGTAAAAATCATGCTGCTCTAGCACTGCTCAGCTGTAAGCTAGTCAATCAAATGAGACTCTCATACAGACCACATCCTGAACACTAGGTGAAATAATGATCTGTGGACGTGGTTGTCACATTCCCTTAGTGCGGAAACAACAGCCAGTCAGTTTGTGTCGACACAGATCTCCATGCTGATTACAGGGTCGTCCTCTGAAGTGTAGAGGACGAAGGAACGAGGGTACCATGACAAGATCCAATATGACAGACAGCTGGGGAAGGAGAACGAGAGCAGCAGTCCTCCTGAGCATCCGTGACCTTTTCACCTTTACGGATGAACAGCTCCATCTGAAGTTTGCCAAATCAACTTTCACATAATGGCAGGAGCTGAAATCGGGTTAAGGGTTTGACGAGTAATGTCAGTGGATTCTAATCGAAGGATAGTTGTGGGACAGCTTGAAAACTGGTGAGTATCACCTCAATTCAAATGAATACATTAATAACTAGGTTGGAGACACCTCTCACCCCAACCTCCTTCATTTAGTGCTGAAAAAAGAGGGCCAAACCTGGCTTGAACTCCAGCATTATTAGATACATTACATAGCTTATAGCCCATAGCTTTTCATGCACATGCACATTTTTTTTGCTTTAATATTTTTTGGTTTTCGCATCATCAAGGTACCCAGGGTTGACAACCGAGGTTACATCAATAAGATAAGATAATGGTAGTATTTCAGTTCCCCTTTTATGACAATCAGACATTGGTACACATTCAGATTGTTTGTTTGTTTGTTGTTGATACATTGTTCTGTTTCATATCAGCTATTATTTATCTAATATTAATTTGGCTAAACGTCATAATGATTCTCCAGAATGAGTGAAAGTCGTTTAAAGAGTTTTATTTTAACTGACATACATCATAAATACACTTCCAAAAATAGAAAAGAACAATGACATCACATGCATACAACTGTGTATTCAACTTAAGGTTTCTTCTTCTTCTTTACCAAGTCTTCTACCAACAGAAGGTTTTCGGTTTCTCTGTACCTGAAGCTGAGGAATCAGCAAGAATGGCAAAATCAGATTCAGGAAAGTAAGGATCCCATAGGAATTTATTTCAGACATATTAATATGGATATTGGATAGTGTAGATGTATATATATATATATATATATATATATATATATATATATATGTACGTACATGTATATGTATATATACGTGTGTGTGTGTGTGTGTGTGTGTGTGTGTGTGTGTGTGTGTGTGTGTGTGTGTGTGTGTGCAGGAAGTGATTTTAAGGAATTATATAATCCTCATTACCATCCTCTAATAAATAACAATTTCTGATCATTAATTTACATAGTTCCTCAATCCTAAATTGGGACAGATTCATACACAAGGATGGGACCCTTAGAATAAACGCAGAGGAGGTTTTAGGTAATGATTTACCTTCGAACCCTCCAAGATGTGAGGGTCCTTCTGAAGTGCATTCTGCAGCCCTTCCTCTGAACTAAATCCAATCCAGCAAAAACCACGGTGAAATCCGGTGTCTTTGTCCTGTATTAGAATTGAAATGAAATAAAACTGATCTACATAACGTCAACAGTCACAACATGCTAGTTAGTCGATGAAACATACTTACAAATGGCATTTGGCATTTCTTCACTTGTCCGAACTGTGTGAAATACTGTTTCATCTCTTCTGTATAACGGAAAGAGATGTTAGGGTCAAAGCCATGACTGACAGTGAAATACGAATGATATAAACGACGAGACATGAATACAAATGAAAGTTGCAGGCATGTTCTGACAACATTAACAACTATTAGTTATCAACTGGCTAGCATTACAATTAGCATTCGCCTGGAGCTAGCATTTCTCGACTTCGCGTCAGAATCCATTATGCAGTAATACAATATATGAACACTAACATAAAGCTTGTATCACTTACTGCTTGCGACTGTCCATGGTACTCTTGAAACGAAGACCTCGAACACTTTTTTGCTGGCTGCCGCTGCCATGTTTCGTCCTTGCGAATGTAACCCGACGTGCACTAGACTTGCACGTTTCACCTTGAACCACGTGACTCGCTGCGTTTTCGTAACACTATCTTTATTATAGAAAACGAATCATACAAATACATTTGTTTTCGCATCTATTAGCAAATCCAGTAAAATTGTAGAGTATTTTTTTATTTTCTGATTAGATAAAATACCATCAATGGTATTACCGGAATTCGGTTCAAAGGTCACAGTTCAATGATGGCAAAGATGGCAGCCTCCGTACTGGAGCACGGGGAGGATGCTTTTAGAAAGCTTTTTAAGTTCTATAAACGTCGAAATCCTCCACCTGATTTCGGCGATGTCATAGATTTTTCCAAGAACGTAAAGAATGATATGGTGAGCCTCAGTTTGGATATGAAAATAATAGGCATACGATTTATTTTGCTTGTGAGGTCTCTTGTTGTAAACACTGTTTGGGTTGTCAGCCTAGTTCGGATCATAGACAGTGAAAGATAGGTTCGGATTGGGACAATACTGCATTTTCAGTCACTGCTGTAGTTTCATCTTGTGGGCACCAGGACGACGAGAAACCTCTATACATTCCTGACGTAACGTTAGGTTTTACAGTCTATGGTTATAGCCAAAGATTGTCTAGTATCTAGCTACCGTCTCTGTGATAACTCAATCACGAATAGCTTAGAATGGTAACAGGGTGACGGATAACTTAATTTTATTTACGAGTATGAAGTTCTTGAATTGTAGTTTATCACAAAAGGTGCATCCTTGAATAGATGATTGAAAATACCTAAGTTCTAATGTAGCAGAGATAACTGGTTCACTGCATGAATGAGAGCTTAAGGTGTAAGTTTATTTTGTAATTTTCTGTAGAAATGTGGAATTCAATAGTTGCGCACCACCCCTAGTATCCAAGACCTTGACAACCTTGGAGATAATTTGTAATATATGGTTTCTCACTTTGATGACCAGGTCTTTAGTGTTGAGCTGAACCCTTCTGCGTTGAGTGAGGCGGATGCGATCAGAACAGGTCTGAGACCTGTTAAAGACTGGAGGGCTTTCGGACTGAAAGGACACTCAGGTAGTGATTGGCCTTAAATGTAGCATTTTTCTTGTCATCCATTGCTGCTGGGTAATTCCATGTAAAATCAATAGATTATAGACCATTTTCCAGATTGACCATCTAGAATTTGCTTCATATGCAATGTGATTAGTGTCAGTGTAGCCTAACAATGAGTAAAAATAATACTTTTTTTTAATCTTCTTTAGTCCCTGAGATATAGAGGCTGTAAATAACAGTCATGGATCTAGTATACTGCAAAAATAAATAAAAATAACACAGTTATTACTGTGTCACCAAAGGAGCTGAAACTGTGCACACTTATTGTGTACAGCAACATTATTTGTATAAAGTTGTAAGTAAATCCAAGACAGTCATTCTGTAGGCCTCTGTTGCTTTTAAATGGAATAACCCATTTGTGTTCCATGTTCTTTTTTGTTTTTAATTATCTTTTCTTCAAACATGATAGTTATTTTGTGTTTAAATAACAGCTAAAAGCTCATTTTGATGTCACACTCACAATAAGCGGAATGGAGTCTCTGACATTCTCAATGTGTACTGCACTATATTATGTTTAAATGTCAGAACTAGGAGCATGACTTTTTTTAGTCAGTTTTTGCTAAATGAATTTCGTATCGCTTTATAGCTAAATGGGTACTCAGCTTGTTGAAAATCGACGAAATGGGGAATTCCTACATTGGTCTCAAGACCAAGCTAACCAAGTTACATTTGAGCCTCACAGCTTCTGCCTTCACTGCAGACTATACCTTTTAATACGACCTGTTGTGTTGTGTGAATGCTAAACCTCCATCTGTTTCATTGTAGTTTTGATTTGTTTTTTTGTTGTTACTTATCTTTTGTGATTCCAATGGAACTGATCATGTGTATGTAATATTGCTGTGGATGTCAAGCATTTGCTAAAATGCCAGTCAACTTTAACACGCTGTCTTGATGTCGTGATGCTGTTGTCATGGTTACCACAGGCTTCATCTTCATTTCAAATCCCTTCCTGCCCGGCTCCCAGCAGCACTGGGTCAGGCAGTGTCTGAAGACATACCCACAGAAGCCCAACGTGTGCAATCTGGACATGCACATGTCCCCCTCAGAGACGGAGGACATCTGGAACAAGAGTGCCGACACCTTGCGGTACGTACCATAGATATATATATATAGGTATAGATGTATATATGTCTATGGTATGTACTGTACATTTATGCCTGATGTGATGTGATGTGTTCCTGGGGTTATCAACACTAGGTAGATTAGATTAGATTTAGATTAGATTCAACTGTGTATGATATAGTGTAGATGTCACGTGTTATAACAAGAGAGGCATAGAAGGATTAAGGATACAAAAAAATAAAAAATAAACAGTCAAAAAAAAAAAATAGACAAATAAAACTGTTCAGTGCAGCTGCCCAGTGACATTTTACACAAGGCTGTGATTTCACTAGGTAGGCTGTTAGTTTGTTTTTGTGTGTGTGTATGTTGATGAAAACACTGAAAATATGTTATATTACTGAAAAGATAAATCCGGGTCCCTTACCTATGGTGTTCAACAAGCACATTTGCCTAGTTGCAAAATTGTTTTAGTTAGACTTAGACTTTGCACTTAACCCAGCACTCAAATTAGAGCTCAAGGATTTTTTTATTGGTACAAATCTGTATATTGTGGTCCAGTATTGTGACCGAAACATTTGAATGTGGACCTGTACTGGTGCTTTAACCATCCCCACAATACCACTGTGCTATGGAAGGAGACTGAAATAGCATATACTAAATACGGTGGTAAATCACCGCAAAACTATTATAGGCATGCAATAGTGGAATATAGATATGGGTTAGCAGTGCGAGCCTTTTTCTATACACTAAGTGAAATACATTTACATCATGCAAATGTGTGTGCGTGTGCGTGTGCGTGTGCGTGTGCGTGTGCGTGTGTGTGTGTGTTATAGGAAGAAGAACCAAGGCAAGAGGGAGCCCAAGACCCTGCTGGAGAAATTACGCTGGGTGACCCTGGGCTACCACTACGACTGGAACTCCAAGGTAATGGATTATCCTATAACCGAAAGGGCCCATAGATCCCAGCCCATACAGTAGATGCATTGTTGTAGCTTGACCTGATGTCCGCCATGCCAAGGTCATTGAGGACCAGTCTCAAGAGCTGCTGAATATTATCACTGACGTGGCAAAAATCTGCTTCTATTTCAGACACTATAAATGAGAAAAATATATATACGCTCACTGTCTAATACTGTCATTTTGGATCGCTTTAAAATGTCAAATACAGTAGCTGCCATGCAGGGTGTCTGCTAATGAATATTAGTATTCTGCTACTCGCGGTATGTGGATTTTTTGGTGACCGTAGCATTTCTCATTCAGTGTGTTTTTGTATTTCAATTTGATAATCCTGGAAGCCTGATATCAGTCACGGCACATTGTTATGTGAGCCCCATCAATAGCGCTTAGTGCCAGATATTTTCACATCAGAAGGCCTGGATAAAAACGAAGAAAAGGTTTGATAGACTGCAGCTGCCGGTTCCAGTCGAGCCGCCTCTGAGGAGACTTCCTGTGTCCAGGAGGCTATCAGCGCCCGCGTGGCCCTTTCAAGACATTTCATCTGTAATAGTGCAGGCATGACGCCTGCCTGTCTCGTTTGTATGCTAATTACATCAAAGTGTTTAGTCTTCTGTCCCATTAGATCAGTCAGGAGTCACACACTCGATTCATTAACTTCGGCCCTGCTCTGACACTGCCAAATGTCTGACAACAACTTGTGAATTTTAAACAGATACACACACACACACACACACACACACACACAGATACTCTCTCTCACACACACACACACATTCACATCACCTCACCCCTTCCGTCTCCTTGCTGAGTGGCTATGGAGATGCAGCCAGCGGCCTCATTTCGATCTGAATCCACTGTGTCTACTTTGTCTGTTTAGAGAGCGAGAAAAAAGAGAGAAGGATAGAACGAGAGAGACAGAGGGGGAGGGGGGAGAAAGGGGGGGTGGAGAGGGAGAGACAGACAGACAGACAGACAGACAGAGAGGGAGGGAGGGAGGGAAAGAGGGGGAGTGGGAGAGAAGGGGGGGTACAGGCCTCTTGTGATTATCTACTGATTGCGTTTTTGTACGCCTCATTGCAGACTCAGGGGCACACTGAGGCTGTGAAAGCGAAAGACCAGCGAAGACAAACAAAGAGGCTGTGATTGTCATTATTCGGGTTGTTTTGCCGTTGTGGGGACGAGTAATTGAAATGAACTCACAGGAAGTGTCAGTGGGTAGCTGACCTGTCCTACACACTCCCGTTAACAGCGTGCAGGAAACGGGGAAAGTATTTTTCCTCATGCTAGTGTGCTGGAAATATGACGTGAATATTGTTTTCTCTTCCATCAGGATTCCATTTCATGATGATTCCAGGGGCCTATTGCACAAAACTAGGATAAGGGATTAACCCGGGATATCTTGGTTATCCTGGCTCAATTTATCCGTGATCCAGTTGCACAAAAGCGGGATAGGGGGCAGCAGGATATGTTATGGTATAAGTTACCATGGCGATTTATTCTGTGGAGCTAGCCTGCTCCTGACCAGGCTCACAGCCAAGATAAGTTGATTCTAATGGTAATTACATTATCTGATTGGTTCAGCTAGCTGTCATTCAAATGAGACCTCCACGTGATTTTTTTTTTAAAGAGCTGTAGATTCCATTTATATATTATTTGCAACATGCATTTACTCGCAAAACACAGCAGAATGTCTGCCTAATACCATATGGATGTCATTTAAATTATGGTGGCCTTATAATTAATAACATAGCCTACTCGTTTGGTTCTTTTTAGACAGATGTTTGATGAATAGGCTGCTGTAGTAGTTGATTGGAAGTGGAGGGGACATTTTTCGAAGGTGTTTTGAACTAATTCGGCTTTTAAGACAAATTAAGATAGCCTACTTTGTGCATCTTTGCGGTGGCAAAGCGCTTCCTAATGACGTTGCGTGCCGAGACAAGGAAGCTCTCACACACGTGGGTGCATACGTACATTTGCATTCAGTTGATCTGCCACACCTACTCCCGCTATGTAACAGAAATAATCATGATCCCCCATCCAAAAAAGTAAAACTTTACCTCGTTGTTAGTCTATATCAAAAGCGGTTGTTTACTTTGTGTGCAAGACGCTATTTTTCGCGTCTTTTTTTATTCCAACCGCGAGTTATTGGGGGAGAAACGAGAACGCGCACATACACCGGATAACTTACACCTGGCTTGATGAATCCGTGTCAGCTCATCCTGGATTGGTCTTTGTGCAACCAATTCAGCCGGTATGCTCTTGTTTAGGATTCAGTGATCGCGGCTCAGTAACTTATCCCGGATGTCTTAATTCTGCTTTTGTGCAATAGGCCCCATGTCATGAATTTCATTGTTTATTTTTTATGTTAGGGATAGCACAGGGTTTGTCTTTGTGAATATTTTATTTTTCTGTAGTGGAACTGCCTGAGGATATTTCCTCGATATTTCACTTTTTTGAGTAATGTTTTTGTCACTATTTTGTTATTGTTTGTTGCATTAGACCTACTCTGCAGACCACTACACCCAGTTTCCCCCAGACCTCCACTCCTTATCCCGAGAGGTGGCTGGCGCTTGTGGTTTCCATGGTTTCGCCGCCGAGGCTGGAATCCTGAACTACTACCGCGCCGACTCCTCACTGGGCATCCACGTGGATGAGTCTGAGCTCGATCACTCACGCCCTCTTTTGTCATTCAGGTGAGAAAAAGGGTGTGTCTCGTCTAGCATGTCCACCTCTGTGTCAAATCATGCAGAATCCAGAAAAATAGCTGGTCTAGAATAGCTGAATAGCTGAATATCTTGGATTTAGCTATTTTAGTGTTTTTAAAATCATCAAAAAGCGCAACCCTCCCTTGTTTTATCCTCAATATATCTATGCTCATTATGTGGTCATGGGCAACTCAAATGTAAATGTAAAGAAAAAATAATAATTGATACCTGTGAAGTTAACCCTTCGTGTCACTCTTTGTGCACGTCTTGTTCTCAATGAGCATGCCATGCAAATCTGCAATAGTTATGTAGTCTAGTCATACTGACATGTTTGTCTTCCAGGCCACAAAGTTTGACAGCCTGAAAAACACATTTTCTGAGAAACAATGTCTGGCCATTATTATCTTGAAAAGTAATTTCAAGGGCTGAAAGAATATGAAGACATACAGTAGGATTTGAGCAGAAATATAGTTCATGACATAGACAAGCTCTGAACAAAAATTGATATGGTGCTGCAACAACCTTATCTGATTGGACATGGAATGGGCCATTTAGGTTCTCAAGCTAGATGTGATCTGTGATGTGTTTGGCTTGTAGCCAGAGGCGATAGGATGTCATTGAAAATGGATGACATGGATGTTGTTTCATTTTGAACGGGCACAGTTTCGGGCAGGCCGCCGTTTTCCTGCTCGGCGGCACCAGGAGGGAGGACCCGGCCACGCCCATGTTCATGCGCAGCGGTGACATCATGGTGATGTCGGGGTCCAGCCGCCTTCTCTACCACGCCGTCCCCTGCATCGTCCCCGCTCCTGCTGGCCAACCCTTACCCACCTGTCTGCTGGACACCCAACAGACCGCAGGCCTCCACACCAACAGCATCGTCCAGGAGGTCCCATCAGACGACTGGGAGCTGTGTTCCATGTACCTGCAGACGTCCCGGGTCAATATGACCGTTAGACAGGTCCTGGGGGATGGACAGACCTTCCCAACAGAGACGACCTCCATAAGGTCAGAAGTTAGCCCTAAGGACGGATATCATGACGAGACACATGGACAGGAGGAAGAGGACCTCAAAGCCAAGAGGAAGAGGAATGACTCAGGATATGACCTTGACTCCTAACATAATTCAAGGTCAGATGAAAAGTTTTTACAGGGGAAAGTCTTAAGTTATAAACCTTTCAAAGCAAGCACGGACAGTGAAATATGATGTTTACTGTCAGTCAAATATGAAATGTCATGTATGTACATATATTTATAAATAAAATATTTAAAGATGTTATGACATATGAGTCCTTTGATAAATGGCATCAGCTACACTACTGTGTGTGTGTGTGTGTGCGTGTGTGCGTGTGTGCGTGCGTGCGTGTGTGCGCGTGTGTGCGTGTGTGCGCCTTTTCTTTCTTGTTCCCCTGAGAGCACTGCAGTTCATTTGGGAGACCCAGGCCTTGTGTTGTTGCTCTGCTACAGTATTTCTCTATTCAGTGTGATCTGTGCCTCCCCGTGTGTCACTGTGACACCTGTCCTGGTGATAACCGAGCCTTTTCTTCTCTCCTCCCCCGTCCCCTCCCCGTCCAGGCCGGTCTGGCCGCGTTCGTTCGCTAGCCTCGACTCCGTCTCTGCCGCCCGCGACGTTAAACAGAGCTGACCTTCAGCGAGAAGGCTGAGGGGACAGCGTGTAATCTGGTCAATCGATGTCAGCCGTGTTGAGGCGGAGAGAGATTGTCTATGACAAGCCTCTCGATGGACCCTGGCTGGCTGGCTGGCCGAGTCTCAGAAGATCACTCTTGCTGTGCTGGTGAGAGCCTTCCAATGGCTGTCAATGGAAGTTGAATAGGGAACTTCCTGTCGGGTTTTTAAGAGTCAAAGAAGATTGAATTTAAGAATCGTTTATCAGAACACACATATTTTATATATACTTCACATTGTATTTGTTTTTATTTTTTGTAAGAAGAAAATAATGTCCCCAATCACATTGCCAAAACATAATTCCAGTGTATTTTTAAACTCTTAAAAAAGGCATAGAAATGCATTGTTTGATGTGAAGAAAGCCTTTCGTGAGATCACGTGGACCAGGAAGTATGAAGAAGGATTAATTACCTCAATTTGGGTGAAGCGAAGGTCACTTGCACATGATGGGAAAAATAAATTGGTTTATTAGAACCTTTTGTGCGGCCTGCAAAGGGAAACTAAACAAACAACTTACCCAGTGAGCTAAGCAATTGTCATCACACCACCTTCAGGACATAATGATGTTTTTTTTTTTCTTTTTTTCTTTAATGCAATGAAAATTGCAATATTTGAGTTTGTTTCATAGAGGAAGATTGTCTGAATACATTTATAATGCGCGCGGTATAAAGATAATGCATTGCAGCCACAATCTGTGCTTTGTGCCTTTATCCATTCAAGGCAAATCAGCAATGCTTGCACAATCAGAGGGCCGAAGGCGAAGTCATTTACCATCAGTGCGTTCGTCGCACTACAAAGATGCCTAGTAGAAATGGAGACAAAACCGCCGTTGTGTGTTCCAGGTAGGCTATTTGTTCAGCTGGCCGGCTACAATAGGGGGACAGGGGACACTTTCCTACACTTGAGCACACACCTACCCCGCGCCCGTGCCCTCAGTAGCACATCCGTTTCGATGCGCTCGGTAAAGGCCCTGCCCTCGGAGATAAAATTATACGCTGCCAAGATGATGTATGCAGTCATATAATTTTTACTGCTGCCACTTTATCTGTGCTTCTTGTCGTTTCTCTCTCTTTCTCTTTCTCCTTCTCTCTCTCCTCTCTCTCTCTCCTTCTCTCTCTCTCTCTCTTTCCCATTACTCTGTCATTACCACTCACTGGTAAGCTGCAAGTAGCGGGAGCGGGTGCTGCGAGCGCGCGGAAGCGTGAAACGCCGCCTGGCCAGCCCACTGCTCCGGCGTCTTAAATTAGCCACATGCCGGCGAGATGGAGCCACTAGCCGAGTGTTGCCTCCCCGATGCAGGAGGTTCTTACAGGAAAGTCAATTACGCACATCCATCACCGCGCAGGCTTATAGCGGGCTTTGGCGGCGGCGGCGTTAGGGTACGACGCGACGCGCCCTTTTTGCATCGTAGCTTTGTGCTGCTCTCAGTTGCCCATTCTGTCATCATTATATTTGGTGTGATGGACGTCTGGAAGATCGCACCTATCACATGGCTCCCTGTGCGTGTCGGTCATCACTGACCGCCGAGAAGGTTGCGGAGACGTCGACCTGACCCAGCCAGCGTTTGATTGCTTGGAGTGGGTAGGTCAGGTGAGATGAGGGCCTGTGGTCAACTCAGAGAGGCGATGGGTGAAATCTTAACTTATAATATCAGCGTTGGGGTGACTGGTGTGATGTGAGAGGGAATGACCTTTTCTCGTCAGACCACCACAGCCATTCTGCCTCAAGTACGGTATTAGGGGGATGATGTTAATTAACACTCTGTGCATCCATGTATGCCTGTTATTAGTCAATTGTAGTGTGTATGTCAGCGTATCTCCATGTATGCAGAAGAGTGTGAGCACATTGTGTGTGTGTGTGTGTGTGAGAGCGAGAGAGAGAGAGAGAGTGTGTGTGTGTGTGTGTGTGTGTGTGTGTGTGTGTGTGTGTGTGTGTGTGTGTGTGTGTGTGTGTGTGTGTGTGTGTGTGTGTGTGTGTGTGTGTGTGTGTACGCGTGCCTATGTCTGTGTCACTGTGTGCTTGTGGAGCCGAGCGGCTGTTTGGTCATATATTCCCCGTGACAGCAAGAAAGATGGTTTTCAACAGTGTGCTTGAGTTTTACCTTCAAAAGCCCTCGTTTTGGGAGATAATGAGGGGACATTAGTGTTGCAAATTGGGGCAAAATTGCATTTGCTGTGTCATTTTTATAATCACTGCCATTACCAATAATTACTGCAGCAGTCACATTGAAATGCAGGATGCTGGAGAAGGGAGATCTGCTCTTCCCCTCCCTACCCAGACGCTCCCGTCCCTGGGCACAACACTCCCCCTAGTGCCTCCCCAAAGCACTCCCTCTCTCTCTCCACTCCTCTCTCCTCTCCTCTGTCCACCAGTCTCGCCTTTCTTCTCCTCTCCAGCTTTTTCATTCCCAGCTAAGCATCTCCATTAATATGCAGGCCCAGTTCTTTTTTTTTTAGCCTCTCCTTGTCTTTCATTAATCCAACGTAAGCTATTGAACTACAACGGCATGATGGTGTCAGCGTAATCAGCCTCGGCGGGTGTTTATCTACGCCGGCCACACAGACGCTTTTCTTCCCTTTCTCTCTCTCTCTCTCTCTCTCTCTCTCTCTCTCTCTCTCTCTCTCTCTCTCTCTCTCTCTCTCTCTCTCTGTGTTGCAGAATCCTCTCTTGCCACCAGCACCACCATCACCAGCAGGCAGGCAGCCGTCCAGCCAGGCTTCCAGACTGGGCTCAGAGACTGGGCTCCTGAGAGGGAGCACAGGGGATTTCAGCGGGAGAAGCTGCCTGCGTCTCTGGGAGGCTGAGGAGATAAGTGTATTAGGGCTGGAGGGCTGGAGAGGGGGGGGGAGTGGGTTGGTGGTGGTGGTGGTGGCTCTTCAGGAGGGTCTCGGCGGGGCTTTCTCCCGCAGGGGTCCCTGTTCCCAGTGCAGAGACGCCAGCCAAGCCAGCTCTGCGTAAGAGGCTCCCAGGCCTACAAGCAAGGCTGCCACTCTTAACACACACGAAAGATAAAGCTGCACAGAGGCCCGTAGAGGGCCAATGCTTTTCCACACCAAGTCAGGTTAGCAACAGCCTGTTTTTACAGGGACAGAGACTCAAAAAGAAGGACGTTCATGAGAATAACGTAATGGGATACAATATGGCTATAGGACACGGCACAGTAGGTACAGTACAACCCCTCCGCCTAATATGGCAGAAGCTCTGACCACTAAGGCCTGAAAGAATTGATGCTCATTTTGTATTTTTGAGTTGACCAATGTCTTTATGATTATTATTTAAATCACCGTTTGTCTTTAGGCTAAGGACAAGTCCCCGTTGTTGTGCAATTGAAATGCATGGTATACACACTACCTCGTTAATTAACATTTTTTCATGAGCAGTGTATGAAGTCATATCTTACAAATGAATTCTGTTGTTATGACCAGAATATAGATAGACTTGACCCAGTCCTATAATGATGGTTCATGAAATTGTTTGAATTTTTTGCTGCGGTTGCTGTGAGAAACTCATTAATAAGTATTTGTGAAATCTTCCAGTCCTCACTCAGTGACGGAGGTGGAAAGTTTAAAGGAATGCCTCCTCAAGTTTAAAAGTTTCCTTCATAAAATAAAACAACTCTCTCCTCGCATATAGCGGTGACAGTGTTTTGACATTTAGATGTGGATGGCGTAATGGCTTACACCAGGGGGCCTTTCCATTACCCTGTGCCCCCTGAGTCTTGGTCGTGTTCCTATCCATTTTTTAAACCAAAAATACCTGTCTGTTTTTATGAGCAATAGGAATGTATTTCTCTTCCGGAAAAAAAAAAAAAAATGAAAGCTGCAGGCTGAGAAGGAAAAAAAAAACGAAATAGAAGAAAAACAACTCCACACGTAGAAGCTGATAGCTCAGGTTTTAAAGTTGGTTTATTCAGTCAGACGTGCTCCTGCAACGTCAAGGCATTTGCCGCACCAAAAACAAAACAAAGTGTTTTAAAATGCCATTTTGTTGCACTTGTTTGAGATTAAACTTTGGAAAGGTCACTCTGCTCATCGATGTATGTATTCTCTTATTCTGCTCCCACAGTTTAGCCGCGTGGCGATGACAGAACAGACAGTCTCGAGCCGTGCTACGTGTCATCATCGTCTCAACGTTTCTCCGTATTCTCCAGCAACTCACTGGGCCCTAAGATTGCATTCAGTCAGGAGGAAAAGTGCTATTTGTAACAGACTTTTTGTTTTTTGAAACAACTCTGCTGACAGGCCGTCCGGACTGTTTTGCCATCAGTGAGCTCTGTTGAGAGTAGAAACCTGTGAAATGATTTATTCGTCTCACTCCCGTGCGGAGTTACACAAAACGATTATTTTCGATTATTATTATTATTATAGTCGATTAATCTGTTGATTATTTTCTCAATCAATCAGTTGTTTAATCAATAAAACGTCAGACAGGTGAAAACATTTTCGATCAGTATTTCTCAAAGCCTAGGATTATGCCCTTAATCTTAAATGCCTTGTTTTTTTTTCACACGCCAAAGATGTTTAGTTTACTGTCATAGAGGAGTAGGCGAAGCTGTAAAAAATTAAATTTAGGAAGCTGCAATCAGAGCATTTTGAGGAATTTCTCTTTAAAAATGACACAAACTGATGAATCGATAACCAAAATATACGGTTGGTGATTCATTTAATAGTTGACAAATAATCTAACTGCTAATTGATTGTTGCATCCCTACGTGTCGTCTATCGTACATCAAATGTCAAATGAATGTATGTATACATAAACGATGGTCACATCAACAAACTGATTTACTGAAACAAAAATAAATCTGAATTCTCAAGGAGAGTTTCTTTTTTTGAAACCACCATTATGTAATTAATTGACTTCCCTTCCCTTAGCATTAGATGACTCGCTATCTGCTAATCCAATCCATCATATGTAGGGTCTGGTGTGGATGCCCCATATTGTAGAATATTGTGACAGGTTTGTGGTCACAGTGTAAAAGTGATTGTCATTGCCTTGCAACATAACCACAAATACCAGTTTTCAATCAATTCACTTCTCACGGTCAATCAGTGATGTTTTTGTTCTGTATGATTTTGTTTAAAAAGGATCCTTGAATATGAAACTTTACCTTTCGGCTGTTCATAAATGCTAATAAATTCTCATACATTGTCTATCATCACCAGTGCCTCTGTAGTTGTTAGATGTCTTGCTTTCACAAGCTGCAGCCATGTCACAATAAGTTCATCTTAACTCCCCATTTCATTCCAAATATCATTGTGTTGGATAAATAACCACCCTCGGGTTAAATGGATCAGATAGAGGCCCTCTCTATTTCTCTCTCCATCCCTCTCTCCTTCTATCTCTCTTTCTCTCCTCTTTCTATTTGTCTCTCCCAGCCATAGAAGCATAGATTAGGAGGCTGCTCAGATGCTTTTGAGGGGACCAGCTGCCGTTGTTATGGTGATGAGCACTTTCAGGAGAACTACTGGCTTCCTGGTGTGTTGATTACAACCCATTATGTTATTTGCTTCGACATTGTTTTCAATCGGCCCAGCGCCTGTTACCATGGTACCGGTGGCTGCAGCCTCGATTTTATTTTTTCTTGTGTTTGGGGAAAGGGCTGTGTGTGTGTGTGTGTGTGTGTGTGTGTGTGTGTGTGTGTGTGTGTGTGTGTGTGTGTGTGTGTGTGTGTGTGTGTGTGTGTGTGTGTGTGTGTGTGTGTGTGTGTGTGTGTGTGTGTGTGTGTTGGGGGTTGACTGTGGCTGCAGTGGCTGCTTATCTGATGTTGGATTTGCTGATGCCTCCCCCCCAGCTTGTCACTGTTGCAGTCACAGGGAAAAAAAAAAATAGTGCTACCCTGTGACCCGGCTCAGACAGCAGACTGACTTCTTTGGGCCAGATCTGGGCCTAGTACAGAACCAGGCGCTGGACCTGACACCGGTTCTGTCCATATTGTCTGTTGTCTTGTCCCTGTCCTGTGCCCTTTTGTTCGTTCTGACCACAGGCAGGGCTCTACTCTGTGTGAGGTATTGTTAGCCACCAGCCCTCTCTCTTCTCCGCCATGTTGCCCTACACTAAATGACAGTGGAACAGATGCAGTCTGTTAGCTTGAAAATGACCCAGTGTGTTGAACAGAGCTAAGCCAATAGCATAGTTAGAGTTAAGGCTTTTCTTATAAGCCCTTGGCTGGCTCTGTACATATTTTGCCTACTGTCCTCATTAAGTCAGTTTGCATAATGATCTTGCATATCTTTCTTTTCACCAACGATACAAATAACCTTTTGCAGTTAGGTTAAAATATAGATTTAGATAAGCGTGTTCGAGTTGGCAGGTTTTCAATCGCCTTTGCAATGATTTTACATTCGGTGCAGAGAAACAGAGGTGGCTTGTGTTGCCAATAAAATTAGCAGCTAGTTTGTCACTGTCTCTCTGTTACCTTTCTCTTTGACAAATGGGGAAGGAGGGGGCTTTTGTTTATGTTTGACATAATGTTCTTTGTGAGAATGTAGAGGAACTCTCTCTCTCTCTCTCTCTCTCTCTGTCCTTTTGGCAGCCTGTAATTTTTCTTTTTCAATCATGCCGGCTTCCATAGCAACTCTATCTGCTGAGTAGTCAGACCAGAACTGTGAAATTGCTCTCCACCATTGTAATTGCGTACAGGTTACGTGAAGGGAGTAGGTGGAGGGGTTTTGTTGGGGCATTGACAGTATAGTACAGTATATTTCATCTTATCTTTTTATCAGTGGTGGTTGTCAGGTTGTTGATCGTGGAAATGATGTCAATACTATACAATGCATTAGTCTGAAGAACAAACAAAGTTCAGGTCATACAGTATGTAGGCCTATTTGTAGTTATACCTGTTGCTCATTCTGATAACTGCAATGTTTTTGACATGTTTGCAAAGCACGAACACCAAAGATATTCGCTGCGAGTGTTTAAAGTTGTGAAATACAGCTCTGTACAGGTGGGGCTCCTAATGACAGTCAGGTGGAAATTGTCACATGCTCTGCTGTTCATCTAGGCAGCTCAGCCGAACTCTTATCTCTGTTTCGCATCGGCTGGCGTCTAATTGAGTCTTGAGGCCATATGCAAGAGGAGAGAGAAGCCTCGGGCTGAAGCCTGCAGGGAGGAGTGTTGGGTGGAGAAGACGATGTGCCCTGACAAATAGAGTTTATAAATTGCTGGCGTATAGAAGACACAGCCTGGTTAAAATATAGAGCTACAGTATTAGTCATATTTGGACTATGTGAGCTATGCAAACTCACTCCCTAAAGTACATTTTGTATCAGTACAGGAATCCTTTCGGCAGATACCTCAGTTTTGTTCCCTCTTGTCTGTTCATCTGAAATGTTTAGTTTAGTCTATATTTATGTACACTTAAGAGGCTGCTCATCCACAAAATCCCATGTTTTCTCAGACATGGAGGTGAGCGTTTCCCCCTGTGATCTAGTCCACTACTGCCACCTGCAGGCCAAAGAGGGTAGCGTAGAGCTTCGGAACAGGTGCTAGCCTACCATTGCACACTGGAATGCTCTCAGAATAAGTCATTTATCATGTTTTCTCAAAGCAGAAAAATGAGAATCGTTCACATGGGGAAAAAAGGTGATGATATTTAGTGTGCAAATTCATAATGCTTTTGTCAGAAACTCAATCAAATTCTGATACATATTTGTCATGAATTGATGTTTTTTTCTCTAATAACAAACACACTGACAGTAGTTCTTCAAATGACAAACTAGATTTTATTATTTGGAATGATCTTATCAGTCCTATATGTTATTTACTGTGGAACAGAAGAGCACCATCTTTTTTCTTCTTTGGCAGCTTAATGAAATGGATTTGTAGCGACAATCAATTTCAGACATTGCTATCATTCCTCTGTCTCTCACCCATGGTGCCTGTTATAGATTAATAAAACTGTGACTGATACGTGATTCATGGCTGCCAGTGCTGTTCATCATTTCAAAAATGTGTGGCTTTTATTCGTGTCTGGCGCCGGAGGGAAATACGAAAATATTTGGAAAAGAAAATTGAAAGAAAGGACATGGAATGGCCAAGGCCTCTGAGTCTGAGTGTTCTTAGGCAAACAGGAAGAGCAGAGGAGGAAATGAAACCTGGAAACTATGTGTCAAGGAATTCATAAAAGCTTTGCGCTCGACTCAGATCGCCAACACCATTGTTTTGGTGCATTCCTGCAGCTTTCTCCTTCTGTGACATAAGAGGAAGACTTCCTGGAGAAAAAGAGGATAAGAGAGAGAGAGAGAGAGAGAGAGAAGGGTGAGAGAGAGAGAGAAGAAAGGAAAAGAATCTTGCAATAAGACACAGTAGGGGATAACCTTGCATCCTCTTCTAACATAAGAGTGGCACATCCTGGGGAAAGGGGGAAAAACAGATAGAGAGAGAGGGAGAGAAAGAGAGGGTGGAAAGCGAAAGCTCTTGCAAAAGGACGTCGAAGGGGATGACCTGGCATTTTTCTGTGGCTTCAGGACTCCCTGTGTTACCCTTGAAGTATAATGGTGTTTCCTGTCTGGGTTTGAAATGGAGCTGCCATTTGGAGTCGTGAGCGCGGCGAGCGGATAGAGGAGTGCGGGGCGGAGGGCGATAAGAGAGGGGCGCAGCGTGTGCAGAATTCTCATCAGTATCACGTGGCTCTGCCACACACACACAAGAACAGGAACACACACAGGGACATATACACACGCTTCCCCACGCACACACACACAAGAACATGCACACACAGGAACACACACAGGGACATAATACACATGCTTCCCCACTCACTCACTCACACACACACACAGGGACATACACATGCTTCCACACACACACACACACACACACACACACACACACACACACACGGACATATACACACGCCTCCCCACTCACACACATGCTCACACACACACACACACACACACACACACACACACACACACACACAAGAACATGCACACCACAGGAAAACGCACACATGCACACAGACACACGTGCGCACACACCCACACACATGCACACACCCCCACACAGAGACATAAACACACTGTGTTGTAGTGAGATGGCAGCACACCTGCAGGGATCTAGCCTTGGGAGAGGGGATGTCCAAATGACAAAAGGTCCAGACAGGTTTGCAACTCCCTCCATCCACCTCCTAAGAACTGAACAGTCTCTGTGCTTATATGCCACTTCGAGAAGAGGAAAAGTGTTCAAAAGCATGCTGTGCCCCTGAACTGTGCAATCTCCTACACCCACAGAACATAAACAATGTCGTTGTGAGATCTGGAGCTAGACATATCACAGCAGAAAAGCCAATGGTTCCAACACATTCCAAATCCTGGTCCTTGATTTCAGTTCTCAAATTACAGGACAGCAGTTTCTTGTTGTTGTTTTCTTGTACACTCAGGCCAAGTAGTATGCATAATGCTATTAAGTCCGTCTGCATTTACATACTGATTGTGTTGTGTTGAATTTGTTGTGATATAAATAGCGTTTAATTATTCATTAAATAGAATAAATTATATTGGTTTATTGCAGTTTATTGCTAATAAAGACGCTAAATTAGTGGGGACGAAAGAAGTAGTAAAAAGAATAGGATACAGTAAGAAGTACAGTTAATACATTTTTACATTGGCCCTTGGTCCCTGTCAATGTTTTGATGGCACTGATGTGCCAGTGTTCATTAACACAATTACTTATACTTTTGAAAAATTAACTGATGTCGAGCAAGTTGCATGCTGATGCCACAAGTGGCGCCGTTTACGTTTCACGCAAGTTATGCTGCCTGTGCTGTATTAAGAAACGTATAGCTGTACCTGTATTGAAAACATGAAGGATGATTCAAGAAGTGTACCAAAGTGATAGAGACAAAATCAGAAATAAGATAGAAGCTCTCATGGCTTCATCCTCTGGGAGTGTGACTGGTGTTACTAGTGTTGGGGCTGATGAGCCATAAGGCTTAGCTGCAGCCTCACAGAGCAGCACAATCCTGAGAGCAACACAAGAGAGTAATAAATCCGCAAAAACGCCGCCAGACATATCTGTGATAAATCACTATACGCCTGCGACGACGCTCGGCGCTCGGAGCTGCTCGTGCTCAGAGGGAGATGAAATGTCACACAATTCAAAATAAAACAAAAAACAAAGCAAAACAACAAAATGGTGTTGAAATGTTCACGGGTAAATGGAAAGGGGGGGCGGAGAACAAAAGGGTGGTCTCATTCAAGCATCAAGTGACGGCGTTGTGTGGCGGCGTGTGTCATTTGAAAACACCTCTGGACTAGGGACTCTCCCTGTCACCTGTTTAAGAAAATGACTACCTCTTTCTCTCTCTCTCTCTCGCCTTTCTCTCTCTCTCTCGCCCTTCTCTCTCTCTCCTTTTGTCATTCTCCGACTACTGATTTTACTGCCAGTGGTAAACATGAATCCAAGCAGAAAGGGGGGGGGGGGGGGTAGGGTAGAGGGAGAGGGAGAGAGCCAACAAGAGGTTGCAAACAGCTTTGGTTCCTCTGCCTGTCTGTATGCCTGGTTGTCTGACTGGCTGCTCAGCCCCCACCACACACACACACACACACACTCTCATACACACACCACCTTCCTCCTCCCCCCTCCCAACCTGTTTTATTCCCATCAGCTCCACGCTTCTTATCACCCCCTTCCAGATGCTCGTGGGCCGAGAGGCACCATAATTAGGTGCTGAGATCTCAGACGCCGATCACTTTGGTGCCTTATCGGTCCTGACACCAATCTCCTTGAGTGACATTCTGCCCAAGCGGTTACATAAACCCCAGCCCGGGATCAGTGCGAAAAGTCAATGCAGCAAGAAGATGAAGAGGGGAAAAAAAGGAGATTTAAAGCTGCCGAATGCTTAAGGCAACAGTTTTTTTTCCCCTCTGCATTTTTGGTCCTTTTTGTTTCTTTATTTAATTAGAAAATTAGTTTTTTTATTTAAAATATGGGAAATGAGAGATAGAGGGTTGGTTTTGAAGCTTCCAGCCAGATCCTGTTCAAATTCTGCCTCACATGAGAAATACTGAGATATTATGACTTGCACAACTCATGTTTGCTATAATGAAAATGGATGCCTGTATATCAGATTTTCGGTGCAATTCTGAAGTCAGATCAGGGTGCTCAGTATTGTTTAAAACTAGTATCATGTGAAATATAATATTGAGCGGTTTCATTTAGCTATTTACTTTAATTGTTTGAAGCAATTATAGCACAGTTATGAATGCTGTAAAATGTTCTATCAGAATTGGCTCAGCCTCTGTGAAAGAAAGGGATTCATAATGCTTGCCACCTCTTGACATCACAAGGTGGACAAAAGAGGAACTGTATTACACAATCTGATAGAGGCATTGGAGCATCATGGCACTCAGCAGCAAGGAGAAACTCCAGTGACACACGCATTCAAATGTGTTTAACCACATCTACGGATTTGCCTCTATGAAAATCACATCTCACAGAGGTGAAGTCCGGGGCTTCAACTGAATCACAGATGCTGCCCTTGTATGTTTTGACTTGGAGGCTTGTTCAGTGGATATATTTCACCAAAGTAGAGGGAGAATCCTCAGGGGCCTAACTATAGGCAGTGTAGTGTGGTTGATTATAACAACAGTTGTAATAGCCTTCTTTTCAAAATAATTATTTTCCTGATATGGGTAAACCCATGTGTCAAAATCTGAGGCAGCCACTCAACCGATGGTAAAATTCATTGTTGGAGGTGAAATATGTGCCTAATTGTGTGAATGTGTGTGTGTGTGTGTGTGTGTTGTGCGTGTTGTGCGTGTTGTGTGTGTTGTGTGTGTGTGTGTGTGTGTGTGTGTGTGTGTGTGTGTGTGTGTGTGTGTCGTCTTCTAACCAGGGCCCGTCATGATAACTGGGGCCCGTTGACTACCTTTCGCCCTCTGAGTGGCCTAGAATAGAGGCCATTAATGCACAAAATAGAAAAATAATAGCAGCCATCATTTAATGCATGCAAAGCTAAACATGGCCTTATCTCCCCTGCACAGCAGGAGAATGGGCTCTGCGCTCCCGCCACGACTCCCGCCAGTTCGCAATAACAATGAACCCTTTCTCATAAAAAATATACAGGACGCAGCCTAGGGGCAGGAGGGAGTCCTAGGCTGTGCACTAATTTTAAGGCCGATCTATGCACACAGGCCTGTGTTTGGGAGAGCATCACTGACTCAATATAGTTCAATAGCTTTACTTCGTAGCGACACAATGCTGAGTGTGATGATTGGTAGAATAATGCAAGTGATGCAGCCTTTACCTGTCGGCCAGACATGGGGTTAGAGGGACACCATCAGGTTGTGGCTGTACACTTCAATCTGGCACAGGTCTGTGAAGAATCAAATGAGAAATATTTTTTAAACTTTTATTTTGCAGGCATTTCATCGCAATTTCATTGTATATGTAGAAGTCCTCTTTACCAAATAAACCTGAAATGACCTTTTATGACTACTGGTTGGTTGAATATATCTAGGCTAAATGAAGTCATTCATTCAATTGTCTATTCAAAGAGGCGGTCAAAACATCCCCATTTGACCAACCGATTATGTGACGCCTCAATAAAACCATGTGTTTTATGTCAAAACAAATGTGTAATAGGTTTGTAGCCAGACTGGGTAATAATAACAATAAGGCTAGTTCTGCACTGATCTCTTTCCACAGTGCACTGACAAATACTGGCGTCCAAATACTGAATGCTGAAGAATGAGGTTGGCCTATTGTTCAGTCAATAGATAATGGCCCTTTTGATGCTTATCAGTGCCCGCACAGGCTGTAGCCTGCAGTTTGCAAGGACCTCTGAGGGAAAAGTCTTGAGACAAAAAAAAAACTGGTTAGGCCTATTACAGTATATTAACAATATTATTACCGTTAGACAACATTGAAAAAAGAAAGAAAAAGAAAATTATGGGGAATTGTGATATAGTAGGCTACTACAGTCAAATTTTATGTTCATTGACAATGTTATACTCTTGAAACCTAACTGATCGGAACGTAGGCCCTGTGGATAGGAAGCATGGAGCATACTTACAGTAGAACCATGTAGCCTATTATAACTGGAGAGAGTGAGCCCCATCCCCATTCATTTCAATGGCCCATGCTTGGCTGAATTCAGCCAAAATAGTTTTAAATTGACCGCAGCCATCTTTTGGGCTCAGTTTCATGGGCGCTAGTTTCCGGCACCAGCATGAGCCAACTAGGTTCCATGTTATAGAGGGAAACGTAAGGCACAACCGTGTGTCGTTGATGCATATTGGATATTCTCTCAGAAGACAATAAATTATTCGGGAACGCGCTTCAACTCCGTCGTTATAGCAGGGTCAAATGTATTTAATTGGTTGGGATAACATTTCGGAGATGGTGGTGTAAAAGTGTGCCCCTTGTCTCAAAGTCCTACAATATGATGTCAATGTAGGCTATTAATAAACACGGCAAGCCATAGCATATTGAGTAAGGATTCACTTTAGCCTACACAAATAGCTAATGATCCCTAAATGCTTGGCTGTGTTGTGCGCAATCTGTGGCTATTCGACGAATATGACTAGGCTAAGTATGGGACGTATACACTTGAGAATAGCTGGGATTTTTGTAGGCACCAGTGTGTATTTGCAGCTTGTTTAACCTACATTCGCAGGCAGACTAAATTAAGCCAACGCAGATTAAATTTAGGCTACCGGTTGAAGCGCACATCCCTCAGGTCAGGTGTATTTTGTGGTTCGAGCAACCAGGAATTTTAAGAGTCTGCAACTGCTGTCACAATATCAAAAACACGACTGGGCAGCCTGACCATGATCAAATGCATGCGCCTAATCATGTCAATGCTGAAGGAAAGCAATTGGGGAGACAGCGCTGCGTTGATCATGGACTATAGGTGACAGCCATTTCAAAATAGTTTGCATAGCCGACACAGTGGATTTGAGTCATTGCTTCGCATCTGCTTAAATGTAGGCCTCACCTTGCCAACCCACAAATAGGCCTAATGCAAACAATCCTAATGACATTTACTTTTTATTTTATTTAACACAAATACAAGTCAAGTAGCCTCTCCACAACCAGCTCAATCCAAGGCAGTCTTTTTATATGTCGTCTTCCAGAAACTTAATCAACATGTAGGATGCTCGTGTCCAACAGTTGCAGCAGCAGTCATATATCAATCAGCATGTAAAAACTGGTGCCGGACGTTGCACCCATAGACGATAAAAGGGTACTTTGGGGTTAACTAGGCCTAACCATTTTCTGAGGCTGTTGAAAACGCACCAAATCACACAATGTGGTCGTTTTGGGTGTCGTGTGTTGTAATAAAGGTTGTCGACGATCAAACTGACTACTTTTTTCATTCGTTTTAAGAGTTTAAAAGAAGAATTTCTAGTTGTCTTGCCAATCGCGCTCATAGTAGCCAGAGACGGTAGGCTATTAAGTATCTTTGTAGTAGCCTATCCGCTGACGTCGGGTCCCGTAGCAACACAGTATGCTACTGTATGAGGCTGCTGAGCCTGTCTTGTTGGCGGTGGCCTGTTGGAGGGATTGTAAGAAAAGTTGTAATTGTCAAATCGACTCGTTCTTTTTTATTTCTTCATCTGAAGAGGAGGAGAAGAAGGATTGGCAGCGATTGCGGCCGGGGCAAAAGTATAGTGTGGAGAAACCAGGTCCGCAGAGGTACGGCTCGCCAGCACCTGGGCTACCTTGTTGAGTTTATTATGTGGTGTCAAAACCGCAAGGATGTTTTTCCCCACAGTATTTTGGCAGCAGCTGCCGCCAAATTCGCCAAATTCTACCCTCCTGCTTGAATCAGACCGTCATCCGCACACAAGGATGTTTTTGACAGTAGGCTAGCCTATGTTGGCAGCAATTGCTAAATTCTATCCTCCTGCTTACCCAAGCTAGAAGAAAACCAAAAACTCTCATCTTAAACTCTTCAAATTAATTTTAAAAGTAGCTAGTCAATTTGATTGTTGACAACCTTTATTACACGCTACGACACCCAAAACGACCAAATTGTGTGATTTGATGCACGTTTTAAACGGCCTCAAAAATGGTTACAGTTAACCCCAAAGTACCGATAAAAGAAAGTTGCAACCATAAACACCATATTTTCACAAATGTCAGCGGCCAAATGCCAAGCTAACCAAAATCCTGGCCCCCTAGTTCGAACGCCTGCTCTCCCAATTTGGGAGGTTATTGAAGTTCATTTCCAGAGGCGGCCACGCCCTTGTAAAAACCAAACTGTCAAAGACCACACCTACTTAGCAAACAACAGCTGTCATTGGCTGTTAGTGGTTGCCAGGGGCGTTCATTTCCGGTATTGCAGAGGCTGGAATTTCAGGTTCATCGTTGACAGGATAGCAAGAAAGTGAACCGTCCTGTCAGCGGCCTCAAGCAACATATCCATCATTAACCTGTATTCGTGCAAGTTGTTGTATGTCTAAACTCAGAGACAAGGATGACCGAGAGCTCAGCAAATAAACCGGCAAATGGAGAAGTGTGTCATCGAACAACAAATGGGGTTAAACCATGCAGAAACGGCTTCGTGAAGAATCATCACCATTATCAGCAGCAGCACCACAAGTCCTGCTACCTCGAAGAGAAGGTGAGGCAGGATATGCACGGATGTAAGGTGATGGGTTGGGTTTATATTCAGAGACAGCATGCATGTGAACATCATACGGCGAACCGTCGCCTGAACGTCCTAGACTTTTTGGAACAAGCCTTCAAATCATATTAAACCGCATTGCTAGCTAACCATCTGGATTGCTAACATCAACACTAGCAGTATTGACGATGCAAGAATGGTCCTTTTGAAAGTTGCTTGCCTTTTTAATGATTTTTTTTAATACTAAGATGTCCGTTATCATTAGTGTTACACATTACTAATCAGATCTGTTTCCTCTGGCGAATCGTATTCCTCTATTTAGGTGTGGCATCTGTATTTGAGCTGGCATGATTTGGATCAAAGCGATATAGAATAAGTTATTACAAGTTGAGCAGTAGCCTATTAAAATATGATGGGAGCCGATGTAACTTATCTAGCGAGAAACTCAAAGGAATGTTGCTATTTTTACAGTCAGCCATAAACAAATCTGATTTGTGTTGCTACCGGCGGCGGAGTCCCCATTCATCATTGTTGATGGGCTTTTTGCACATGAGCAGAATGGACTTTTTTGGTCAGTTTAACAGTTTAAACAGTCATCTTCAAATATTGGATGCTTTTAGCTGAGTTCTTAATTTTGCAAAGCTACACATTTGCAACGAACTGTTCAAACAATCCGGAGAGGTTTTTGTAATATAAAAGACCATTGTTTATCATTTAACCATCCCATTAATGCAGACAAAGTATTGGGAAGAGGAAATAATGTACAAAGAAGTGCAGCTCTCGCCTCGCCTCGCCTCTGTATTAAAGACACTCATGTTATAATCCAGGATTCCCAGCTGATTGCACTTCACTGTGCATCAGGGTATTTGTGAGAGAGGCATGACTAGTCACATGTGGTCGTGAAGCACAGGATTTGAATACTCCACTTGATATGGAATAGGTCACATATTCAGCATTATCCCCATATTAATGTACATGCTGTGGGATATATGACCCATTTGAACGTTATCTTTTAAGTTCGCATCAGTGCATCAGTGTATAGTGTATTTGTGGAAACAAGTACCAGAACAGTAGATAAAGCCAGCAAAGAAACATGCCAGCCGATTATGTATCATGTTGCTTCCTTGAGATAACACATCTTGTGTGTCATGTGAACTGTCTGTGTCTGTCTCATTCTAACTTTTCTCTCGGTCTCTAACTGTAACTGCCGAGCTGACGAGTTCCACCAGTTTGGGCTCTCATCATGTCAGTGTAGTAAAGGCTTATCTTATCTTATCTTTCGAATCACATATTTCACTGTGCATTGTTTTTGCATTCTTCTGTCCCATGTTATGTGGGTCAGATTCACCATAGTTCATGAAAAGTAGCTGTGAGCACATCCCACCTTGCAGGTGCAGGACAAATGGAGAGTATAGCTTCAAAAAGGACTATATAATGTCCGCAACACTGATAATTGCTCCCGTTTAATGTGAAAAAGCAATGTTTTGACCCTACTGGGTCTTCATCAAGCAAATCAATCATTTCATGATGAAGACCCAGTAGGGTCGAAACGTTGCTTTTTCACATTAAAGCAACATTAAAGAGTTTTTCGTACCTTAAAGTAATGTTTCCAAAATCATTTCAGCGGTTCATCAACTCCTAATAGGGTGAACGGCACTTTTGCATTCACTTTGCGGCCCTCTACCGGCTAGAACAGCACTATGTAACTTTACCAGATCGGGTAGCGTACCTGTAGTTCGATGACAATGAGACATAAGAAACTGCAAATTTGACTTGCTTCGATGTCGCAATACCTAATACTTTCATGAAATCATGCAACATAATCTACATTGTCTGTGGACATCGTTATTTGCTGGATAAACAAATAGCGTGCGTGCAACAGAGGAAAAGTGCTTTAGTGTTGCTTTAAACAGTGTTGCGGACATTATATTCCTTTCCTCAGATTCACCATAGGACATCCAATGGAGGTCTGTACAGCAGGCCATTCCTCGAATCATTTGAGGAAACGCCTATGCTGGTGGCGGTTCTTACGTACATGGGATACGGAATCCTCACCATCTTTGGGTATCTGAGGGACTTCCTGAGGGACTGGAAGATTGAGAAATGTCACATCGCCCGAGAGAGGGAGGAACAAAAGGTGAGTAAGGCAGCAAGACATCTGAAATGCCTGCCATAGTTTTCTGTGATCGTTTTTTTCCAGAATCAAAAGAACGCTGAAACCAAAGACACATTCTCATATTATGGACTACTGACAATGTGAAACATTGCCAGTAAGGAACAGGATAAGAGTAACATTTCTGCCATGTAGACCCACATAGTTTTGCACGTAAAGCACAAAGGACGCTGTGATTGTTGAGCATTGTGTTTGATCCTGCAGTGAGAGCAGTGGGAGGTGTGGAGGAAAGGGGAAATCTACTGTATTGAGTGAAAGGATATCCTACTGTTATCCTACTGTTTGGCCCTGTTGCTCTCTGTGAAAGGATATCCCATCCCATGCCCTGACAGTTTAATACAAAGTAAAGGGCTCTGACTGCTTTCTAGTACCATACACTTTAGAAGATTTTTTGTTGTTGTTGTTGAATTGTAGCACTCATCTGATCCATCTTATAATTTGTCTCCCAATCTCTGTCAAAGGACTTTGTTCCACTTTATCAAGACTTTGAGAACTTCTACACAAGAAATTTGTACATGAGGATACGAGACAGCTGGAACCGGCCAATATGCAGTGTCCCGGGGGCCAAGGTGGACCTCATAGACCGGGTCTCTCACGACTACAACTGGACCTTTGAGTAAGTCTCAACGTATGATTTTTTTTTTTTTTTAAAGTATATTTTTTTGGGCTTTTTATGCCTTTAATGATAGACAGTAGAGAATTGACAGGAAGTGAATGGGAGAGAGAGCAGGGGCGGGATCCGGAAAGGACCATGGGGTGGGAATCGAACCCGGGTCGCCGGCGTACGGTGCAGGTGCCCCAGCCAGTTGCGCCACAGCTGGGGCCTCAACATATGATTTTGACGGAAATTGCCTTTGTTATCAGTGAACTCAAAGCACCCAGCATTTTAAGCCCGCTCCACGTCTGCAACATTTCATTCAATGTTTGTGTACCTTTTTGTCTGGCTAACTATAGAAAGACGCCAGGAGATTGTTTTGTTGTTAATGCATCATGCCACATGCAAATTGTATGTTGACAGCTGCCATCACCTGCCATGAGCCAATTGTAGATTGAGCCGATTGTAGATTTCAACCCATTGTGGTGCCAGCAGCAGTTTTCTGTTTTCCACACTGAGCGCTAGCATAACACTGATTGCAGATTCTGGCTTTGAGAGAGAGAGCAAAAAGGTCTGAAGTGTCTGCTCGTGATAAGCATTGAGAAAGTGTGTCTACAGTATATACTATATCAGCAAGGTTGACTTGGGAAATCCAAGGTTAGCCTACCCTTATTGCCTCACGCCTTTATTGACACATTTTGACCCCCCACCCAACTGCGTATCACACATGGTCATGTTTGAAGAACATGTTTTAGAGAACTGTGTTTGCTCAACCTACAGTCTTGCCCTCAGCCCCAGCTGCAGTCCCAAGATGCAGTAGTTAGTCATTGGTTTCACTATTTACAACCACTCCTGTTACTCTTACTTGAGTACTGTCAGTCTTGGAAATGACAACCACAGAATAGCAACCCTGCCCAAAGTTACCATGTCTTCCCATTGCATATGCAGTACTTCAGAGATAGTGATACGTTTCAAGAACCACATACAAACACTTTGACTCCTAGATGGGTAAATAGTTCTGCCCGTTGTGTTGTATGTGATGTGATCTACAAAAACCCTCATGGTGCGCTCAACAATCTTTGATTTTTGATTGTTGTAATCCCAGATTGCATCACATACTAATACATATAGTACACATAATAATTTCCTGCATATATAAGCCGCATTGTGTATAAGCCGCAGGACAGTGTTTTATGCAAGTTAAAAGAAACAAAGCCATATTAACACCATATTAACTGCCCCCCTGTATTAACCTCATAGCTGAAGAAATTGTGCGAAATCAACATATAAGCCACGGCTAATAGTCGGGAAATTGCGGTATGATAAGCATGACTGAGCTAAGTCCTATGTAACAGCATAACAGTCTGCTTTATATGGTTACCATGTGTTACTTTTTTAAACATCAACCTGCCAGGGACTGCAGATGGAAATTAGTCTGTTAGACTAAATCTGGTGCATTTACATGTTCTATAAGGCCATGTTGATTAATGTACATTGTCCCTTTCTTAAATAAATAAAACAGAAAACAGAAAACATACTTCTACCTTTGTAGCATCTAATCAGCACTAGTGACAAAGGGCTCCCCATAGACGGCCAGAGGGCTCCTGCAGGACAGCATGGCTGCAGGGTGGTGCCATGTTTTGAGGAGAACCAGAGAACCAGAGAAGCTTTTTTGAGTGTCTGTTTGTGCGAAAGTGTGTTGGAAAGCCTCTGTGGAATAAACAGAGTGAAAACTGTGTCCCAGAGTAAATCAGCGGCAGTGATGGTTGCATTACGTTTGGCTCCCGGCGGGGCTGATTAAACTGTCAGGGGGGGTTTTATGAACTCCCGAGGCAATGAAACCAGGAGTAAACGGGGAGTAGCCAGTTGTTTATGCTCGCAGAGACTGAAGACGGAGCAGAAAACACGGACGTCTTCGCTCAGAGCAGGGAGCGGCGAGAGTTTAGGGAGTTCGAGAGGCTAAGTCGAGGTGGACATGAGCGCAGATGGCCTGACAGGCTCTCGGGGGAAAAGGACGATGAAGTTTCATCGTAACGGGATGCTTGTAGCAGAACCTGGAGATTAAAAGCTATGGGCGTGATGCGATTCCTGGTACTAGCTGCCCCAGCGAGCTGACACTGGGCCAATGTTTATGTGGCTGTGTGAGGTGATAGCTCAGTAATGTTATTTCCTTATCCAAGAGCAACATGACCTGTGCTTGGCAGCCAATCAGGCTTCAGGAGCAGATAAAGCGTTGCCAGGCGAAGCGCTTAAGGTCAGCCGGAGTGGCGAGGTGAAGCGAGGGGCGGGAAGGTTTTTTTTTTTTGTTTTTTTTTCCCAACGGGAAGGGTCTGTTGTTTATGGCTCTGCGTCTGACCGAGCGACTTCCTGCTCAGATACACGGGGCGAGTGGTGAAGGACGTCATCAACATGGGCTCCTACAACTACCTGGGCTTCGCCGAGAACACGGGCAGGTGCGCCGAGGCCGCCGCCGCCGTCACGCGCGAGTACGGCGTGGGAGTGGCCAGCACGCGGCAGGAGATGGGTGAGTGAGTGCCAACCTCCGGGAGGTGTTTCGTTTTACGCCCCTCATCTCCACACACCGACACCAGACTGAATTGACCCCTCTCCACACACACATTACGCATCCAGAAGGCCTTAGAAGGTCAGCCTTACTCAAGTTAGCCGCTGAGTTAATGAAGGAATTGACACAAGGCCAGGAATGCAGTCCTCAACCTCAACCCAACCCACCCGCCTCACCGATTGGCCTGATAGGAGCTTGTTATGATTTACTGAAGCAGGGGAAGCACAAGGGGAGGTGCTGATGTTTTAACTCACTCGCTGTGTGTGTGTGTGTGTGTGTGTGTGTGTGTGTGTGTGTGTAATAGTATGTGTAAGTACGTGTGTGTGTTAGGGCTGTGCTCTCTATATCAAAATATCAATATATTATATCGCCATTTGCACAATTTATCATATCTTATCGCCACTGCTGCCAAATATAATTAGTTTTTATTGCAAAAATGTCTGTGCTGTGTAAAAATGTCTATACAGCTGACTATTGCGATTTTTATTTAGGATTTGCGTGCCAAATTATTAGTATAATCTGCTCTACATATTAAACTGGCCAAGTGGTACAGATGAAATGTTTTTTTTTTATTTTTATTTAAATTTTTTACATTTTTGGTAAAAAGCATTGCAATATATCACAATATGTATTGTATCTCTATATATTGTGATGTATTGTATCCCATGTGTCGTGATGTGTATCATATTGTTAGGTCCTTTTCAATATGCAGCCCAAGTGTGTGTGTGTGTGTGTGTGCACAGTTGTAGTTAACATTTGGCAATGTTGAAGCAAATTTGCGGCAATATGCAAATTAGGTTTCTCACCATTAGTTCACTTGAAGTTTGCCATTATTGGTGAAGTGTGGAGGCAAATCACTGGCGAACACATTTGCCACAAGTGGCAAACTTCTCATTGTTGCCAGAACTTTGCTGGAAGTTTGCCTCTAGTGGTCGACACGAGCAAACTTCACTTTAGTAAGAGGTTGTGTGCATATTTGACATAGACTCATGGTTCCTGTGTGTGTGTGTGTGTGTGTGTGTGTGTGTGTGTGTGTGTGTGTGTGTGTGTGTGTGTGTGTGTGAATGTGTGTGCGCGCGTGTGTGTGTGTAGGTAACTTGGACAGACACAAGGACCTGGAGGAGTTGGTGGCGAGGTTTCTGGGCGTGGAGTCGGCCATGGTGTTCGGCATGGGTTTCGCAACCAACTCCATGAACATACCTGCCATCATCGAAAAGGTAGGGAGGATTACGCTGTTGACACACATGCTGACAACTCCCCACCGCCACGCTGTTTAATAGTTAATGGTCTCGGCCTCTCGACAGTTATTTTGGGCGGCGCCTCCCTTCGCCAGACCACTTTTCGGTTACAGAGTCTGGGAACATGACTGCGAGGCATGGCTCTGACTTGTCTCTTCGTGTCTAGGCAGCGTGTGAGGTAACCGATGCCATCCTTCTACCCTGTTGCAATCGCCAGCTTGCAACAGAAGGGGAATGTATGTGTGGGAACCAAAAGAGGAAAAAACAAAACCAGTCCAGATAGTGCTGTGCAATCTGCTGTCCCCTGCTGCTGTGAGATCCAGAGCGGTCGCCGAGGTGTTGTTGGCCCGACGTCTGCCGTCCGGCCCTCACCTCTAGACCTTGTGTACACACGGAAAAGGAGAAACCTGATAAACGCGCCCCCAAATCTCAGGAGGAACTGTCTCGAGCCGGTTTCGCGACTCCTGTTTCCTCCCGAGCGGCCAGGGGAAGCTCGCGGAGGCCACGCAGGAGACAATGGAGGCCTCTGCTGCGGCGCAATCTCCCATCTGACCCGTCGCTGACCCCCCCGCTGAAAAACATGGCGCTGTGTTGACGTCTGGCGGTGGCGGGCCGCTCTCCTGCGGGCGGGAAGCCCGGTAGGGATTAAGAAGAGCAGTCTTAAATTCCAGCCCCGCTCCAGATTCCGCTCGAGATGCAATTTAGAAGCCCTGGTCTGGTCTTAATCCACATATTGGGACACATGCCCTTTGTTGTGTGGAGAATGCCTTACGATCAAGTCATTAAAATGAAGCAGAAACTCTTGTCTGTGATGACTACAGACTGAACTTTAGATGCAGCCTTTAACATTTAGATGTGTGGATGCCACTTGTGCTCTGTTGTGTTGAACCAGATCAGAAAGCAGTTCAGTTGTTTATTTGTTTGAATGGCACTTTGTGCCATCCGTAAGAACCAGATGAGGCCCAGATCCATCCCGAAGCTGGGTCGAGTCCCAAACTGTCTCGACTTGACCTAAACCACATGGCCCTTTTATTCGAATATCAGAGCAGTTGTAGTCGATATGCCACCCTTGCCAGATGTGTTTCTGTCTGCACTCCTCCTTAGTCACTTAGCAACAAGCAGCCAAAGTGTAGCCATTAAAGATGACGAATAGTGAACAACAAATACCAGAACTTAATGTCCAGAGACAGGGTTGCATATACGTTGAGCTGTATACTTGTAATAGTATACATAATATAATGTAGGACACTTATAGCACAGTCATAACACACATTTATGACCGTGTCCTTAAAGTTATGTGCATTGAGGTCCATGAACTCTAAGCAGGCTTGTGTTTAGGTGTTGTGTTAAATAAACAATGGTGTGGCAGCCCCTTCTGCTGTGATGCTAGTAACAGCCACCCCGGTCTCCGCTAAGGCACGGGGAGCGATGAAAGCCCATGTGCGGCTCCGTGTGAAAACAGCAGCCGAGCGAAAGTCATTTCCTGCGTAGACGCCGGCAGCAGTCTGTCACGGCGAGCGCCATTAGCGTCTCTTCCCGGAGCCGGCGGGACTCGGGGGAACCGACATTAGAAGGAGCTCGGTCTCGTCTCTGAATTATTTATCACGTCTTCCCAGAATGCGGCGGGCTCTGGGGCGGACACGGGCCCGACGCGGCGCGGATCACAGCCGGCGTCTGCATCTGCTCCTCAACAACACGGTAACGCCGCTCCCCAAAAGCAGGAATGGCTCAGTCAGGGGAATAAACTAATTTAGGAGCCAAGTTTTTCATCTTAACCATCTGAGAGCAGAGTCGTATTTTCGGGGTGGTGTTTATGCCGTGGCATATTTATGCCCTCTTTTATTTACCCTGCGGCATGTTTATTTGCCCCGGGGTAATAGATTCCCAGTTGATGCGTGCTGTTGTTAGGTTGTCAAGCAGTACGTTTTGCTGTTTGTGTTAAGGGTTGACAGTTGTATACTGGGCAATGACGTTTTTACGGGGAGTCTTTTGAGGAAGTGCTCACTGGAGTCACTGGAGTGTTGAAATTTAGTTTAGTCTGTCCACAAGACTTTAAGACCAACTAGTGCTTAGCAACAGGTGTCTCAAACGAAAGCCTTCAACAGAACGGTATACTCTCTTTAAAATACTCACAGCCAAAATAGTATTTAATCTTTTCCAGTTATTTCATATTTATTATATTCTTTATCTAATTTTTTCATAATAGCATAACAGAAGATGCTATATTCTGGTTTCCCTTGTAAGAGGGAAGAAATAAAAATAGATAGCACTTATTTAAGTCTTTATGCTGTAGACTAATGTTTTAGTTCTCCCCCCTGTGAGTGTGGAGGTGTGTTTATCTGTGTTGTATTGTTTTGTCATGGTGACCTGACCCGTCCATTTCCTGCTGTCTCCTGATAGGGCAGTCTGATTCTGAGTGACGAGCTTAACCACGCCTCCCTGGTGTTGGGAGCCCGGCTGTCTGGGGCCACTATCCGTGTCTTCAAGCACAACAGTGAGTCTCTAAACACACACACACACACACACACACACACGCACACACACGCAAACACACACAAACTCAAGCGTGCACATGTGGGGGGAGCTGCCAGCACTGCTCCACATTTGGGTCTAAGAACCGATGTGAGAACCCAGGTTCTATTTCTACTAGCGGTCATTTCCTGATCCCACCCCATCTCTCTCTCCCACTCACTTCCTGTCTCTCTCTCCACGGCCCTATCAACACAAAGGCAATAAAGCCCAACAAATATGCAAACCTGCGGTGCATATGTTATGGTGGTATGCAGGCACAGTAGCAGTGCAGTGAGTTAACCTGAGGCGCCCTGAAGGCCACGATAGTGACAGACGGACCTTGTTAGCATGAGCCCCTGAGGGGCTGCAAGTCTGGGGGTTCAAGGCTGGGGCTGAACTGCTTAGTCAACACACACACACACATATTAGCACACACACACATAACCAATCTGTGTCTGCAAGCATACTAATATTCACACACACACAAATACACTTTTGCACTTAACTACTGTATATGCACACACACACACATACATTTTTTGTATGTAAGTACTGATACACACACACACACACACACACAAACAAACACATTCTCTCTCTCTCTCTCTCTCACACACACACGCACACACACACACACACACACACACACACACACACACACACACACACACACACACACACACAGGCCTGTCTGGTGTAGGTGCAGCATGGATGTCTGTGTCCCACCACATCCTCTCAGGAGGTTGACATTTGCTTCCATCCCTCTGATCTGTCATCCGAGCGGCGGCGTGCATATCAACGCCGCGTCTGAAAGGTCGGCCCCATCTGCTTATTTATCCACATTAGCTCCAATTGATCCCGCTTCAGCGGCCAATTTGGACCCAAAATGCAGTTTAATAGCCACTGACCCTCGAAATTGATGCTGAGCCGGCGGCTGAATTTTGAATACTTTGAGGTTTAATGAAAGTGACTTTGTTTTGTCCAAGGTAAATTTGGCAGGCATTTGGTCGCTCGCTGTGTTGCCTTGATCCAGATGTGTGCTGCATGCTAACGCGGCGGCGTCGGTTGAAGTCGCTAATTGGCGCGTGACTGAGGGAGAGGTGTGTGTCTTTCGGTGGGTTTCAGATATGCAGAGCTTGGAGAAGCTTCTGAGAGACGCCATCATCCACGGGCAACCAAGAACACGCCGACCCTGGAAGAAGATTCTCATTGTGGTGGAGGGGATCTACAGGTAACTACGTACAGTACACCTGGGGAAGGTTGTGCTAATACCACACTGCTATGCTAACACATGGCTATGTCCATCATCGTCAGAAGCATACCATGTTTTGAAGTGCAGAAAATAAGCAATAGCATTATTGTTTACGCCATTAGTAGAATCTTTTGTTTTGAGTTTTCTGGAACGTCTCATGTTCAATTTCAATTTAATTTCACTTATAGAGCGCCAAAACATTACACGTCTCATGGCGCTTTACAGAGTGGTTAAAAGTATTTGACAGCAGTGTGTGTCCTTCCGAGGTCATCACCGGTCACCATGACGTCCATTTGGTGGATGACAGAGAATTGCTTAAAACTAAATAGCGATAAGACTGAACTACTCAACTACTAACTCAAAGATGAAAATGTTCAGCCTCTCCATAGATGCCTCCATGCCTTGGTCTGCTCAGGTCAAGAGCCTTGGTGTAATATTAGACAGTATGCTCTCCTTAAATGCACACATCAATGCTGTTTCTCACAGTGCGGCTCATTGCAAGACTACCCCCAGCCCTCACTCAGTACAGTGCAGAAGTCCTGGTCAACGCTTATGTTACATTGATCCCACATTGACTATTGTAACTCCATTCAGTCTGGCATCCCTGGTAAGCTTCTCCACAGACTCCAATTATTTCAAAACTCTGCATCAAGGATAATCACATGCTCCACAAGAGCAAGAATCTGAGCTGAAACACTCTCTGGATCAGCTCCCTGCTCCCACACCCCTACGATGTCTTTACAGTCATTTCCTGTGCATTAGCCGCTCTGTGCATAAGCCGCAGGACAGTGTTTTGTGCAAGTTAAAACAAAAAAAAACATATTAATACCTTATTAATGCGTTAACCTCATAGCTGAAGAAATTTAGCAAAATCATTGTACTGTAGAAGCCGCGGCTAATGGTAGGGAAATTACGTTAGTTCATGCACGAGAGAGACACTTTACTCATCGAGTTCCTTATCTCCACGCCCATCATTTCAGCTAGGGCTTCTTGTCGTCTATTCCTCTGCATAGAGCTTTTACATCTGATTTGTTGGCGTGCCGTGCAGTAAGTTATAGTGGAAAAGTTTGTGCACATCCCAGGTCAAGGTGCAGAACAAGGGTAAATCATAAAAAATGGAGAAAGGTTCACTTGAAATCCTTCTTTTTACTTTTATTTTCTTTCGCACAGAATAACGTTTCGACCGTGTGGTCTCGTGCCGTGCAGTAAACCATGTGTGTCTGTTCTGGGTGTCTCTCTCCGCACCCCACCACGCTGCTGTTGTTGTGTGTTGTGTGACGCAGTAACCTGTCCTCTCCCTCAGCATGGAGGGCTCGGTGGTGCGTCTGCCCGAGGTCGTGGCCCTCAAGAAGAAGTACAAGGCTTACCTGTACCTGGACGAGGCCCACAGCATCGGGGCCCTGGGGCCCCACGGCCGCGGCGTGGTCGACTACTTCGGTCTGGACCCCCGCGACGTCGACATCATGATGGGCACGTTCACCAAGAGCTTCGGGGCCGCCGGAGGCTACATCGGTGGCAGGAAGGTAAGGACTGAGTTATTACCGAGGGAGGGAAGTTTGGACAGTTCTATAAATAGGAGATAGTGTAGTTCCGCTGCCGCTGCGGATTGTGTGTCTATTTATGGCATAGACCGTGTTTCCCCTGATTGTTTATTTATTGTTCTGTTCTTGCTGTCGTGGTTTGTTGTTTAGAATAGATTTGATCTTTGATGTTTTTTAAATGTAGCAGATTTATGTGTTTAAATGTTTGTGTCTCTTTGTGTATCTGTTTCCCTGTGTATGTGTGTGTGTGTGTGTGTGTGTGTGTGTGTGTGTGTGTGTGTGTGTGTGTGTGTGTGTGTGTGTGTGTGTGCGTGTGCGTGTGCGTGTGCGTGTGCGTGTGTGCAGGAGTTGATGGATTACCTGCGCACACATTCTCACAGCGCTGTGTACGCCACCTCCATGTCTCCGCCCGTCGTGGAACAAATCATCACTTCTATGAAGTGCATTATGGGTGAAGATGGCACCACAATAGGTAAGGCTTCATTTAACAGCGCACTCCAAATCCCTTTTTTAACTGTATTTTCTTGTCTCTCAAGACCTTTCATGAAGAGGCCTTTTGTACTCTGTTCATAAAACATTCTCAGAGAAAAGGTTTTGATATTCGGCTTATGATTGAAGAATCTCCCGGTAGAATCCCTTTGAGGGGGGTTTGGCTGACAGTATCAGGGGAGTGTTTAGCTGAAGAGGCTTTTTTAATCAGCTGACACTTTTTCTCAACAGAGGAGGGTTCCTCATAGCAGTTACAGCATCTCACTGAGCCCAAGCGTGGGCTGTAGAGCAGGCGTATTTTGAGCTTCTTCTTCTCTTCATCTTGTTGTGCTTATTGGCGTGTTTCTGCCACTAGGGGTCAGTATCCACACACAGCAAGGTGGGGCCTGGCAGGGTGGCACGGGCAGATGAGCTGGAGCGCAGTCAAAGCCACAGAAAACCGATGCGGGCTGGAAAATAAACAGTCGCAGACCGAGCTCACCTGAATCATGGCCCAGTCTGTGTGTGTGAGTGTGTGTGTGTGTGTGTGTGTGTGTGAGTGTGTGTGTGTGTGTGTGTGTGTGTGTGTGTGTGTGTGTGTGTTAATTCTAGCCTCCCTCAAGGCTGTGCTGAGTCCACAGCGCTGGATGCTGGAGCTGTAATGAGATCTGCTCTCTGAGGCCAGTGGCACTGAAGCTGCGCGTTGGCCAGAGCGCAGCGGGCGCGGCGGGCATAGCGGGCGCGTCGGCGACTCTCTCTCTCCGATAAAGCCCGTGCCAGCTACCTGCAGCATCCAACGTCTCCGCGGTTCCTGGCGCGCACAGACAGCGCCTTTGTGCCCGTCGCCCGGGCTGCGGTCGGGCCCGAGGCCCTATCAGGCGGCTCTATCAGCCTGCGGGGAGATGGGCATCGCATCCGTGCCCCGTGCCAGCGCGCCAGTCTCAGCGCCCGCGCTGCATACCTGAGGCGGATGCCAGCCGCTTAGTGAACACACAGTGGCAGCACGTATCATGCGTCGTCCACCCGCTCCAGGGCCACTCTTAACACCACATCTCGTGTGTGTGTGTGTGTGTGTGTATAACACTGGTATGCATTGACCCCCTGCTGATAAGGATTTTTAATCATTTTCAGATCATGCGTTTGCCCGCGCTGTAGCATTTTGCGAGAACGTTAGAACGGGGGGTTTCTTTTTTCCGACGCTGAATAAACTTGGACAGAAGTCTGCGATAGTCATCGTACACGGATCACTTTGAAGGAAAGGCGGAAGACTGTATAACGGGACTTTTTTCTCTCTCCCTCTCTCTCTCTCTCCCTCCCTCTCTCTCCCTCCCTCTCTCTCTCAACATCGCCCCACCCCCCCACCCCTCTCTCTCCCCGATGCAATTTCCCTCCACTCATGGACTAAGACTGATTAGTTGTACAGATGTGGACGGCTCCTTGCAGGTATAATATTTAGCTCGGCGGCGGAGCCTGGCCAATGTGTTAACAATTACCCCTCCAGCGGCCGTCTGATCTGGCCCTTTAGCTGGACCCTCTGAAGCTGAGTCCTCCCTACTGCCACTCAATCATGGAGGGCAACTACAACAAACAGTTGCCCCCCCCCCCCCCCCCCCTCCCCCCTACCTCATCCCCATCTGCCCCTTCCCCTTCTCAATAGCCCCCAGGTGAATTGGTCAGTGTGACTAATACACTTGAAACTCTAGTTGGACTTGCGGCGGTTCCCATCCCAGCTCATTGCCCATGGCTGTCCACACAAAGGTCTGTTGTGCTTTTAAAAGGGGGGGAAAAAAAGTCTTCCTTTGCAAAGGGCTCGCTTCCGCCGTCACAGTGGTGGGCCTTGTCATGAGTCAAAGCTCATGTGGTATCTGTTGAGGGCCGTGGGGGGGAAAAGAAGGAGAACTTTTGACTGTCAGCTACTGTAAGCTTGTCTGCTACCATCGTAGCAGTTCTCCCTCAGGACTTCTTTTTCATTGGAATACTTGAGACATGTGAATCGAAGAAAAAAGTCCACTACACCATGAGCTCCTGATAAATACTTTTATATTTTGATGTTTCGGGCCGTTAGACATGTAGCGTAACTGTCTAGGTTGGGATAATGTCACATGCATTATAGTAACACCATGGAGGAATTGATATGTATACTGTACCCCTTGGTGTCATTATTCAACGCCCTTTAGCGCTTAGAATGCATCCAGTTTGTCAAAAACTGACTAAATGGGGTCATGAGCCGACGTGATCAACAACGTAACATAGTGCACTATGAGGGGGCCGGGGCAATGTCAGAGACTTTAGTAGCCATATGATTAGTCAATGTAGCATCAGAAGCCTTTATTTTAAGGTAAAAGAAACGGCATTGTGTTGCTTTAATTGCTTTTTTTATCATGGCATTCATTGTGTTATCATCAGCAGGCTTTCGAGGAAGTTACGCTGTAACCCAAATTACGGTTTTGTTATCATCAGAATGCCCTCAGCTGTCAGCTCTGACACTGCCTCTCCTGGAGTAGACGGAGTGAGTGCCTTTTGGGTTGTTTGTTGCTTAATTGCACGTCGCATTAACACTGCGCGTGGGAACTGGGTCATCGCCAAACAAGTTCAGCTCCGGCGGGGAGGGGAGAGGAGAGGAGGGGCGGGGAGGGGAGGGGAGGGGAGGGGAGGGGAGGGGTGGGGTGGGGAGTGCAGTGGTGGGGGAGGAAATCGGCTGCAAAAGAGGCTGATCAGAGTGGGCCTTATCAGGGAGAGATATCCACTCCGCTTGCCCTCGCTGACCAACACCTTTGCGCCCTCCGCTTCAGCGGAGCAAGATGGGAGGTGAAGATAGGCCAGCAAAGTGAGACAAGGCATGGTTTTGGGGCCAGCGTATGCAAGGGATGGAGACCAGGTGGAAGTTCATTTGAAGGGAACAAACCAAGAGTGTGTCATATACTGTATAAGCCACTGGATGCCTGCATATCCCTCGTGATGAATAAAGTATCAATCTGTCGTCTCATCTGGTAATATGGGAGTTAACGACACTCCTTTTTCAGTGTCATACACGTCAGGAAAGAATCTGTGAGAGAAAGAAATCAATCAAGAGACTAAGATATATAGACAGAAAGAATGAAGAGAAGAAGGAAAGAAAGAAAGAAAGATAAAAGAGAAGAGAAGAAAGATGCAAAGAGAGTAGAACGAGAACAAATGAAGTGATATAAGAAAGATATTTGACGGGAATCCAGATTCTTGCCGCGTTACGTTTGACGTTACGAGTGATTTCCATTGTGTGTGAAGTCCTGTAGACTAGAGTAATGTATGTGGCAGGTGCCGGCCTTGTGAATCATCCTGTGGGTTCAGTCATGGTTCATGGTTCCTCTCTAAAGCCGCATACTCTTTGAGTTATTTTACTGTACGTCTCGAGCCTCGTGGCGTGATATCATTTATCTGCGGAAAAGAACTCAAACGCACACCTTGGGTCGGTGAAGACTCATGGGAGCTGGACTGACCTGCATCGGAGAGGCTTTTCGTTCTCCAGAAACTGCCGGGCGGCTTTTTTTTGTTGCCAGATCCGTGTCCTCCTCCCGGGGCGGACGGCCTTGATGGCGAGCGTCGGATTTCACGTCGCCTGGGCGCGTTTTTTTGCGAGTCTGATTTCGCTGTCAGCGTCACGTCACGTCACGGGATGGAAAGCATCCGCCGTCGTCTCCCGCTGAGCGAAACCATCTGCCGTGTGCGGACGCGGACGGCTCTCGAGATGCGATGGAGCGCGTGCGGTCGGTCGGTCGGTCGGAGCGCCGCTCGCACACGGAGCCAAGTGCGTTTGATCAGCGGCCAAGTCGTCCCGTCACGCTGGCTGCCGCGGCCTTGGGGCCCGTACTGTAGGTGGAAACCGATGGGGAGTCTGGTTCAGGTCAGCTGCACTCCGCTGCTAACGCGCTCTCACAACCTTCACTCTCCTGCACCTGAATGCCCGTTGTACTGTAAAACGCCTGCCAACCCTTTATGGCGTGTTGCTCAAAGAAGCCTTTTCCATCCCCTATACCATGGTCTGTGTGTGTGTGTGTGAGTGTGAGAGAGTGTGTGTTAGTGTGTGTGTGTGTGTGTGTGTGTGTGTGAGAGTGAGTGCGTGTGTGTGTATGTGTGTCTGGTGTGTGTGTGTGTGTGTGAGAGTGAGTGCGTGTGTGTGTATGTGTGTCTGGTGTGTGTGTTTATGTGTGCGTGTGTGTGTGTGTGTGTGTGTGTGTGTGTGTGTGTGTATGTGTGTCTGGTGTGTGTGTGTCGTGTGTGAGAGTGAGTGCGTGCGTGCGTTCGTGCGTGCGTGTGTGTGTGTGTGTGTGTGTGTGTGTGTGCGAGGCCTCTTTTTGTCTTGTTTAATACTGCCCACTCTAACACATAAATCGGCTCATCTACTCCTTAGGAATGTCCTATTTTGATCTCGTGCTTGGCTTCATGCATGTCAGAAAGACACAGTGAGACCCCTAAAACCTCAGGATCTTCCATGAGAACACATGCTTGTCGCTTCCAGCGGCCTCTACTTCAAAGACGCTACCTCCAGGTCTCTTTTCCCAAATGTTTAGGAATGCTCATCAAGAACTGTGTTGTTTATCTTACGTAAGTCCAGGCCAACGTCGTAAATAACTTCTACGGCTCTCTCTCTCTCTGTGTGTGTTTTAAACACAATGGCAAGAGGGCCTGCGTGTCCTTGGCCCGTAAGGGTGGAACGTTTAGACAACAGGGCTTTTTATTGGCCCACCTAATCACATTGTCAAGCGCGATTGTAACCTTTATGTGCTCAGTGGCACTTAGCAAACGCTGGACGTTTATCTCTGCCGAGAGGTGTTGACTTCCACGGCTCGGGTGTGTGGGGGACACATGTCGTAGGTGCTAAGGTGTGTTAACCCCCACAACACCCCTCCCCACACCCCCCCGAACTCTAGGCAGAATGATGGATGAGTTCTGTGTGTGTTCACTGACAGACTTCCGAGAGGAGCCTGCATGTGTACACACACACACACACACACACACGCACTCACTTTCTCTCACACACACACACACACACACACACACACACACACACACACGCACTCTCACACACACACACACACACACACACACACACACACACACACACACACACACACACACACACACACACACACACTGCCTGCATGTGTATTGTCCGAGCCTCTTACAGGAAAAAATGGGTGATGGAGGCGGATGGGAAGTGACAGGCCTCTGGAGAAGGTGCAGGATTTCTCCACATCAAAGGAAGACGGAAATATCTGGCCGTGACGCTGGTTTTCCTGCGCCGCACGCTTTCTCTGTCTCTCTCGACGGTGAATCAGTGTTTCCCCTGGTGGAAAAGCGTGGAGTTCCGCAGGGTTCCCGGAGAGCGAGTGTGTGAGCGGCGTGTGAGTCAGGCTTTTAATCGCCAGCGGTGGCCCCGCTTGGGAGATGGTGCCACACACACACACACACACACACGTTCAGTCGCACACCCAGGATGACAGCAGATGCTTTGGAGGAACACCAGAGGAATACTAGAGTGGAGGGAGTGATGCGTGACTCATTCAAAACCAAGAATCAAACGTGCCTGGAAGAGCTGTGTGTGTGTGTGTGTGTGTGTGTGTGAGAGAGAGAGAGAGCATAGTTTGGGTGTGAGTTTGCCTGGGTGGACATAGTGATGGTGTTCACCTCAACATCCATGCTTATGGGTTTGTGAGTGTGCACATGCCTATGTTTGTGTGTGTGTGTGTGTGTATATGTGTGTGTGTGTGTGTGTGTGAGAGTGTGCACATGCCTGTGTGTGTGCGCGTGTATGTATGTGTGCATGAGTGTGTGCGTATATGTGTGTGTGTGTGTGTGTGTGTGTGTGTGTGTGTGTGTGTGGAGCAGGATTGTGTGTGTGACCTGGTGACTGGCCGTGTCTCTCTGAAGCCCCTCTGAGCTCTGCCACACGGGTGTTTGTGCCACCCCTCACCCCTCACCCCTCACCCCACCCCCAGATGTAGAGGAAGTGAGGAGGAACTGTGCCTTTGAGAAGGGGAAGCAGCCCCCACATCTGGAAGCTCTTTCGGGCCCGCAACCCCCCACCCCCCCACGCACGCACACACACACGCATACACACATCCACACACACACTCCTCGCCCCCCAGAACCCTTCAGCCTTCAGGGGTCTGGAAGGAGTTAGGGCTCCGCATTGTGAAACTAGCTGTTGAAAGGGTACCCCAGAAAGATTTACTTTTGAGGGGCCACCTCCCCCTCCCCTCCAGCACCCCTGACCCACCCCACCCCCCGATAGGCGCACCCCCAAACCCCTCCCCACCCCCCCGGGAGGGCCTCCGTGCCGACTGAAGAGCTTGAAGACGGGCAGTCTGAGTGGTCGCTCCCTAAGCCCCCTCACCCCACCCCACCGTCCCCCTTTAAACTTTATTGCTTTCAGATGCAGCGCTTTTATACAGTTGTTCTGCCGAGCATGAATTTATGTAGCTGATGGGGGACTCCTTGAGGCTGAGCTGCCACTCATTAAGGACCCCCCCCCCCACCCCAACACACACACACACACACACATACACACACACACACACACACACACACACCCTGCACCCCCGGCAGCCCTGTCCACCGCATACTGGACCCCCAGTCGGAATTGCGGAGGGATACTCCTCACTCAGGTCACGCACACACACACACACACACACACACACACACACACACACCCCTGTCCAGCCTGTGGCCAACTCCACCACAGACAAGTCAGACGAGTCCACCAATGTCTGTCTTCGCTTGGGGCGCTGTGATTTAAGAGGAACTTGATGCCATCTCTTTTTTTAAATGACCACTCGCCACTGTTTTGAGCGTCAGCGTGTTCTCTGCTAGCGGGCCGAGGAGAGATGCACTGTGGAAATGTTGTGGTTCATTGTTTGCTCTCATTTAAGCCGGGCAAACACGGTACGAATTTTGGTCCAACAAACTTTCGTCCAGTTGTGTTGGAGCGATTTGGTTGGATTTCTGCCATTTTTCAAACAATTGAAATGCACAGTGTGAGTTACGACTGTCGTAAGCGACTGGAAAAACAAAAACACGTCTGCCCAGCACAATAAGTTTTTTTTTCTCTCAATCAAATATGACAACTCAAACAATACATTTATGTTGTCTCATGCTCTGCAGGGATGTCTGTTGAACAGTCAGCTCCAAAAGTGGCCCAAGACTTGTGGCATTTGTGATCAAATTACTGTACAGCAATTAGGGCTGTTCGATTTTGCCTAAAAATAAAATCTCGATTTTCTTTTCTCAAAATCCGATTTTCGATTACGATTACGATTATTTTTGAAATGACAAAAGGCAAGAATTTGTTTGAAATATGCTGTTTTTTATTGAACATTTTGCAAATAATTTCCCCATTGGGATTTAAGTGCAAATCTTGCTCTTGTTAAACCATATGAATGATTAATAATTCATTTTAAATGATTGATATTAAGAAACTTTTTTGAACTTTTGTCGCAAAATTCAACACTTGCAAACAGAAGTACCGTTATTACCCTAGTTAAAGTGAAAAATCGATTTTTACGATTTCACATTAGATTACGATTTAAAATAATAATCTCGATTACGATTAAAAATCGATTAATTGCACAGCCCTAACAGCAATAAGCACGGTGTCATCACGCGTGTTCCTGGCCACTTATTAATGTAGTCAGAGTGATCGGGGCTCACGAAGGGAATGAGGGCGTTTACCCCTGGAGTTAGAGGTGTGAAACGGGCAAGATCGGAGAGTGTGTTTCTGTGTGCGACAGAGAAAGAGTGTGTGTGAGTGGGAATGAGTGTGTATACTATATGTGTATGGGTTTGTGTGTGTGTGGGAATGAGTGTGTATATGTGCATGGGTAGGTGTGTCTGTGTGTGTGTGTGTGTGTGTGTGTGTGTGTGTGTGTGTGTGTGTGTGTGTGTGATGTGTCTGTGTGTAATGTGTGTGTGTGTGTGAATGGAACGGTGGTGAAAGTGGACCGGCGTGCTTCAGTGAAACAGGATGCTGGAGGCTTCTACAAAATGGCCAGTGATGGCTAAGCCACAGAGAGGGTGACCGGGCCGTGACTCCATGAGACGGCTTTATCTGTCAGTAGCCAATTCACATGAGCCAGGGGAAGGGGTGTGTGTGTGTGCGTGTGTGTGTGTGTGTGTGTGTGTGTGTGTGTTGGGGGGGTGACCATGGGAAGAGTCCAATTTCACAGCCAGTCAAGTCTCCTTTCACGAGAGCTTGTCAGGTGTGACGACACACATATACACATACCCACACACATACACACACACACACACACACACACACACACACACACACACACACACACACACACACACGTGTGCTCACATCTGTAGCATGATAGCCATATTGCGTCATACGGTACGTCTCAGCCGCCCTGCTTGTGTTATGTTCTAGTGATTTCCTGCTTTTCTTCACTGCTCCTCTTGGGTGAAATGAAGGTCTTGCTTGTGGGGGCTAGAAGATGGTTGACTGTTGCCTCTGAAAATATTTGGACATAAAAGCCCTAATTGGAGTTACGCTGTCCACAAGCCCATGGAACGTGAACAGGCTTACCAGCATCCGGGTGCCCTTCACCTACCATTATGCTGTCTGCACGTGTGTGTGTGTGTGTGTAGACCACTTTGTTATTCTTTAGGCGGGTGAGTGTGTGTGTGTGTGTGTGTGCGTGTGTGTGTGTTGTGTGTGAGTAGACCACTTTGTTATTCTTTAGGTGAGTGTGTGTGTGTGTAGACCATTTTATTATTGTTTAGGTGTGTGTGTGTAGACCATTTTGTTACTGTTTAGGTGTGTGTGTGTGTGTGTGTGTGTGTGTGTGTGTGTGTGTGTGTGTGTGTGTTCATGGTCCTCTGTGGGCCATGGCGTCCCCTGTCTTTGTGTCTGAGCCACACGAGGGTGAGAAATTGTCCAGGAAGAGGAAATTCCTCCCCTGCCGATCTCCAGCATGCGCGGAATGTTTGACCAGTGAGAGAGAGGGAGAGAGAGAGCGATGCAACTCACAGCCAAGCTGGCCGCTGGTGCCGAGTCCAGCCAAGACTGCTCCTCCGGGCGACCCCCCCGTCCCCCCGCCCCCCCCCCCCCCCCCCCCCCCCCCACACACACACACACACACCAGTGATGCGCGGGTACGTGTCTGAATGACCTGCCCCGCCCCGCCGTTTACAACTAACCCGACCGCAACTCGGACCGCAAAATATAATTATTGAAATACTGGACCCGACCCGCTTCCCGACCCGCTAATTGTAAAAAGTAGCCTAGTCTAACTTAGTCGTAGCGTCATTGAGCTACGCAAAACTGGTATCTCATATGTAAAACAATAATATATATTGCCTAATTATATATAGCCTAGCCTATAATTGCTCAGAACTTGGGAAACATGCATTTAGTCTACCCTTTTTTGTTCCGTGTCAGCATTCATCCAAAAATTAGGCTAGCCTATTTGACTCAACATTGAACAACTAGCCTAAGGATTTTCCTATACAAATTCTGTTTCAGCCGTTCCTCACATGAATGCCTTGAAGCTCTCCCAAGCATGACATGCAGGCATAGAATATTATTAAGAAACTCTTTATTAACGTCTTCATCAATGGACCAAAACAAAAACCATAACCCATAGAGCCCGATTGAGTGAGTCATTGCTCCGCGATTAAATTGCAGCGAGATGAAACCTTTATTGCACGAAAGAGCAGACGTGGGGCTTTCCAACGAGCCACTTTATAAGTTGTGCAAGGACGCACATTGCATGCTCATATTGTAGGCTATGCCTTGATGACATTAAATTAAGAAGTATTTCCTGATTTGGGAAACGTTTAGTTTATTTTTCTTTCCATAATACCATTCGATCTTGCTGCAAATGATCAGACTTGAGAAGCACGCATTGCATCGACAACTTCGCTGCTCAGTAGCCGAATTTTCTGTGGAGGAGGCCAGCAGTTAGAGAAAAAAGCTGCAGATCATAGACAGAGAAAGCATATGCTATGACAACAGAACACAACTGCATGTCAAGTGTAGCCGAGGGTCTGTCTACGCAGAAACAACAAGTGCATTTCTACATGTTCGTGACAAAATGTGGGGGATAGACTTGCGTTTCAGTGGTAATGCTGCAAATTATGTCTTTCTCTTCTAAAGACAATTATGTACGATATAAATGACAAAAAATTAACGGCATATTTTTTTTTTACCGACCCGACCAAACATGACCCGAATATCATTAAAAATATTTTTTCTTGACCCATAACCGCGGGTGACCGCGGGTGACCGCGGTCGCCCGTTCGATTTGGATCAGCCCGCGCATCACTGACACACACACACACAGCCCTCTCCTTCCCCTGTGGGCCACGGGGGGAATTCTCTGGGAATCACAACAGAACCAGACATCCGCCTGCCTGCCTGCCTGCCTGCCTGCCTGCCTGTCTCTGACGGACTCCGGGTTGGCTGCGCCACGCCGCGGGACTCTGTGATCACTGATCCGCCGCTCGGGGAGGAAGTGAGGAGCTGGAGCCTCTTTTTCTCTCTATCTCTCTCTGTCTCTCTCTCTCTCAATCTCTCTCTCTCTCTCTGTCACTCTCTTTATATCTCTCTTTCTCTCTCTGTCTCTCTCTCTTTCTGTCTTTCTCTTTCTCTCCCTCTCTCCCTGTCGGGTGTTTTTCCCATCGCGCCTGCAGCATACCTCTCATATTTGTGCAGCTTGGCCACTATCAGTGGAGAATCGGAGGCTCTCTCCTCTCTCTTTCTCTCTCTCTCTCTCTCTCTCTCTGTGTGTGTGTGTGTGTGTGTGTGTGTGTGTGTGTGTGTGTGTGTGTGTGTGTGTGTGTGTGTGTGTGTGTGTGTGTGTGTGTGTGTGTGTGTGTGTGTGTGTGTGTGTGTGTGTGTGTGTGTGTCTGCACACTGCCCGCTGCACTATACCTGCCAAAGCCTCTCTTTGTTTGGAGAGGCGATTGGGATCTGAATAGACATGGGGGCCGTGCTCAGATAGAGCCCTGGGTGTGATAAAGCTGCCTGCTGGACACGGGAAATGTAAACATCTGATTCACCTCGCCGCCTCTCCAAGGTTACGCAGGCCAGGGAGATCACACTCAAAGACCGCTCACAAACCCGCCTCGCCAAGGTTACGCAGGCCACGGAGATCACACTCAAAGACCGCTCACAAACCCGCCCTCTCTGCAGCTTCTCTCTCTCTCTCTCTCTCTCTCTCTCTCTCTCTCTCTCTCTCTCTCTCTCTCTCTCTCTCTCTCTCTCTCTCTCGGTGTAATGAGAGGGGTCGACCATGCTGATTAAGATTGTGGTCCCGAGTGGTTTGGTGACCCTTTAACTCCGCTTTGGGTTTGTTATTAACCGTTAGTGGTTATCTCTGGATTGATAATGGCGATTGTTCTTTTGCTCGACAAGCAAAAGTGGACGACCTTTTAACAAGATGAGGTCTTGAGCTCTGTTCTTTGGTTCTGTTTGTCTTTCTGTTCTCTCTTTCTCCACCCTTCTCTCTTTTCACTCACTTGTTCTTTGTGTCTCTCCATCCACCCCCCCCCCCCCCCACACACACACACACACACACACACACACACATCTCCTCCAGGCCGTGAGCGAGTGAAGCAGCTGGCGGAGAACACAGCCTACTTCCGGCGGAGACTGCTGGAGTTGGGCTTCATCACCTACGGCAACAGCGACTCACCTGTGGTTCCCATGATGCTCTACATGCCGGCCAAGATTGGGTGAGTGGAGCCAGGATGGCACACTGCACTACACGGCACTGCACTACACTACACTGCACTGCACTGCACTGCACTGCACTGCACTACACTGCACTGCACTACACTACACTACACTGCACTGCACTACACTACACTACACTGCACTGCACTACACTACACTGCACTGCACTACACTACACTGCACTACACTACACTGCACTGCACTACACTACACTGCACTACACTACAGTACACTGCACTGCACTACACTACACTACACTACACTGCACTGCACTACACTGCACTGCACTACACTACACTACACTACACTGCACTGCACTACACTGCACTGCACTACACTACACTGCACTGCACTACACTGCACTGCACTACACTACAGTACACTGCACTGCACTACACTACACTGCACTGCACTGCACTGCACTGCACTGCACTGCACTGCACTACACTGCACTGCACTGCACTGCACTGCACTACACTACACTACACTACACTGCACTGCACTGCACCGCACCACACCACACCACACTACACTACACGGCACTGCACTACACGGCACTGCACTACACTACACTACACTGCACTGCACTGCACCGCACCGCACCACACCACACCACACCACACCACACCACACCACACTACACTACACTACACTACACGGCACTGCACTACACGGCACTGCACTACACTACACTACACTACACTGCACTGCACCGCACCGCACCACACCACACCACACTACACTACACTACACTACACTACACTACACTGCACTGCACTGCACTGCACCGCACCGCACCGCACCACACTACACTACACTACACTACACTACACTACACTACATTGCACTGCACTGCACTGCACTGCACTACACTACACCACACAACACCACAACATCACATACTCATGAAAAGGCAGACTGACCGATTGAGGAGTTTTTGTAAAATATACACGCTAAAACTAAAAGCGAAAGCGAAACCAGCGAAACCTGCATAGTTTCCCTTTAAGTTCGACATGCCCCCACTGGTAATAGTAAGTTCTACATGCCCCCACTGATAATAATAGGTTCTACATGCTCCCACTGATAATAAGCACAATATTGAAATGGAAGTTTTCAATTAGCTTCTAGCTCTGTGGTAGAACCAACTGAAAGGCCATTAACAGTGGTCAGTATTGTGTTTGATTACAGTGCATGAAAATGCACTGTACTGTTCTTCCAAGGCTTCTTCTTCTTCTTATTATTATTCCGCTGATCAAATTCATTTTTTCTATTCAGCTTGAACCGTTTAACTTAGAAACTTCATTCAAACGTCGCAACGTAGGTCTTAAATAGGGGAAGGCTGCTAAGTATTTTTCAACTTTGTAACTTTTATACTTTTTAAACTATAAATTAAAAACTATTACAAATTTCCCCATAGACTTAACATTGGCCTCTATGACATCACAATCGGATCATTAAGCAATTAGAATCTTATGCCAGGTGGCCAGCCCCACCTGCAGCAGCTCTCTCTCTCTCTCAGGCTACATACACTGGCTCTCTTAAGACTAGACAGTTAAATTGATTACACCTGTATCTGTATCCACTACTCTCAGTAGAGAGCTGTGTCTCTCCAGTCTACAAGAATATAAGGCACATTCCATCCAACTTTCTATCCATTCATCTTCTTCAGACCATTCACTCATCCACCCATTAAACTGTCTATCAACATCTATTAAACAATCTGCCTATCAACATCCATTAAACTCTCTGTCTATCAACATTAATTAGACTATCTACATTCAACTTTTAAATGATTTACTCTGTCTCAGGCTTTAAGCACACTCTCTCTTAAGACTAGCCAGTTAAATTGATTACACCTGTATCAACTACTCTCAGAGAGCTGTATCAGTGTCTCTCTTAACAAGAATATAAGGCACATTCCATCCAACCTTCTATCCATTCATCTTCTTCAGACCATTCACTCATCCACCCATTAAACTGTCAATCAATATCTATTAAACAATCTGCCTATCAACATCCATTAAACATTCTGTCTATCAACATTAATTAGACTATCTACATACAACTTTCAAAGTATTTACTGTGGGTGCCTCTCAAGCAGCGTTTATATGTCCTACCTCGCTCCTCGATCCTCAATGATCTACATAAAGAAAGATAGAAGAAGGGCTAGACTATCCCATTGTTGCCGCTCCATCATTCTTTATGTAGATCAGTGAGGATCGAGGAGCGAGAGAGGACGCGTAAACGCTATATGAGAGGCACCTTCTGTCTCAGGCTTTAAGCATACAATCTCATTTAGACTACAGATTCTGTTTCACTACTTCCTCTGTCCACAACTGTTTCAAAATAAAGGTCCTCACTGCAATAATACACTATTAAATCATTTAACCATTGTAACTACTCAACTATTTAACTGTTCAACCATTCCAACTGTCAGTTATCAACTATGCCTCCAGTCAACTACACGAAACCTCCATGTACCTAGCAATCAACATACCAACCATTAAAATTAAGCGTTTATGACCGTTTCCATAGCAACCAACATGATTATGCTGCAGTAACCTCTTGCTTCCTGATAGTGGCCACCATGGATACCCTAGCAACAACTGTTTCAAAATAAAAGTCCTCACTAGCAAGTTAGCTAGTTAGCATGGTTAGCATAGTTAACATTGTTAGCATAGTTAGCATTATTAGCATAACTGCAAAAAACATCTAACTAAGTTAGCTAATCAACCTGGTTAGCATTGTTAGCAATTTTAGCATTGTTAGCATTTTTAGCATTATTGCTAGAAATCATCAGTCAAGTTAGCTAATCAACCTGGTTAGCATTGTTAGTTTAAGTTAGCATTGTTACCATAGTTAGCATTGCTAGCATAGTTAGCATTTTTAGCATAACTGCTAGAAATCATTAGCTAAGTTAGCTAATCAACCTGGTTAACACTGTGAGCATAGTTAGCATAGTTAACCTTTTTACCATTACTGCATGAAATCAGTAGCTAAGTTAACCAATCAACCTGGTTATCATTGTTACCATAGTTAACATTTTAACATGAATAGAAATCAGCAAATCAAAATGTTTCAGCTTTAAACTGTCTACCTTCACACTATCAACTCTCTGTAAACTATGCAACCACCATATTTACCCTAGCTACACCTTGGTAACCATATCTACATTATCTATCTATTTTTGCATTTCATGCACTGGTAATTCCTTGGAATTGCATTTCTAGTTGGTGTCTGATATCTCTGCTTCTCCTGTGCGTTCCTTAGGGCCTTTGGTCGGGAGATGCTGAAGAGGAACATCGGCGTGGTGGTCGTAGGCTTCCCCGCCACCCCAATCATCGAGTCCAGAGCTCGCTTCTGCATATCCGCCGCCCACACCAAAGCAATGCTGGACCTGGTGAGTCGTCGCAATGGTTCTGGAAAGTTGGCTGTCAGCGCATTTCTGTCTAGCCTGTCTGGCTATTAGCGATCTCTCTGTTTGTTGTCTTTGGACGCAAACCTATCAAGTATTCCCTCAACACAAGAGGAAGAGCTCCTCGGGCTGGCTCCAGTTAGTCCAGCACTTTAATGCTTTGTTTTGAGGACCAAACCAGACACTTTCACCCCCCAATATCCCCCAAAAAATAAAACTTCAAAATAATATGGCCTCTTTTATCTGAGTTCCAAACTGAGTCTGCCCACTGATTGCGGTTTAAGTGTGTGAGTGGACATGAGTGAGTGTCTGCGTGAATGTGCGTGTGTGTCTGTGTTTGTGTGTGTGTGTGTGTGTGTGTGCCTGTGTCTGTGTCTGTGTGTGTGTGTATGTGTGTGTGTGTATGCGTGTGTCTGTGTGTGTGTGTGTGTGTGTGTGTGTGTGTACGTATGTGTGTGCGTATGTGTGTCTGTGTTTGTGTGTGTGCATGTGTGTGTGTGTGTGTGTGTGTCTGCGTTTGTGTGTGTGTGTGTGTGCGTGTGTAGTAAGCGACAGAGGAATGTGCTCGGGCACCTCTTCTCTGCAGCCTCCTGCAGCATGCGGTAATTTAGTGAGCAGAGGCCCACGCTGCTGCTCTCGGGCCGGCCCAGGAGTTTTCGTAACCACGGCTACCGCTGGGCGCTGGCAGCAGATCAAAGAGCATCCTAATCTGACTCCCCAAGGACACTCAATTTAACTACTCTGAAAAGTACACAGTCCCCTCTCCTCACCACCTCCCAGTTCACACTCACACACACACACACACACACACACGCACATGCCCCCTGCCTCCTCCTTTTCACAAAGAATAGCATCTCAACAGAGTCTGCTTTGATGTGAGCCAGTATAACCTGTCGCCACGCACCCCCCCCCCCCCTTCCCGAACCCCTGAGCCGTTGTAGAATATATTTCCCTGCATTCCGTTGTTCGTTAGAGAGCTGCGTGGTTTATGTGGCAGTCTTGGATGGAGAGAGAGAGGGGAGGAGAGCCAGAGGAGAATTAAAGCATCAGAATACATCACCTCAAAGCTCAGTGTGACGCTAGTCAACGTCTCCCGGCTGCTCATTTCAAACACACTTGGACATTTCCGTGTGTGTGTGTTTGGTATGTGTTTGTTTCTGTTTCAGCAGACTGTGTAGATTTCACTCTTCACATTTTCACATTTGTCTCGTTATGTTTTCTCCAAACATGTTTTCTTTGTAGCTCAGAGGGATTTGGTGAGAACACTGAGAGATTTGCCTCCCTGGTCACTGTGTAGCGTCCCATAGACAGCAGTCTTCTAGAATGCTCTAGAATGCTCTAGAGAGCTCTAGAATTTCCTCACCGATAGATCAATGTGTACTGTATGCTCAGAGGAATCACGATACAAATTGGCCACGTTGCTCTGATATTTAGCACCCTCATATGTTGGTGGTTTTCTACCCTGCTGTGTGATTGAAGTGGTGCTCCTTTAATCCTGTTGTGTGGTGCTACAGTAGGGGTCTCTCTGAAGATCCTTTTGTCAGCCCCTGTAGTGGAAACCACCAAAGTAGCAGCAGCTCAGAGTTGATCTGGGAAGAAGTGGAATTGCATATGACATCTGTGTGTGTGTGTGTGTGTGTGTGTGTGTGTGTGTGTGTGTGTGTGTATGTGTGTGTGTGTGTGTGTGTGTGTGTGTGTTTCCAGGCCCTGGAGAAAATCAGTGAAGTGGGGGACTTGCTCCAGCTGAAGTATTCGCGGCACAGAACACGGCCAGCCGTGGAGCGGCCCTTCATCGAGACCACATACGAGGAGAGCGAGGACTGATCAAATCAATAGTTTGATTGATCGATCGGTTGATTGATCGAGCACCTCTCCGGCCTCAGACCAAACCTGCACTGCGCCCTCATCCCGAGCTCTCTCCGGAGAGGAGAGAGTTACTGAACCACTCAATAAATGTAATTTCTTTTCTTTTTCCCGGTCCTCCTTACTCCTAACCTGCACACAGATTCTACCGATGACCCTACTGAGGTCTGGGGATGGTGAACAGTGGTCTGTCATGTTTGTATGTTTGTTTGTTTGTTTGTTTGTTTGTTTGTGTGTTTATCATCTATCTCTCTCTCTGTTCACCATTTTAACATGCATTTACTTTTTTACCTGTAAGCAAGGAATTTAATGTTGGGACTGTCTGCATCTTATGGCTTCTGTGTGCCTGTGTGTGTGTGTGTGTGTGTGTGAGAGAGAGAGAGTTTGAGTGTGAGACAGAGTGAGAGTGTAGGCAGACTACCAGGACACCATTTCTGTGCTTAGAGAAGGAAAAACAAACTCTCGTTGGTCACTGCCTTCTGGTTTGCCTCATACACCCCCCCCCCCCTCTCTCTCTCTCTCTCCTCGTTCACCGGTCTTTCCTCAAACCCATCTCTGTGCACTGAAAACACCATTGGATTAAGTGGGAACAGACCGGAGAACATAGTACTGGAGAGCCCCAGGGATCTGGTCTCTGAGGACCACCCCAGCCCCCCCCCTCCCTTCACCACCAGCACCTTGCCCCCCCCCCCCCCCCCCCCCTCCATTGCTGTGGCGATCCCCTCCCTTAAATCACTCCCTGAGATCCCCCTTCTCTCCTCTCGGGATTTGGCCCTGTTGTTTTTCTTTCCACAGCCTTTGCATAACAACCAGGAATCAGTGTCTTACTTGAACCTCAATATGGTTTCTCTGACTAGTGATCTATTTATTTTTGTACAGTGATAGAAATCACTGCGGGGCGGCGCTGGTAATGTCTTTGGCCAATCCGTGCACAGCGCTGGTGATGTCTTAGGCCAATCCGTGCAAAGCTCTGCGCTTCTGTCAGATTTTCAACTCGAAGGAGATTCATGAACTTTTGTGCAGGGACAAGACCTTCTGTTCATTCCCAGATTTTATTATTATTATTATTATTATGCCGTTACTTTTCATTATAATTGTCTTAAAATAGGTCTTGGTTGATGTTCACTGTTGAATACTAAGCTTAATTGCGCACGAGCAGTCTCTTGAGTTTTATCTTAGGATAATCTGTTGTCTATCTCCTTTTTTAACCTTTATTGTGTATATTTTCATTTGGTTTATAGCTTTTGGTTTTTATATATATATAGCTTTGACCAGTGATAGTATAGACTGCCCCCAAGGCCACCTCCAGACTATCTCTCCGAAGTCTCTGGTCTGGTGAGGAACACGTGCCACCACTGTCTGTGTCAAGATGGCAGGGATCTCCGAAAAAAACAAATCGCCTCCTGTGTTTAGATCTGTCCAGTTTGTGTGGTTTTGTCTCTGATGTACAGATTTATTTATTGTTTTATCTCTTTTTTTTTATGTCTTATTTGGGGAGTAAAAAAAAGTACATTGTTTCTCTAAGGCAGCTCCAGAATGTCCTCAACAATGCACGTTTACACTGCACGCTCGTCAGTGCCAGTACTACTGATGAGTATTCCTCGTTAGAAGAGAGAAAAAACAACAACAACAACAACAACAACCCTTTGTAATCCTCAACAAGCGCATGTATGACGTACTCACTGAGGCTGCTAGTTTACGATGAAAACAAACAAACAAAAAAAAACGGTGCTGATCTGTACTTGATACACTATGTTTCGTGGCTTTAGTGGCTTGTCTGTCTGAACGTCATCCATTCCAGATTGTGTTTGAGATATCCAACTTGGGAAAAATAATACCCCTAACCCCTTTGACCAAAACATAAAAAAAAAGGATGAATGTTGATTGTCAAATGTCAGATGTGTTTCTTTCTTTTTTGGAGTTGTATTTTCATTTCTATCTATTTAGTTTTGATAAGAGAAGTTATCAAAACATTCACCAGGCAAGGACAAGGATTTTTACTTGCCAATAAGTATGCATTGGTCAGATCAGTAGTTTAAGGGGAAAGCTTTCCAGCTTGGTAAACACGTGTGCAAGCTTTTCAGCTTGGTAGACGTGTGTATGTATTGAAAAAGGACATCTAATCATGTTTGACTGGACCTGGAAGAAGACATGGATAACCATATTTAGTCTTATGTTTTATTAAAGTGATGTCTATTATTTTTCTCTCCCTTTTGACCTGAATAACACTTGGTTCTGTCCATTTATGTTATGGGAATTTCTGGTCTGCATAAAAGCAGTGGTGTCATAGCCAGACAGCTTTATCAATACATGTGCTGTAACACATAACATGGGTTTGCTACCAGTAGTAACAATGGTAGACCTACTTTCTCGATCAAAGTGCACTGTTCCCTAGATATCAGCACTGTTCACTCCTTCCAGGACATTAAAATATGACTAAAACATCATCTTTACTGATTATTTGACTTTGTCACTATTTTGCAGTGGTTATAAGACATGCATGCTCCTTCCTCAGGGCTAGCTGCTAAAACCAAGGCATAGCAGTTATTGTCAGCAAATTTCTCTCTGCTTAGTATATTTGACAGAAAGTCATATTAGAGGGAGACAAATTTAACCATTATATTATAGACTTATGCGCCTGGCGAGGTCTTATACACATTGGTTTGGATATTCTCCTCTGTACTGTGGTCCTAACGACAACCTTCGTCGTCAGTCCAATCATTCAGTCATTCATTCATTCTTTCGCCGCCAGCTTTAAACCAACCCTCGCTCACGTCACACGAACTGGGAAGATGCGATTCGATGCCCAAATCCGACCAATATATTTCTTGGAAGCCGGGACACCAGCGTAATGTGAAGAGCGTTGGAGGAAATAGTGAAGTCGGCATGTCTTAATGAGAAGCAAGTCTGTCACAACTGACACAAACTAATAGACAGCATTTTGTTTATCATTCATTATAGGATTTTTTTCCAGTGTTACCTGTATCCTGCCCTTCCGTTTCCAAATTTGTGGTGGACACAGAGGAAGCATTCGTGAACCATTCCGTACCTCTGCGACAGACCTAAGAGCCAACAAGATACTTCTTAAATTCAATGTGTTGCAGGCTGGCTATTCTTCATGTCACGAGCACATGGACTGGCATAACCGGGAACAGATCTTTTAAAAGTCCGCACAGCTACGGGCGCGTGGACCCAAAGCGCAAAGCAGAGTATGGGACCCCCTCAGCACACTTGAAACGGACAAAACACCAAATGAACTCCGCCGCATTCTGCACATTCCCGCCTTGTTTGTGGACAGTATAACGTGCCTATCTGTCGTCTTGTGAGATGTGACAGTGATTTTTACAAAATATTTTGTAATGATCTTAATCCAGCTTCTTGGAATCTTTCCCTGACTGAGTAGCTAATTAACAGTGAAAGTTTCTCCGGCGCACTTTGTGCGTCGCAACTTCAGGCTGATGATTTGAAGAAAAACTGGTGCCTGTCACTGAATTGATCTCCTGAAGCAATGCAGAGATTTCGGCAGAAAGTTGTGGGACTGTTGATAGTTCTCTTGACTCTTTCCTTTTTGACAGCGAGAGGGCTCCCCATGAAGAAGCACAGGACCGGTAGCTCCAAACCCAGGGGTGCGTCCACGGAGGTAAGCAGCATGCACTTTTAAGTATATCATATCAATTGTAGTTTGCAAGATATGATTTCTAATGGACAGTATAGGATTTTGGTTGACTTTTGCAACTCAGGGACTCTGAAGGGAAATGTGCTCTGATTCATTGTAAGTGTGATTCCAGGTGAAATAGCCTTTCGTGACAAGTGTGATTCCTAGTGTCGGTGATATCTAATATCGAAGTGTGTCAATATTTTGTGTCAAATCAGTGTTTAGTGATTGATATTTCGACATTCAGTTACATTATTTGATCGAGGCAGAGGCACTATGACTGTCGAGAAAAGTAGACCTATTTAAAGACAACTTATTTATATTATTTTTATTTTTAGTCATGGGGTCACTTGCAGTTATGCGTTCTTTTCTATAATGTGTATTTGTTTATGGTTGATCGATAACTACAAACAAAACTCATATGGCAGTAACCCATTTCGGAATATGTAACACAGTAGCCTGCGGATAGAATTTGCGCGGCTACCCGTCTGGTAACGGTTATAACACAGTATTAATTAGGTCATGACTTCTGGGCATATTGCTTAGGCTACAACTCAGTCACTGCTATAGCTGGGGGGTTTTACGGCGTGAAGAACAGACGCAAGGCTCTGCATGCCGTGTGTCAGCCATGCCTTAATAACTCCAGCGTGTACCAGCTGAATTGCTCTTACTCCTCAGACTGATTGCCCATGTGGCCAATCAAGTGAAACCTCCAGAGTAGAGGGGGGCTGACTGACGTCCTGCAGTTTTCCTCTTGAAGTTTCAGAACAGGACCTTGTTAAGGTATCAGGCTGCACGCAGTCTAAGCAAGACTAGCGGCGCTGTCTGATAAAATATGATTGATGGGTAACAGTGGCGGAGCGGTGGGTTTCGTGTCTTAGGTGAATGTCAAGCATGCGTGGATATGAGCACTATCCATCACATGAGAGGGTTGCGTGAGTGAGTCAGTGTGTGCCTGTGTGTGTGTCTGTGTATGTGTCTGCGTGTGTGTGCGTGTACTTCTGTGGTGGTGGTGGGAGGCGTATTTATGTTTTATTTCTGCAATCCATCGCTCCTGAGTTTGAATGTCCACGGATACACCAGACAGGCTATTTGTTTGAAGTTCAGCAATAAATCACCTGAGGTCTGCCTGCTATATTGTTCCAACAGATATTTTACTAAGTGTCACCATGCAGAGAGGAAAAATGCACACCCTCCACAGGTAGAGCTTTTACTGTGTGTTTGCCCAGACGAAAGCTCTGACTTAATTTAGCTGTCATGCAGTGCATGTGCA
>NC_085013.1:23099506-23117006 GCF_963854185.1 Sardina pilchardus | reverse complement strand
GTTAATGCCAACCATGTGTGGACGCTGCTGGACTGAGCCGTGACTGTCCGTGTCTGCGTCGGCTCAAAACAGACTCACGCTGCTGGACTGAGCCGTGACTGTCTGTGTCTGCGTCGGCTCAAAACAGACTCAGGCCTGCCTCACTCGCTCACTCACTCACTCAACGCTCGATGGTGTTTTGAGCCCCCAACGTCGTCTTCCAGGCAGCGCTGCCACCATCGACTTGAAGGCACCAACACCCTAACTGTACGTTCACACCGCCGCCGACTTGAGCTTCCAAAGATTCCGGAAGTCATTAATTTTCAATGGAAGCCGGCTTCTCTCAGCTGCCAGCAGCGACCAATCCGGCGGTGTGTACGTACAGTTACCCTAACCCATGCCTAACCCTAGCGCCCTGCCAGGCAGCGCTGCCTTGGAGACAACGTTGTGGGCTTAAAACACCAAGAAACCTCACTGACTCATTCACTTGGTCAGGTGGTGCTGAGATCACCTCTCCTCTCCTCCGCGCTTGTGGTTTGTGTCATTTGGGTGGGGAGTAGGGGGGGGGGGGGTTGAGGTAGGTGTGTGTGTGTGTGTGTAACCGGGAGGGGGGGGGGGTGGTTGAGGTTGGTGTGTGTGTGTGGGGGGGGGGGGGGGTAACTGGGTTGTTGACGCTGTTGTTTCTTTTTCGGGTTTCTGTTTTGTTTGTTGCCAAAGCGAGCTCCAGAGTGAAGGCGGTCCCCAGGCGGGTGAGGGGGCGATAAGGGGCCGGTGTGGGGGGTGCGATAAGCGAGGGCCTGCAGAGAGACGTGAGGGTTGCTGCTATCAGATGGGTTTGGCCCCCTCAGCTTGTTTGGACTAAGGGTTAAAGAAGTGTGTGGGTTTGTGTCAGGGGGGTGCTGGCACAATTGAAACAAATGACAAATTGAGATGTCTGATTGCAAACGTCGAAACCACAATAGATGGTTTCACAAACTTTGTCATGAACAAAGATTATCGCATATCATGATCTGTGTTGTTTTTGGGGTTTTTTTGTAATGTTTTGTTTTTTCGTGTTTTATTTCTGAATTCCTCTCCGTAATCCTCGCGCTAAGACTGCCGGAATTGTTTTGCCGTTGGAAGCCCCTGGCTTGCGCTTTGGCTCACACACACCAGGTCGTCCTGATATGCTGTCATGGCTGAGGCATTTCTCTCCAGATGGGCTTGCTCTGAGCTTAACCTTCCCTGAGTGAGCCAACTCCAGCACGGGCGCGAGGCGAGCACAGCTGCTGCTAGACTGGGCTCCGTATTGTGTTTGGAGGCCGGCAGGTCCACAAACGGCCTTTGTGTGTGATGTAATGCCATAATGGCGCCCATTCCGCGCTTCCTATTTGCGGCATTGTAGAGCTTGAGCACACACACACGGCCTTGTTGGCTTAGTAATTCGAGCAGGATTAGTGTGTGTGTGTGTGTGTGTGTGTGTGTGTGTGTGTGTGTGTGTGTGTGTGTGTGTGTGTGCGACCCAGCTACAGGGGTTAGGCCATCCGCTAGAACCTTGTCCTTTTATGGACCTTCCCTCAGAGAAGGAGATTGAAGCCAAATGTTCAGCCTCTGTGGATGCCCTCACTGAGCTCCCATAAATGTTTGTTTGTTTGTGCGTTTCCTTTCTTTTGCGCAGGTCAAAGGTGAGGGCGGTGGCGGTGGTGGTGGTGATGGCGGCGGCGGGGGTCGGGATGTGCGTCACATGCTCCGGAGCCTGCAGGAGCAGAACCAGCTGCGGTCCGAGCCGCTCTCGCCGACCCGCCGGCACAGACGCAGGTGGTCGCACCTCCGCTCGGACGCCTCGCTGCCCAAACCCGCGCCGCAGGAGGAGGAGCCCTTCGTCCTGGACCTGAAGAACTTTCCGGACCTGGCCAAGGACCTGGGCTCACAGAACCCCAACATTCAGGTCAGATGCCGACACATGTGCTGTCCATTCATATCGAACGTACTGTATATGTATGTATGTATCTCATCATAATATGCATATATCAATATGTATTGAACGTACTGTCCATTCATATTGAATGTATGTATATGATCATAATACGTATATAGCCATACGTATTGAACGTACTGTCCATTCATATTGAATCAGACCTCACATACTGCCCATTCATACGGAGTTTGTTTGTCATCATAAATCATTTCTCACTTACTCGCCGCTTTGTGAATCCAGTTTTATAGGTTTGCGCTGGAATTGTATTGGGCTAATAACTATAAAAGCATCACAAGGCATCAGCGTTGACTGACAAAATAAGCTTCTTGTCCCATCAATGTTTACAGTCTCTTCAATCTAAAAATATTGTTCATTTTTAAAAAATATCATCCCAATAAATCCTTGGCACTCCTCCAGACCTTGCCTTTCCTAGATTTCCTCAGGTAGCATTAAATCACTCCTAAAAAGTGCAGTAAACGGTGCAGTAATGTCCTGTCGCTGTCGGGCCAGATTAATTAATTTAGTCTGGCGACAGCTTTTTCCTGGGCAGTAATTAACCTCCGACCTCATTGTTTCCCTCTGTATTTGTGCTTACACTGTACGCTGCTCCCCCCCCCCCCCCCCCCCCCCCCATTCGTCCAGCCTGGTCCAGTCCAGGCCTTTGAATAGTCGCCCACCAGGTCTGTACCTCCTCTGCTCCCAGCCGGTCTCCGCCAGAGGCCTCTAAATTTACACCGCACGCCCCCGAAGCTAGCGCGGCGTGCTCCAGGTCGGCCATGATGCCGAAACATCTGTACGGAGTTTGAGAGAGCAGGGGAGGAAAAATAGTCGAGAACAATAACAAGAGTAGTGAGGAGGTGAAAGGGCACCATATTATTTTAACAAGCAGTTTGTAATGTTCTCTCCAGTCATAGATCTCAATCTTTTTAAAGGGGGCTTTTTAAACGGGAAGTATTGGCGGGAAGAAATGTTTCTTTTATTTTTAGTGTCATTATGGACTTTATGTGTGCAAGTGGATTTAAAAGGAAATGAAGTTAGACTTCGGGGAAAAAATTACACAAGAGAATATGGGTAACCAACTGTGAAAAAAAAATATCCTTTTAGCCTCTTCTAATGGAAATGGAGGAAAATGTTCTATTCTTCCAAGTGGGAATAGTCCATCCTCCATATGCCCATCAAAGGCATTTCGCTTTTATATGCCTTCCCGTTCCAGCCGGTTCCCGCAACCATTCCCCAGTTTAAGGGTTTCCTATCTTGTTATCACATCGAAAGGTCATCATTGCTTTTGAATGGGCCAGACTTGTTATGGTCCAGCAGTATGTTGTGCAGGGCGCTGCCAAAAGGTTATATTAGGTCTTTAGAATGGGGAAAACTGATGACAGCATTATCCGGTCGCCATTTTGTTTCTGACTTTAACAATGCTCATGACTCAGCAGTCTGTCTAATGACCTGCAGTTAAGAGTTTTATGCTTTCAACTAGTGAAGTCTAGAGGAATCGAGTAAAAGCTTGGGTTTCAAGCGCACCTGGTAGTCCAGTATCCCCAGCCCCTCGTCATGTTGTTTTTACTCTCATTCAGTACGATTTCAAACAAAAGGTTCACTGAAATGAAAGTATTCCTTTAATCATTGGCCTACCGTGGAAATAGCTCCCGGTTGGACTCCGAGGTTCAGTCACTTCCCGTACGTCTCGGCAGCCAAAAACAATGGCTGTCAACTGTATCTGCTCCATGAGTTCACTACTTTTACCATCTCCGCATTCCTTCTGCACGCTTCACTCCGCCCCGAGCCATGAGATGGGTGATTATCTCAGCATCGGCGCTGGGTTGCTCACGGTTTACGTAGTGCGTCTGTTTGATTCTCATTTAGAACCACAAGCAGAAAGCAACAGCTGTGTTCTAGAAGGCAGACCCTCCGGAACCCTTGGATTCTAGAAGCGGAGTGTTGGATGAGCTAGAGGTGGAGGTGGAGGTGGTGGTGGTGGTGGTGGGAGTCTGACTGGTGGGGTGAGTGGGTGAGGGAGTGTCGCTGCTACTGTTGCCCACGCGCCTGCTTTGAGGTATACGGTACAAAAGCAGGCCTGTATAAACAGTTGTAGCTGCCATCAGATTGTTACGCAGTGAGGAAAATAAACAGCCAACCCTTTGTCCGGGCCTGCAGAATGGCCGTCTGGAGCCCTGCTATCTGTCGCCGCGAGCGCCTTCCCCCCCGAAGCAGCAAGCTCAGACATGAACCAGTCAGCCCGGAGGCCGACAGCCTGCAGAAACAGTGGAGCAGTATTTCAGCACAGACATCGCGGCGTTAGATTGCAAATCTTATTTGTGGCAGTATGTGGCAATGATTGATGAGTTTTAATGTGTCAGTAAATTCGGTCAACTGTAAAATCAGCGAGCTAACTGTGACATTACAAACAGCCGAGCAAAGTACAAACATGGCTTCACTAGTTAATGTGTTTTCTTTTCCTCTGATGAATTTTTTTCCCTCCCCATTACATTTTCATTGAAGATTAACGTTAGCCTGTTTTAGGAATATTGGACAAAGAGGAATACAATGTTGACATTCAGAATTGACATTCAGAAAAAAATAAAACAATGTAAGACATGTATACCACTACTTAAATGCCCCAAATCAATCAATTCAATCAATCAAGGCTTATTTGTATAGTGCCAATCAATATAAGGTATACACAATACATGCAAGACCACATACAGTATATACAAAATACATACAAGACCTGACAGAATGGAGAGACTATGAAGCACTCTAGTGTAAAAACTGACTTAGTAAGGTAAAATAGTTAACATAAAAATAGATAAATTAATTAACAAATAAATAAAGCGAATGGTAATAGATGAATATGGTGATACAATAAAATATAGTAAACAAACATGTCATAGGCACCATAAAAGGCTAGAAATATCAATAGAGTAAAAGTTTAGGCCATTAAGTCATTATTGTGGCTAAGGAAGCAAATAGCCACCCCTGGACTCGATACCTCTGTCTGTGAATCTGCCCTTACAAAGTGTCTGATTCGGTTACTTTATCCTCCAGGTGTCTATTGAGGTGGCAGACTGGGTACCCTTGTCTGTGAATCTACCTTTACAACATGTCTGATTTGGTCGCTCTATTCTCCAGGTGACCATCGAGGTGGTGGACAACCCCCAGATGGAGATCGAGATGGACCTGGCCAAGGAGAGCCGCAACGACTGGTCCTTGTCGTCCGAGGACTGGCAGGGCCACAGGAAGCTGTTCTGGCCGCTGTTCTGGGAGTACCACGACCCGGCGGAGGACAGCCAGGGCCAGGGCAGTCTGGAGGACAGCGGCGAGGACTACTCCATCGAAGGGGACGACACCGTGCTCAGCGGGGTCGGAGGAGACTGGGAGAACAGGTGGAAGGGCTGGTATTCCAAAGACAACTATGGTGAGTGTGCGCCGGAGGGACGCTGCACATTGACACCGCGTTCACACTGTCCACGTATCTGTCACTGCCACTGTCAACGGATCTCATTGACTTTGCATGGGGCGAACTCGAAATGCATTATGTGGGTCCGTCCGTTCCTTCCGCTCCGTTGCCTCCGTCAAAAAAGTTGAGAAATGTTCAACTTTTCAGGCAGCGACGGATCTGTCAGCCAATCAGATCGCGTGTATGCAAATACACATACGGCAGACACGACCTCCGAGATCCGTCAACGGACGTGGACATTGTGAACGCGGTGTAACCCTGCTAACGCAGGTACCGTCACACCCAAAGACGTATTCATATCTACGGTCACTCCCATAAGACGCAAATGCTAGGAAATGAACATTCTAAGCAATATCTGGGTCCACTCAGACCCCTCTCCACTGCATTTAGCACAGAATTTTAGAACCTCACATTTTTGCAGAGCAGAATATTTTGTTAGAATGTTCAAAACTCCCCTGCTGAAAGAGAGCACTAGTTATTCTGATTCGTCTCATATGTACTCTGATGATCAGTTTGACTTCCACCTCCACCTGTTATTTGTTTTGCAAACATCCACTGCTCCCTTTCCTTCTGATCCAATAAGCACAGACTGTATGGTCATTGGCAGATCTGACTGTCAATCAAAGTTTGTGCAATCACTAACAAGCACAAACTCGATGGAAAGGTGCTCGGTGGTGATAGTGGGGGAGGGGCATTAGAGTTGTATACATTCAAAATGTTGGCTAAGTCCCCTCAGACTTACCAACTGCAGCTTTAATGCTTGAGACGTACTTACTTGGCCTATATTATTTGACTACAAGAAAGCTCTAAGAACGCTCCTAAGAAGTTCTTAGCACTTAAGAGCTTCTTAACGAATCTGGGAAACGCTGCCAGTGTTGGCACAGTGGATGTTAGTCTAAATCCAAATTATAGTAGCCTACAACTAAGGCCTACTCAGATATGAGCCTCATTGTATCAATCGGGGCAAATCCCTGACAGTCTTTGTGAAACAGGCCTTAACTAAATGTAATGGTGACAAAAGAAAAACTGTGTAACTTGATAGAGTCATGTTACACTTGAGCGTAATGAGGAGGTGTTAAGGCCCATACTTCCCTTCGTTATTGTATGCGAAATGTCAAAAGTCAGACTCAAGTGTTGAACGGTGTGGAGCCTTTACATCACTTTGAAGCCGGGCTGGAGCGGCGGTTGACAGATGACCAGCGAAGCATGTTGATATTTCAAAAGGGCGCGTCTGAGAGCCTGCATGCTCTGGGGCTAGTGTTTTGGTTCTGCTCTGTCGTGGAAGTTATGATTGCTTGTCTTTGCGCTTTGTCAACGTCGGCAAGGCCGTAGCAGCGCTGTGTGCTCTCTCGCCGGGGCCGCTCTGAAGTGTTTTTCTTCAGCCGATTTCCTCTCTTGTGCTCCAAACCGGCGTGGAGGGCCTCGGACTCCTCAGCGCCCCTGGACATGATTTATGATGTAAGCTTGCACTCGAGCCGGCCCGGCGTAAACATGCCAGTCCTGGGGCGACGCGCGCCGACTCCGCGTTTGATGCCTATCAGTTGTAAACAGGAATAAGGGGGGCAAGCGACTGTTGAGAAAACGCTTTTTTTTTTTTTGCTCATGAAACAAGCTGAACTTGTGGCTCATGTCTTTTAGTGGAGCCATTACAAATGCCCAGACGAACGTTCACACACAGAGACCTTTAGATTGTATCCTCTGGGAGAAACGTTTCTCTCATGAACGTTCATGCCCTTTTTAAAACACCATCAAGGATCATGCTTAAGAGCTCTGAACCCTTGAGCGACTTAGGTTGTTCTCAAGTAACTATACCCTGCCCCCCCCCCCCCCCCCCCCCCACACACACACACACACACACCACACACCATGTCAGCCCCCCACCCCCACCCGCTTGTTTTCTTTTCTTTTTATAGGCAGCTCTTCTATGGCTTTTTACAGAACTTGAAAGTAAATATCCCCGGGTCCAAGTTCTGAATGCACGTTAAATTAATCAGTTTTACGATCAGAACTTCCTCTTTCACAGAGGCATCTGTAATGTGCTGTCAGTTCTGCCCTCTCTCAATGGGAGATCTCCTGAGCAGATCAGCTGCCCCAGGTCCTGCTGCATTCCCATTGTTCTTGACGTTCTAAATGTTTTTGTCTCCTCCTCTGGGCATAATACCTCATCATCCAGTGTGCTGATAGGGTCAGTGAGTAGTGCTGCACAGCACAACACAGCTCAATACAGCGCAGCACAGCACAACACAACACAGCACAGCACAGCACAGCACAGCACAGCACAGCACAGCACAATACCGCACAGCACAACACAGCTCAATACAGTGCAACACAACACAGCACAACACAACACAGCACAGCACAGCACAGCACAGCACGGCACAGCACATCACAGCACAACACAACACAACACAACACAACACAACACAGCACAGCACAGCACGGCACAGCACAGCACAGCACAGCAAAGCACAGCACAGCTCAATACAACGCAACACAACACAGCACAGCACACACAGCACATCACAAAACAGCACAGCACAGCACAGCATAGCACAGCACAGCTCAATACAACACAACACAACACAGCATAACACAACACAGCACAGCACATCACAAAACAGCACAGCACAGCACAACAGAAGGCAACACAACACAGCACAACAGAGCACAGCAAGCTGTCCCAAACAGATGGAATAAAGGGATGCCTGTACTGCCACCCTCCTGGTCTGAACTGGCCTGGCTTCCCCTCCGGAGAGTAAGAAGAAGCTGTTATGAGTGAAAAACCATAGAGACACAGAGGAAGCCGGAGATGGATCAGGAACCCTAAGGGACGGAGAGAGATAGATGGACAGAGCTGAGGGAGTTTGACAGAGAGTGAGAGAGAGAGGAAGAGAGGGAGGAAGAGAGAGGGAGGGAGAGGGACGAAGAGAGAGTAGAGAGAGAGAGATGTTGCTGTGACAATCTACTACAGTTAGTTTTCACATGGTACTCATGACAGTTGCTGAGCTTCAAATATTATTGTTGCTCGATCTGAGTTGAAATATGTTGACTAGTATGTTGATGTTGTCACTGGCTGCAGGAATTAGTCATCATTGCATAGTTGTGTAGTTATAGCAACTGAAGGATAATAATGAATCATGTAGGCTACTCTGTGGACTTGTAATCAGCTTGGCAAAAGTTGTACAGATTGGAGGAGATGCTCTGGTTCCAAAAGACAGAGAGTGAAGAGAGAGCCAGTCTGGATTTATTAATCTGCAGAAAAGGACCACACACACACACACACACACACACACACACACACACACACACACTAACAAGTTTTGACAGTGGCATGCACACACACACACAATAGATTCTGTTAGGTCGTAGATTTAGTCTGTGTAATTTGTACCATTTTTGTGTCTTATCTAGTCTCCCCCATCTTTGTACATATCATCGTACCCTCTGAGACTGATAAGCACATGAAGAAAGATGTGCCACTAAGTCTGTAGCCTGCAGCATCTCTAATTCAAACCATACATTCATTTCAATTTCATACATTGACTGTATGATATGGATTTTATACTACACATACAGTAAGATCATTATAGATAGGATGTAGAATAATGTTATAGAATGAGCAAAATATGCGAAGTATATTGTAATTCAAACTTCAAGCTTAACTCAAACTTTTTCACTTTCATTTCATATTTACATTTTACAACCTATAAAGTCTGAAGTAAATCTGAAGTGAAAGGGGATGAAATCTGTGATCTACGCACATAAACAACATGGCTAATTAGCATCAGGGGGAAGCTAAGGGCTTGGGTGCTCCACCACACCGCACCACACCACAGCCACTGGCTCTGTGTCGTTAGCGGGGCGACTCCAACGCTGTGTGGTCCGCTCCCGCTGCCAGGCCGAAGCAAGCGATTACAGAGTGTGCCCGCTGCGGTCGTGTCAACACGTGCACCTCACAGGCTGCAGCGGTCGGTCACAGGGCCAGGAGCCGATCCTCCGCACCGCCGTCCACCGCGGCCGTTACGGTACGGGGGGAAAAAGAGACGCTAATGAATATAGTGAGTGGTGGAGGCTGACACCAGATATGTGTACGAAACCTAGGCATTAGTGTAAAACACAGGATGGCAAATAAGAAGTATGCTAATGACGCCGTAAATCTGCCAGTGTGTGTGTGGGTGGGTGGGTTGGTGTGTGTGTGTGTGGGTGGGTTAGTGTGTGTGGGTGGGTTGATGTGTGTGTGTGTGGCTGGTGTGTGTGTGTGAGTTGGGTTGGTGTGTGTGTGTGTGTGTGTGTGTGTGTGTGTGTGTGTGTGTGTGTGTGTGTGTGTGTGTGTGTGTGGTGAGAGAGGCATGGGATTTTCCTTTTGCTGTACAGAGAGCAGCAAACGTCCCAGATGGCTACCGACTCTGAGAGGAGTCTGGCGCGGATCTGAAGTGTGTTCAAAATTCGGCAAACCGTTGGGCTGAAAGTTCAAGTCAAACATGTTTTCTTTGAACTTTTGAATTTTAACATTGTTGTGAAAACATTCCAATTTGTTCTATTTTAATCTTCTGCCCTTATTCCAGAGTCCAAGGCTGTCCGCTGAGAACTTGCCTCCTCAGAAATCTTTCCCCAGGTTCAAAAGTGCTCTCTGTGAGTTCAAAGCAGGAGGAAAAACTTTGAAAATAAGCATTGCTTGCTAATTGTAATACGCCTCTGGTGTGGATCAGTCCAACCCATGTCAGACCAAAACCAGATCCTCTCAAAAATCAGAGCCTATCTACAGTCCAATGCATGATGTTGCATCAAACTACACAGCAGTATACACTCAATGCAGGCCTCAGCTGTTCACTAATAACCATTGCATCTGTAGGGTGTTATAGCCTACTGGAGATACAGAGGGATTTGCAATACAATGTTTACGAGGTTAGCTATTTTGAGGGCTGTTTGGAGTTGTCAACAAGCAAATCCCTTTGAAGTTTCACAGGGTACTCAGCCAGTTTAAGTGTTTTTCCATTTGGAAAATCTTTGATTGGCCCAGATTTGGAAACACCTCTGAGTCTTGAGGAGACGCCAGGCCTTACGCTACTCATCGCCAGTGAGTGAGAGAGAGAGAGAGAGAGAGAGAGAGAGAGAGAAAGAGGGAGGTAGAGAGCGGCATCCTCTAAAGTCAGGTTATTTTTCAAGCCCACTCTGTTCTTCAGAGAAAAAGAGAGAGACTGAGAGAGAGAGGGAGGAGGGAGGGAGAAAGTGAGAGAGAGAGAGTGGGAGAGAGATGGAGGGAGGAAGAGAGTGAGAGAGACAAGAGACAGAGAAAGAGAGAGAGCACAGGGGTTCAAACATTCCAGGATTAAAGAAAAGAAGGGAAAAAAAGAAGAGAAGGAGTGAGTGAGAGAGGGAGGAAGAGAGGGAGGGGATGAGTGGGGCATGTCATCAACACCTCCCTGTTTCCCTTGGCAGCAAGCGTGCTGTAGGCTCCTCCGGTCCTGGCCCCCGGCTCGCAATTAGCAACACACTGCTAACTGACAGCAGCACAGCACAGCAGAGCACAGCACAGCGCAGTCAGGACACATTAGCCATCAGGACACAGGCAGCACGGGGGCAACATGAACTAATCAGTCTGCTGTTCCCCCTCCCCTCCTCTCCCCTCCCCTCCTCTCCTCTCTTCTTCCCTCTCCACACTCCTCTCTCTCCTCTCTCCCCCCTTCTCTCTCTCCCCTCCCCTCCCCTCCTCTCCTCTCTTCTTCCCTCTCCACACTCCTCTCTCTCCTCTCTCCCCCCTTCTCTCTCCCCTCCTCTCCCGTCTCTCCTCTACCCTCTGCTCTATCCTCTCCTCTCTCCTCTCCTTTCCCCTCTCCTCTCCTCTCTTCTCCCATCCCCTCCCTCTCTCCTCTCTCCTCTCCTCTCCCCTCTCCTCCCTCTCTCCTCTCCTCTCCTCTCTCCTCTCCTCCCTCTCTCCTCTCTCTCCACTCTTCCCCTCCTCCTCCCTCCCTCCTCTCCCCTTCCTGTCCACCTCCTGCCATGAGCGCTCTTTGAAACTATAATCTCTTTAACATTGTGGTGGACAGAGAGCTTTGTTCGGGAAACAGAGAGAGAGACAGAGACAGAGAGAGTGAGAGAGAGAGAAAGAGAGACAGAGAGAGGGAGACAGAAAGAGAGAGAGGGAGAGAGAGAAGAAAGGAAGGGTATAAAAGAGAAAGAGGCTATTAGACCTAAGCTGTCCCGCTGAAGTGTTTGTGTTGGCTGGCCTCCGCACTGCTGTAAGTGGCTGAGTTCGCCACTGACAAATTTATTACAACACACACACACACACACACACACACACACACACACACACACACACACACACACACACACACACACACACACGCACAAACACAACACACACACACACGTACACGCACACACACCCAATGCCAACCAGTTAGCTTCATATCCTGTTCATTAGTGCGATTATATTTTACTGAGACACGCTGTACGTGATATTAATACCGTCACGCGTCGGTACCCTTGCTGTGTGGACAGAAAGCTGAGACGCTCGCTCTCACTCTCTCTGGCTCGCCGTGTGCGGACTGCGGACTTCTGCTCACTCTCAGATCCAGTGATGCTGCTCTGCTTGGTGGACACTGCTTATTAGTGGATCCCAAAGTTGAGAGGGGGAAAAAAAGAGCACTTTAATGATTTCTCTCCCCGAACCCTGCTGTTGCAAAACCATGCTGCTTTGGATAAAAGCAGGGGCGCTTCCAGAATAAAATTGGGCCCTATGACAGACAATAATTCTGGGCCCCCCGATAATATATAGGAGGAGGAGGGGGGGGCTCTCTGGGGGCCCCCTGTCAGTGCTGGGCCCTTAGGAACCCCCCTCCCCGCACCCCCAGCGGTGCCCCTAAATAAAAGCGTCAGCTAAGTGCCCGTCGCCGCCCGTTGGGTGGAGGGCGGTGGTGTCCGTTGGGCTCTGAGAGGGGAGGGGAAGGTGTCTCTGAGTGAGCTGTACTGTAGGAGTCCCTGGCCTGCTGCGGTGTGGCCAGTGAGAGGCTCGCGCTGTGGCCTGCTGCGGTGTGGCCAGTGAGAGGCTCGTGCTGTGGCCTGCTGCGGTGTGGCCAGTGAGAGGCTCGCGCTGTGGCCTGCTGCGGTGTGGCCAGTGAGAGGCTCGCGCTGTGGCCTGCTGCGGTGTGGCCAGTGAGAGGCTCGTGCTGTGTGGACAGTGAGAGGCTCGTGCTGTGGCCTGCTACTGGGTGGACAGTGAGAGGCTGCTGCTGTGTCTTCAGCTCATTCAGCTCTGATGGCTCTACTGCACTGCGGCGGCGCAGCCACCGACAGCGTCAGAAATGCGCTAGTCTCACTTCAAAGGCTGCTTTTCTAATGTCCTGCCTGTCCTGCCGCTGGACTCAATGCCCCCCCCCCCCTCCTGCCCCCCCAACACACACACACACCATTCCAAATTGTTCACTTTCAGCTGTAATCCTTAGTCCAGTGTCATGCCATGGACAGTACGTCCAGAGAGACTCGTTGCACCCAACTCATCTCCGTGAAGAAGTAAAGAAGCGTGCTCAACACCTTAGTGCTTCAACTGGGTGCTTGAACTTTCTTGATAATAAATCAAAGACTTTGAAAATAAATTATGCAAGTACTCGAGGCGATTAAAAAGCAAAAGAAACAAACTGTTGAGTGCTTGCTTCATTTATTTTCAAACCCAACTCATCTCCCCTACCCCCTGTCCACCCCTGTCCACCCCTGTCCACCCCCAACAGAGTACGAGGAGGAGGAGTGGAGTGAATGGTCACCCTGCAGCGTCACCTGTGGCCATGGCAACCAGAAGAGAGTTCGTTCCTGTGGCTACGCCTGCACGGCAACAGAGTCCAGAACGTGCGACCTCGAGAGGTGCCCAGGTACTGTATGGCAGCACCTCTACAGTCATTTCCTGTGTATTAGCCGCATTGTGTATGTAAGCGGCAGGACAGTGTTTTATGCAAGTTAAAAGAAACAAAACCATATTAATACCACATTAACTGCCCCTGTGTATTAACCTCATATTAACCTCGGGTCATTTTTTCTCAGTCAGCTGGTAGTTTGTAGGGGCACTCATTCAATCCAGCTGTCGTCAACTTCAGACTGTAGTGCTATTTGCCCCTAACTCATCATCAAAATAGCTCTATGACATTCTCAGTGAACAAACACAACCACGTGTTTTTGTTTTTCTCACGAGTGCGGCCCATAGACGGCGCTTTATGTCGAGAGGAAATGACGATAGCAGAATTCTCGAGACTAGGAGCAGTATATTTTCCGAGCGCCGGGAGTTTGTCCCTCGGCTTGACTCCCATCCCATTTCATTTCATCATCTTGCTGCTCCGTTTCCAACGGGGGGATCCACACACTTCCTGTTTCCCATCAGTCTTTGCTCCAGCCAGCCCAGCCCAGACTGAACTGAACTCCTCAGTAAGGCCCCACAGGAGTCATTTGTGGCGTGTCTACTGGATGTGGCGAGACGTATGGATCGAGGGAACATGCAGTGCATATAGCCTAACCCCTTAGAGCTGGTGAAGATACATTTATTTAGTTTAATAACATTTTTGAAACGCATACATGTGTAAACTCATAGTTCATATGCATGTGAATTGTGCACGGAGTTGGGTACGGAGGCAGAGACAGCGTGAAAAGTGTCTTTCATGGAACGTTTTACACAGAGGCGACCGGATTCTAACAGGTTAGATAAAGTCAGATTAAGATAATTGGATTATCACGTCTGAACAATATTAATGCTGTTAGATCAGAAAGGTTACCCAGAGTCAGAGCACAAAGAGGGTCATTGATCCACCTCTGACCAAACGTACAGCCGCACTGGCACTCGGAGCAGTCGCACAGCATGTACTGTCTCCATATTGCTTATAGGTCCTAGAGCACACACATGTGTCTGAATGAAGGCTTTCACTCTGTGTGTGTGTGTGTGTGTGTTAGAGTGTGTGTGTGTATGTGTGTGTGTGTGTGTGTGTGTGTGTGTGTGTGTGTGTGTGTGTGTGTGTGTGTGTGTGTGTGTGTGTGTGTGTGTGTGTGTGTGTGAATGTGTGTGTGCGCGTGTGTGTGTGTGTGTGTGTGTGTGTGTGTGTGTGTGTGTGTGTGTGTGTGTGTGTGTCTCTAGTGGTCCAAGGCCAACCTGTAAAGACAGGCCCTCCAGTCTTGTCCCGAACACATGCAGGCCCAGACTGGAGCCAGTGCCAGCACCTCACACAGCCATACGCCACACACACACACACACACACACACACACACACACACACACACACACACACACACACACACACACACACACACACACACACACACATTCACATATGGACGGCCGCCTCAAGGACGATGAAATACGCTGCGCTCATTCGTGTATGGACACTCACATCCATCACCATTTCATCACGCTGTCGGGCCATGTTAAATACGACTGTTGGCGGAGGTTAAATACGAGCGGCCGTTTCTGATGGAGCCAGATCAGAGGCAGGCCCATGCCCAGTCGGAGAGCTCTTCGCTGGGCTCCTACGGAAACAGACTCATCTCATGCAGCTGTAGTGAAACAGACTCATCGTGTGGGAGTCAGATGCGTTTCCCCAGATCCTCTCCGATGTCCTCACTTCTCCGATGTCCTCACTTCTCCGATGTCCTCACTTCTCTGATGTCCTCACTTTAGTCCAGAAGACGTGTGTTATCGTTGTTTCGATTAAAGGAAAAGTTCTCAAAAATACATGAAATGATCCTCACCTTCGTCAGAATCAGAATCAGAATCAGTGTTATTGGCCAGGTTTGCTTAAACAAAACAAGGATTTTGACTCTGGTTAACTTTGCTCTCAAAGTGTCTGCGGAAAAGTTCTCAAAAATACATTAAATGATCCTACCTTTGTTCCTGTCTTCAGATGAGGAGAATGAACAGTGTACACTGACTCGTGGGGAGATTAGAAAACATGTGGTGTAACAACACAATGAAATCAGTTCAGTTTTTATAGTGTCCAGCAATGGGCCACAATAGGAATATACACTGTGTAACACACTACAGTAAGTTCTCAAAAAGATGTTAAAGGATCCTCACCTTTGTCCAGAAGACATGTATTATTGTTGTTTCGAGGAAAAGTTCATGAAAAGACATTAACTTATCCTGCCCCTCTCTACTACCCCCCCCCTTCCCTCCATATGCACAACAGGCGAAGAAATTGACAAATTTCACTGCATTCTTCACTTTAGTAATGATATGCATGTGACAAATAAACCTCCTTGTATGGACAATGGACATGTATTATTGTTTTGATAAGGAAAAGTTATTGAAAAGACGTTAAAGTTATTGAAAAGATGTTAAAGGATCCTCACCTTAGTCCAGAAGACAAGTATTATTGTAGTTTCGAGGAAAAGTTCTTGAAAAGACATTAAATGATCATCACCTTTGACCCTGTCTGCAGATGACCTAAATGCAGTGACGGAGCTTATGCCTATCGCCATGGACAACACCACCCAGTCTTTTGGCACAGGTCAGTATAGTGTGTGTGTGTGGGTGTGTGTGTGTTGTGTCCATTCGTATGAGTATGTATATATATTGATGGATGATGATAATGCAAGACGTTCAACAGAGTCAATGTCAATATCAAATACATTTTAAAGAGATTCAGTGTCTCAGCATGACAAGGAAACATCCTGTCTGAATGAAAAGAAAATCTCTCCTAATTTGTCTCTTGGTAAATTGGTAAATTGGGAGACGTTATTTATGCATGACCGATGGGGTGAATAAAAGTGGAGTTCTCTCATTGCACCCTGCGGACCACGGTGTTGAGATTGACTCTGCGCCCGTGTGTGCCTATGAATGAACAGATATTGGCCACACTCGTGTCTCGTATTACGCTCGCTTCTACTTCTGGAGGAAATCTTAGCTGAACTCACTAATGACATGTTCGGTCTGGTCCTCTCTGAACCGGTGGGCTACTCAAGTCCCGGCCGACCACTCTGATTTAGCCACGGTGTCCAGTTTAATGCGCGCTTCCCCCCGCAGTTTAAACGGTTTTGTTCCATCATGAAAACAGCTCTTCGGGGGCTGCAATCACAGGAAGACAGTGGGAGTCCGCTTGAGCACTCTGGAAAAAAAAAAAATAAAGCGGAGGAAAAATCCCACATTCACCGCATTTGAGATTGCTCCTTTGAGAGCACTACAGAAACCATGAAATAATGTATCCTCTTCCAAAAACTATATTATTTGCTTTTTAGTTTTGTTTTATTGGTCTCCCTCTTCTGGCGCGGGGCATTGAAAGTGATAGCTCCTTTTACTTTACAATAATAATAAAGATCACGGTATAAAAACAAAACATGATAAAGTGTCAGAAGCTTTTTTTGTCATTTTTTTTTTTTTTTTCCATACACAACGGAACATAAATGTTTGTTATGAATGCGTTCCAATTCCTGACCACAGCCTCCAACATCGATTTGATTATTTGGCAGGGGGGGTGACCTATGGCGATGTTGAGACCTTGTCATAGTTACGTTCCCCTGTACCGGGTAATTGCAGCGAGCCCAAAGTGTCGGTTATTCCGTTTTTAATATGCTGCGTTCCCTCAGACGTGCTGGCCCGGTCCGCTACGCCTCCTGTCTGAGCCTCGGCGGCGCTGATGAGTGTGGAGCTCGCGCTCGTCCAGGTTGTAAATGATTAATGGGCTCGCTTGTGAGCTTTCTCACGTCTCGTGCTCCGCGCTGGCCAAGAACACACAGTTCAGTGATGTTCTCGAGCCCCCGATCTGCTCCATTGGAGAGTGTTAAAGAGCCTTGTGGGTGTAGCTGATGTGTCTGCCTCACACTCTCTCTCTCTCTCTCTCTCTCTCTCTCTCTCTCTCTCTCTCTCTCTCTCTCTCTCTCTCTTCACTCTGCCCCTCTTTCTCTCTCTTCTCTCTCTCTCTCTCTCTCTCTCTCTCTCTCTCTCTCTCTCTCTCTCTCTCTCTGATTGACCGTTCGCAGATGTGGACAGCTGTGAGAAGTGGCTGAACTGCAAGAACGACTTCCTGCAGAAGTACCTGCACCAGGTGCTGACGGAGCTGCCCAGCTGCCCGTGCTCGTACCCGTCCGAGGCCGTCTACAGCACGGTCAACATCTTCGACGAGGCGCTGCGG
>NC_085013.1:23087006-23089506 GCF_963854185.1 Sardina pilchardus | reverse complement strand
AAATTAAGCGCCTGGTTTGTCTCGTGCTGCCAACTTCCATGAACAACTCATTTCTGATACTTTAGACTTCTTGCTGACATCGGGCTTTTACCTTATGGGGGTCTCCAGGCCCACCGCATGGAAGTAAAACAAGTTTTTTCCCCCCCTTTTAACATAGTTAATTTTTCCCCTCTTAGATTGAGGGATGCAATATTTAGACGTCGCTTTTATAATCATCTGCTGCATAACTTTTATAATCGAATGCCATTAAAAGTCTTTCCATCATGAGACATCAAGCCACAATTCAATTCAATTCAAGGCCATGGCCACGGAGTCAACATTTTGTCTCATTATCCCATATACAAATACATGAAGAGATGGAGTGATGTGTTTATATATGATTTCTTTTTAAAATAGTGTCTAATAGTATTTCATAGCCCTATTCCCCTTCATGCGTCAACTAGGAATGAATAAATTGCAACCTTATTAACTATGATAATATGAACAAAACTCTATGCATTGTTGTAGGTAAACGAGTCAAGATACAGTATTGTGGCCAAAGTTTAGAAAATTGTATTTTTATTTTATTTCAAAACTTTGAAATATGATGAAACATTTGTATGTTTGCTCTGCTTTTCTCAAATTTTTGCCCAAAGGCCAGTCTACTCTGAATACTCCCAAGTGAAAAGATTAAGAATATATTATCATTAAAAAAGTTGATTATTGACTCGTGTACATAGTTTAGTGTTTTGCTGATTGACTGGCTTTTCACCAAAAATGTTCGTTTTTGTCTTCATGCAATTACAGACACATTTAGCAAAACATTGTTTGTTGACCTTAAAGACAGACATGCATGGCACTGTCCCCATCCATAACCCACACACTGCCAGCAGGAAAACATTTACTGACATGCACATCACTGCAGGTTATACATATAAACCCGCCTATTAGGCTTTGTGTGTGTCTTTCCTCAGAAATGCCTACACCCAAGGCGTGTGTCCGTGTGTGTGTGTGTGTGTGTGTGTGTGTGGGTGTGTGTGTGTGTGTGTCCGTGTGTGTGTCCGTGTGTGTGTCCGTGTGTGTGTGTGTGAGAGAGAGAGTGTGTGTGTCAGTGTGTGTGTCCGTGTGTGTGTGTGGTCACAGAGATACAGAGTTCCCATGAAGAACAAAACCTGTTTCACCCATTTTACAAAATTTCCCCCTCAGCGTAAATTACGATTACGGCCTTGATTCAATTGTTTTGACATGGAGAGCCTTTCTTTCCTGTGCCTGAGAGCATGGCTAAGCTGCTAATCAGGGGCTAACGCAGAGCTCATACATCAGTCTGGCGTTCTGAGTGTGAAACGGTGAAGTGTTCCATCTATTAACGCTCGGCTGTTTGTTTGCGGAGGATTCGCTTCCCAGAACCTATATAATTTATTCACCGGCATGCCAAAACGACGTCCAGAGGCAAACTCAACCTGCACAAACACTCCCTCATACCTCGTGCCTGCCTAGCATACTCCTGCGGCACCAACCTCCAGGGACATCCTCCATGCATCACTGAGGTTAGACGACGACAGGTGAACTCTCAACGGTGTCTAGTGTTTAGAGATTCATCTACGGGGCAGAGTAATCCATCTCTTTCAGGTGATGTGTGGTGTTTTCGATTGATTTTCCTTGTCAAAGCTTACACAGGCCCTAGCTTTAACCCTGTTATTCAGTAGTCAGAGACATCTTAGACCAGATGTCCGAGACCAAAAACCGAGGACATAATCCCAAAAATATGGAAAAAACGGGGACATTTTCAGTTTGACTATCAATCTGATTGAAATACATACAAGTTTTATCTTCAAAAAACGGGGACATACATACAGTAGTTTTTCTGTGTTTTCCCTGGGACAGGCAACCAAAAACCGAGGACTGTCCCCTAAAACCGGAGACGTCTGGTCACCCTAATCTTAGTAAACAGAGCCTCCTCCATCCATGGCAAACATGCCTGGCCAGTATTAGTACACACGCTGCTTTATAAGAGTCCGGGGGGAATCCCCCCTAGCTGATGGAGGAATAAATACCCTTTAATTGTAATGTGTGTGAGGTACGCCCCAGCTTCGTTCAGGCAGGTGCCCTTTTCCGAGCAGGGACGCGGGGTGTTCATGAATGTCCCTTTGTCCCGGCGCTGGTGAACGCTACAGCAACGTGATGACTAATTCATCAACTCAACTCAAGTCAACAGGCCTCCTCCTCAGGAGCGCTAGGGCGCACAGGCACTTAGTTAATTGAGGCAATTTCCACTGGACATCTGCATGGGCCACAAGCCTGAGGAGAAGCCCAGCTGACCCCTGAGGTGGATCTGGCCCAGATGCGGGCCCGATCTGGCCCCCGCTCCGCTCCGCACCAGAAGGGACCCCCGGCCTAAATGGAGTGTGGAGACCGGTCCAAAACACATGCACTCCAGATTTGATACGGCAGACTCAGAGAGAGAGAGAGAGAGAGAGACAGAGAAAGAGAGAGAGAGGGAGAGAAAGAAAGAAAGAAAGAA
>NC_085013.1:23052006-23082006 GCF_963854185.1 Sardina pilchardus | reverse complement strand
AAAAAGCACGTTGATTATGTCCTCTCTAGAGGTCAGGAGAGTCGAAGGCCAACTCACCTGGTCACCCCCCCTGACAATAGGGTTTCTTGGTGTTTTGAGCCCCCAACATTCTCTTCAAGGCAACACTGCCTGGAAGCCGCTAGTGTCAGGCATGGGTTAAGGTTAGGGTTAGGGGTAGGATTAAGTGCCTTTAAGTCAACAGTGGCAGCGCTGCTTGGAAGACGACGTTGAACACCATCGAGCGACAATAGGCCGGCGACGTCCGTATCAGCAGAATACGGGTAGCTCTGGGCCTTTTCATTGTTGGTGAGGCGCCCAGAGCAAATGTTTGCTGCTGGTCCTCTCTCTCCCACCACATGTGCGGCGGCGCTGGGCTGTTTATTTTCCTACCTCGTGCCGCATATTCAGACTTTGTTTGTCAAGCTTTTACAGGGGTCGGAGGTCAACCCTGACCCATGTCACCGGAGGAATGAAGGACTGGAAGGTAACATTCTACCATGGGAAAAGAAAACCTGGCCATCTTATGTGCGAGACACGCAAAGACTACACGTAGCCAAAGAGGAGCCTATTCTTAGAATAGTGCAATACAAACAGACCTCTTCTGGCCTTGGATGAAGCTCAAGCATCTATGACATGTCAAGGAGAGACCAGATTCCTTTGGTCACGTTGTCATATTTTTGGGGTCTTACTCTATCACTCACTCTGGGCCTTTATGGAAATGGTTACAGCGCTAGTTTGAAATGAAAGTAATTGCTGCAGATCTACGTGGTGATTGACATGGGATAATATTGTGTCTCCTTCTGTGGATGTGCGGTTGAGCATGTGTACTTAGCTGGATGCCATTAAACTGGATATTTCTCTGTAATTTGGTTTCGGTAATGATAGGGCAGATGACTGAATCTCTCAGCCTCTGCATCATCTCGTGGTTCACAGGCCGACAGGATCCGTACTCAGTCTCTGGTTATACGCAGCAGCATGCATACTAAGCTGTATCAATACTAGATATCTACTGTACATCTCATACTAAGAACCTGTCCACACTAAACTACACTGATGCAATGTTCCTGTTCACACCATCTGACATCCATAGAATGGGTTTATCCATCTGACTCAGCATAATTTTTTTAAAATAAACAACGGGACGTGTTTCGGTACACAAAACAACATTTACACTATCCAACTACCCTCATAATATACATGTTCATTACAGTCAGCACAGGGACATCTTTAATAAAGGAAGGAAAGATAGTAGAAAAACAACAGACTGAGGAATTTCTAGAAGCTTCTCCCCCCCCTGACTCATCCCGGTCTCCTTCCCGTCCATACACATGCATACTGTACATCAAGAGAGGCCAACAGCAGAGGTGGAATATGATTTGTTTTGAGAGCGCTGTTTTTTCATTGGAGGATAAGTAAAGCCAACCTTCAACCTTTTGGGTTATTTGGCAGCTCTAAGGGTGTCGGGGGCAGCAGCAACGCACTCGGCACGGTTTAGTGGAATCAGACACTGTCCGTTTGAGGTGAGAGAGAGGGAAAGAGAGGGAGGAAGAGAGAAAGAGAGAAGGAGAGGGAGAAAGTGAGACAGAGGGAGGAGAAGAGAAGGAACCAAGGCCGAAATATGATTCACATAACATACACTTATAACAGCAATCTAATGGAGAAACCTAATGAGGCGGTGGAAGAGGAGGCATGTGTGGTAGAGGAAGAGTTGAGAAAGGAAAGAGAAGGAGGGAGAGAGAGAAGGAGTAAGTAAAGAAGCAGACGAAAAGAGAGAAAGGAAGGGATGACAATGGGAAGGGGGGAAAGAATAAGAAATAGATAATAATGACAAAAAGGAGTGAGGAGTTGAGAGACAGATAGGGAGAGAAAGAGAGAAGAGAATGAGGGAGAGAGTATATGACAGAGAGGAGAGAAAGAAACAGAGAGAGACTGTACGTGAAAGAGAAAGACAGAGATAGAGAGAGAGAAGGGGGAGAGAGAGAAGCAGAGATAGAGAAGGAGAGGGAGGGAGAGAGAGATAGAGAGAGAAGCAGAGAAAGAGAGAGAGAGAGAGAGATAGAGAAGGAGAGAGAGAGATAAGGTGAGGTGAGGGGGCCTCTGAAGTTCAGGGGGGGGGGGTTGTGAGGAGGACGGGCGTCCCCAGGCTGGCCTCACGCTGTGGGGGAACAGCTGTGTGGCGGGTCCCGGGCACGCTGGAGCCAGACGCAGCCCCGCACTCGCAGTCACTGACCCGTTCATGTCTGTCGCCCGCCGCCCGCCCTCGCTCCCTCCCTTCCTCCCTCCCTTCCTCCCTCCCTCCCTCGCTCCCTCCCTTCCTCCCTCCCTCCCAAGAATAGACCCAGACCTCGCAGCCCACATAGAGCCACGCCACGGAGGCACAGCACTGTGGGAAAACACATCTAAAAACACAACACACACAGAGGACATGCTAACAGAGGGCTACACACACACACACACACACACACAAGACAGGGCTGGCCTGACCTGCACAGACACATCTAAAAACACAACACACACAGAGGACATCCTAAAACACTACTAGAGAAGGCTACACACACAAGACAGGGCTGGTCTGACCTGCCGCATTCACTCACCACTGCGCAGTCGCTCCACTGCAAACAGCAGACTAATCACTTCTGCACAGCACAAGTCCAATTACACACTCCTGCTCATCGTCCCTAAGCTCATCTCTGATCAATTTACTCTCATCTAGTTCCCATTGGTGACGGGAATTTGCATCTGTTATTGCGTCTTAGGGAAGAGTCCACAGCGTCTTGTATCAGGATAACAAGAGGTTTAGAAAAAATAATAATAACCTATAGCAATAAAAAGGGCTGTTGCACGCTTCTTCCAACAGCTAACTGGGGACTTGAAAGATGAGGCAAGACCGGGAGCCATCTTTGGCTGTAATAGGAAATGGGATTTGTTCGGGTCAGCGGCCTACTTAAAGCTGACTGGGGGACAGGCCTCATTACTGTCCCATTAATCAACCATAATTACGGGGTGCGGGAGGGGAGGGGAGATGGGGGGGTGGTGGTTGGGGTTGGGGGGGATGTGGGGTTGCTGGGGCAGATATGAGAAGTGAAATGGGCTCATGTGTCTGCTGACAGGGCTTTTCTGCATTGACACCGACCACAGCCCACAGCGACCACAAGCCCAGCAGCGCTATGCGCTACACGCTACACGCTACACAGGCATGGCCCTCAGTGGCTCTATAGCGCTACACGCTACACAGGCATGGCCCTCAGTGGCTCTATAGCGCTACACGCTACACAGGCATGGCCCTCAGTGGCTCTATAGCGCTACACGCTACACAGGCATGGCCCTCAGTGGCTCTATAGCGCTACACGCTACACAGGCATGGCCCTCAGTGGCTCTATAGCGCTACACGCTACACGCTACACAGGCATGGCCCTCAGTGGCTCTATAGCGCTACACGCTACACAGGCATGGCCCTCAGTGGCTCTATAGCGCTACACGCTACGCGCTACACAGGCATGGCCCTCAGTGGCTCTATAGCACTACACGCTACACAGGCATGGCCCTCAGTGGCTCTATAGCACTACACGCTACACAGGCATGGCCCTCAGTGGCTCTATAGCGCTACACGCTACACAGGTATGGCCCTCAGTGGCTCTATAGCGCTACACGCTACACAGGCATGGCCCTCAGTGGCTCTATAGCGCTACACGCTACACAGGCATGGCCCTCAGTGGCTCTCCTGTAGCTCCACTGGGAGGGGAGATAGCTAGCCTGCAGCTCTCCGTACAGATACTCCAGGTTCAGATAGATGACCAATGACTGATTGTCCAACCTATTCAACAACAACAACAACAACAACAACAACAACAACAACAACAACTACAACTACTTGCAATTTTATAGAGCTTTATCAAGAAACCCAAAATGCTTTAACACCAGTGTGTAGTACACAGCTCATGGCAGGCCTTTAGACACCAGGGCCGTGTTTCCCAGATTCGTTAAGAAGCTCTGAAGTGCTAAGAACTTCTTAGGAGAGTTCTTAGAATGTTCTTAGAGCACTCCTAAGAAGTTCTAGCACTTACGAGCTTCTTAACGCATCTGGTAACCCCCGGCCCAGAACACTCACCACACACCCCTGCTGGAGGTGCTCCTCAGATGGTCTCAGATGGGCTGGTGGGGAGAAAAGAGGAGCAATCTGCTTTGGGTGTAGATCCATTATAGTCAGCTGGTTAGAGTACACAGAAGAATGTATACAAAAGAATGCTTTCCTAGGTTAAGGTCATGCTGTGTTGTTGCAGGCGGCTCAGGTTATGTAGGCTAGGCTATAGGCTACACTTCATTGAGATTGTTGTCTTGGATCTGAGCGCCATCAACAAAACTAAAGTCTCTGGTGGCAGGTCTCATGGCAGGCGGGACCCCATGTCCCAGCTGCATGGGTAGACTGTGATAAACATTTCATCGGGAACGTCCACACACACAGAGATTTACTGCTAATGAATTTATTTACCCCTCAAGTGGCCCTCTCTTGTTTTCCCACTAGGGAGCCGGTGAAATTCCACTTCAGAGGAACAGTTTAATGAACAGGGAGACAAGCTTCTTAATCTGCTTTAGGATATTGGGAATTAATGGTTGTGAGTGCTATTTGACTGTTCAAACACATTGAGCCCACATAAAAAATACAACTGCGAAAAGGTAGCTAGTATTTAAGCGAAACTGATGAATGGCCTCATTTCTTTGGGATGAATAACCACCAGTGAAATTAAGAGGGATATTGAATCCAGTAACCCTCATGTGTTCCATCAAACCAATGACTAAAACCATGTTGTAACACTGCCCTCTAGTGGTTATAATATGGAATTACTGTTTGTGAGCAGTCAGAGTTGTGAAACCTGTTATTGAAGCACGCGCGCCGCACATGCACACTCTCACACACACACACACACACACACACACACACACACACACACACACACACACACACACACACACACACACACACACACACACACACACACACACACACACACACACACACACACACACACTTTAATGTTTTTATTTGGATCTCATCCTAGGGGAAGAATTTACAGATCCAAACACTGATGAAAGTTTGTTTCAGGTTTAGACAGGTCTGATCAAACACAGAATGCTTTGAGGTATTTTTTTTTATTTTATCCTATCTGCAGTAGTCGTTATGGGAAACATGGCATCAAATCATCATACACTACCCACACACACAACCACAACCACACACGCACACACACACACACACACACACACCCAACGTTACACCATCACAGTAAACCATCAACATTACAGTAATTTGCTGTAGATGACTCAGGTGAAACTTGTCTAGCTCTGCCGTTAATTATCATTTCCAATTGTTGTTGTATATTGCTTTTTATTTGTATATTGTTTGTTTGTTTGTTTGTTTGTTGCTTGTTCTATCTAGCCTACATGTATGTATGTGTAGTGTCGTATAGTGTAGTATGTGTAGTGTACTGAGAGACTCTGTCTACTGTCTCTCTATTACTGAGAGACAGCAATGGCCAGAATCAAGATTCCTTTTATACAAAATGAATAAGATTTTATTCCCTTCACTTGGTGAATAAAACCTGATTCTCATTCTCATTCTGAATCAATATTATTAGGGTACCCAAATAGGCTTAGGCTACCCTAATTACAGACATTACCCAAATTAAAATGTTGAGAACACATTAAAAAAAAAAAGTATACAGGCTATGAATAAACAGCTACTCTGCTGTCAGGCTGTCTGCTAGGTATATTCTCTGTTGATTAAGATGAAGATTTAGGGTCCAAAGGCACCTGATGCAATCAATAGTCCTAGGGCCTGTTGTTTCGGAGATTAAGTTTTGTCACTTGCAATCTGCTTGTCTTGATGTTCCTACACGCCATTCTTTTCAGCAAATGTACTGTAGGCTACATGCTTTTATGACTAGCTATGGCTATAGCATAATACCCAATGTCCCAGATAACCTGAATTCCAAATACAACATATTCATATCATTAGAAACATTTTATTGTCACTGACAGTGTACAGACACTGGAAACAGCTCTAGCCGTGTTGGTAAAATGCTCTGAGTAACGCATCTTATGTGGAACATGTACAGTACGCGGTTTCCTCATTCATTAAAAGCACACACCACAGTCTACATGTGAACACAACAGCATGTGAACCCTATGGGGGCCTCTCATTTGGTCTTTTATACACCCTCCCTTCCTTCCTCAAGAGTTTGAGAGCCACCTCTTGTCTAACCACTGAGCTATGGAGCCGCTGAGCGCAAATTTGTGTCATGTGACAAGTTCAAAGTTCCGTGCAGAGTCAGACAGAGTAAGTCCACACGTGGACAGTTGCAACTTTTGGACAGGAGTTCACATGATTGATAGCCTCGTCGACAGCAGACCGCATCTCAATTGAGATTCAACTTTGCAAACAGGTCCTTCTGGGTTTTCCCAAGTGACATGATGGATTGTGGTGTCGATGTTAAATTGCTGTCAATTTTAGGAGGGAACCATGCCTATATCAACTTTATAGGATGAAAGAGCACCTTTTCAAATTCAGTGTCATTTGTTCACGAATTTGTTGAGCTGCATCTATTGATAGTAATAATGAGGAGCGTGCAGAGAAAGTTGACTCAGTTTTTTGTTAAACATTTATTTTGAACTGAATATAAAGGTAGTATTAACATGATGTCAGCTACATCAGGTCAATTAAGGTCACTGAATAATGCCTGGTAAAATTACTTGAGCAACACAGCTGCACTTGTTTGTGTGAATTTGCTTGTTTGTGACAGAGGAGGTAGTGCTAAGCTTGAATATTCCCGGGCAAAACCATTGCGGTAGATTTGTCTCTGTTTCTCTAAGACCAGTGGATCACTTCCCGGTGTGCTGTGGTCATATATCATTTTTGCACCCCGCATACAAGGCATCGACGTGGGCCGACACCTTCTGCCACATCAGTGCCGAAATGTTCAACAACGGGACAATGGGATACAAAAAAATGGAGCTGAATCTATATATGGCAGCGGCAAAATGGTTTGAAATGGGAAAGGGGAGAAAGATAGGGAGGAAGGGAAAGAGAGAGAGGAGAAATGAAGGGAGAGAGAGCGAGAGGAGAAAGAGAGCGAGGAAGGGAGAGGGAGACAAAAGAGAAAGATAGGGAGGAAGGGAAAAGGGGAATCGGAACGCGGAGTGCGCCGCACTCACGTCGGCGCCTACTGTATGTGCGGGGGCCGTTAGTGTCCGTTGTCGAAGGAGTTCCCGCAAATGACCCCTGCGTCCTCGTAGTGCGCACAGTTGCTGTTGCCCACGCCCGCATGTTGGCAGTCCAGCAGCGTGGCCTCTGTTCCCTGACACTGGACGTCGTCCAGCAGGATCCGCAGGTGGCTGCCCTCGCCGAACTCCGCCGCCTTGGACGCCTTGAGCGCGTAGCGGTAGCCCAGCTGCCGACACACCACCTCGGCGTTCTTGGCGTTCCACAGGTCGTCGCACACCGTCCCCCACTCGCCCTTGGCGAAGATCTCCACTCGGCCCCGGTCGGCGCGGCCCAGGTCGTCGCCGGCCAATCGCACGGCTCCGTGCTGGTGCTGGTGCCGGCCCTGCTTCCTGCGCCGGCCCTTGCGGGATTTGGTGGTCTTGGGAGGCTTGGTGGTGGTGGTGGTCGGCCTGAGGGTGGTCTGCAACCCGGGCTCGTCCAGACTCCGCATGAGTTCCTCCAGCCAGTCGTTGGAGTCTGTGATCTCTTGGCCCGAGTTTGGGAATTCAACGCCGATTAATGCTGCAGAAAAGACATTCAAAATCAGCACGGTATAATTATGACTGAGTCATGTTTGGCCTAACGCTAATTATATATTAAAGAAATACCGTATACGATATAGTTTAAATAACATATTGCAGAATAGCAGTGTGTATAACACAGCGTTGTGAGATGCAGTGGGTTAAGGCTGGGAAGCAAGATTCAGTATGGACACTCACTTTCCTTTGGCTGGAACTGTATAGTTTTACTCTTCACTTTGACAGGTAGTGGGTCGTAATGGCAAGATCTTGGAGGTGCGCGTCTGTAACAACATTACTCTCTGGTTAGCAAAACAGAGCTCTTGATAGTAGTTTTTACATTTTTTAAACCATCATTTAAGACTATTAAAACACAGAGACTCTTTACTATGAGGCATTCTTCAAACGGCAGCGTAACAAATAACCTCTCTCAGCGATGCGAGTTTAGGTCTTGGCCAGAAAACTCGCTGAGCCTGGGTGTACGTCATTTCGAAGGAGATTTAGATGACAGCTTTGTATGAAACCGCCAACACAGGCCTCCCTTTTAATGAGAGCCATGTTTCAGGGAAAACTGATCTTCGAACAGCACAATAAGAGAGGAAAAATGATTAAGAGAACCTAATGATTTATTAGCGCTGTTACGCAAATATATAGTTTGCGAATTGCCAGTTAGATATTCGAGTAGGCATATGTTTTCAGCCGTTTTCCAGGGATTCAAAGGCACTTGGCGCATTTGGATGAACAGACCTGGCAGACAGTACATAGCGTCAGTGTCAAGAAATCTATAAATACACGTTAGACACAAAGTGCTGAAATCCTTACCTTGAAGGGTCCACCACTTTGTACACAACACCAGTGGGTGAGGTGGCACTTGGGATCTCCGTGGACAAGAAATAAAGTTCCCCTAAAGTTCACAAGCGTATGAAGAACACTGATGAACAAATTAGTACATTTGTACAATACTGAATTTAGGACATTCATAATGCTTCACATCTTCACAACTAATCAGGACCGGGTTTCCCAGATTCATTAGGAAGCTCTCCAGTGCTAAGAACTTCTTAGCAGCGTTCTTAGAACGTTCTTAGAGCACTCCTATGAAGTTCTTAGCACTTAAGAGCTTCTTAACGAATCTGGGAAACCCGGCCCAGAACAGTATCTACACTAATGAATATATTCCAATGCTGGTTTGTAGTAGTAGGCGGTAGAAGGCAGGCGACCGGAGAATGACCCTGCCTCTGATCAGGCCCTGGTCCAACTCAGAGGGGAAACTGGGTGACATCAATATCTGGAATGGGCTGTTTGTCTGACATGCTTGGTAGAAATAGATCTCTGTTTTGAAAGGTCAAATTTGCCCAAAATGACACATAATGAGAATTGAGAAAGACTGCACGCCTATGTAATGTTAAAACGATGTCCTGTTGTCCAGAAATGTTGGGATACCTGAGAGCCCGTCAGAATGAAGCTGGTCACCGACTTATAAGAGCTGAGATAGATTACACAACCAAGCAGGGCATTATGAGGGGATCATTTCGGGGTCAGAAGTTATCAGACAATTTCAAAGCCTTTATACAGTACGTAACTATCTATTTTCAAATCTTTAACAGCACATCCGATGTATGAATTCCAGTTCAGTGCCTGAGAGCCGTCCTGTCCGAGAGCCCTGTCCAGATGACCCACCTGCCTCGTCCTCAGCGAAGGAGATGATGTAGGGGTGGTAGTTATTGATCAGCCCTGGGAAGGCGCAGGTGAGGCCCATCCCCATACAGATCTCCTTGTAGTCCCACTGGCGTGTGTCTCGGTTCTCTCGTAAACTCATCAGGCGCCTGCGGAAAAAGAAAAGAGGAGACGCTGCTGCTCACACGTGGCTGTCCGGGAACTCTGGTGATTCATTAAACTCAAGGAGGCCTTGTGTTTGTCTGCGTCATGTCTGCCTTTTGTGTTACCATGGCTACTGTTATGGTTAAAGTGTAACTAAAAGTGAGAGTGCCGGCGCTCGTCTCGTCTCGTCTCGTCTAGTCATGATGTCATCGGCCAGAGTTAGTTCCGTGGGGGATGAAATCAGTCTAAATTTACACTTAAATAAGACAACAGAGGCTCGTCTCCTCACCCGCTCATGAAGTCTCCGAAGATGTACATGCCATTGAGGTTGGGGTACTCGCAACCTCTGTAGACGTATCCACCGGTCACGGATTTGCCCATTTTATGCGGGTAGGCATAAATAGGCAAGACGTCATCTGGAGACAAAAGGGCACAAGTTACTGAACATGTGTTGAACTTGGAATTGACAACAGAAGAAAGCTTCCACGGTTTACATTCAGGAATGAGGCACAAAGGAAAGTGCTCATTTGTGACTTTTTGTGGACACAATCAGAGGATTATTTACAAAAAAAAGATACAAAAGATACATCAGACTAAGATGTTTAAGAGTGGAGGTCATTTTATAACACTGTGGGGGGGAGGGAACATCTACGGAAAACAATCTTGCATTCAGTGTCCTTAATCACAGGAAGTGTGTGGGAGCCAACGGATGCCCACCTAAGGAGCTGTTGGCACAGAGCTTCTTGTCGTAACACGAGAAGCCTTCCTTCGCCCGCCACCCGTAGTTCCTGCCCTTCTCCACGATGTCGATCTCCTCGTATTTGTTCTGCCCCACGTCCCCGCAGAAGATCCTGCCCTTGCCCTCCCGGGTGACGGGGTCACCCCGGTCCACCGAGCACCGCCACATGTTCCGCGCCCCGTACGCGAAGACCTCCGGACGGGCCCCGCGCTCGTGAGCAAAGGGGTTGTCTGGGGGGATCCTGTACAGCGGTCCCTTGTCGTTATCATTCACATCAATGCGGAGAACCTTGCCCAAGAGGGCAGACCTGAAATGCAATGAAATGGGACACTTAGGAGTTTGTAAACACCAGAGGAGGTTATTATTATTATTATTATGTTTTTTTATTTTTTTTTTTATCAAACTCCACTCCACTGTTTGCATTGTCAAGTGCTACTTCATTTGTTTTGCAAGTGCTTTATATTCCACGCTATTTGTAGAAGAGGGAAGCTATTTTATCATCGTGAGTACTCCCTAGGAGACAACAACAACAGATCCTATCTTCAAAGCACATAGGAGAAGCTGACTTTGATTGCAAACAGGACCAAAAGCACTTCAAAGAGGCACTGTGCCTTTCCAGCATTTTGTACGGAAGGTTACGTGAGGTTTCCTTTCTCACTTGTTTTGAGAGTTGCCAAACAACCCAAATGGATCTCCTGCCATTCCACCATCCCCAGTGAAGATGTACAGATAGCCATCATCGGCAAACAGGATCTGGCCGCCATTGTGGTTAGATGCTGGCTCATCCACCTCCAATATAACCCTACAGGAAAACAATAGATAACTTGTGAATGTGAAACGAGCTTGTACAGTGAATGAATACGTATTGTTTACAAAATAAAATAGGTACAATAGCATTACTTTATACAAAACCACAACCATTGAGGACAATGTTCAGCAGCATTCTCCAAATCTGCAGTTTTGAGAGGGAATATATCCTAACCTCCTGAAACAGATGAACTGAGACAGATAAATGATGCCAACCTCTCTGAAGTGTGGTCGACTACATTCATGTCGGCAGCGGAGATGCGGAACTCGCTGACGCGTATCCTCTCGTCGAAGCCGATCTCGACGGAGTAGTACACGTACAGCTTGCCGTTGTACTTGAAGTCGGGGTGCAGGGTGATTCCCAGGAACCCCCGCTCGTCCCCCTCCCAGTGTGAGGTCAGCACGGCCTCCGAGATGTTCAGGAAGGGCTTCTCCAGCCTGGAGCGGTCAGGCAGGTACACCCAGACCACGCCGACCTGCTCGGCCACGAAGAGCCGGTGCGTGCCGTCGTTGGCGTGCACCATGGCCAGCGGGTTGCGCAGGCCGTTGGCCACTTCCTCCAGGCACAGCTGCAGGCAGCCCTCGGGGTCCTCGGCCACGCGGCCCAGGTTCTTGGTCAGGTGCTCGTTGCTCAGCAGGTGGGGGTAGCAGTAGTCGGGGTCGTCCAGCTGCAGGTACCGACACAGCCGGGGTTTGTCGTGCTTCAGCTCGGCGATCCTCGGGTCGTCGGAGATTAGGGGTATGGTGGACTCACACCTGTCCAGGAAGGCAGAGCAGTAGTCGGGGCACAGCCCCGGGATGGTCCTGAGAGGTGTGCTGGGGTCCTCGGCATCAAACAGGTGTGCTGCATACGGTGAGCATTCCTTAATGAAAAAAAAAATATATATATAGGACAAGGGCTGGTTAACACCTTGGGCAGCCTGAAGCAAAATATTTAACACGTTTGGGCACATATGTGTCTAAGTTCTAAGTCTAAGTTCATTTAAGTTTTCATGATGTTATTACCGGTATGAGTACTATTTATACAACTATTGTTATACAATTAGAACAACAGCAACAACAAAAACACCACCATCAACTAGAACATCAACAATTATGGGTAAATAATAATAATAATAATAATAATAATAATAATAACAATAATAAAAATAATAATAATGTTATTACAATGTTTTTTATTTTAATAAATAATAATAGTGGTTGTGCCAAAGACTGATATAAATAAATGGAACTATTACTTTAGTCAAGGGGACACATGTTAACCATTAATACATAACTAATATGTTATGATTTGTATATTTTATTCAGTTCTTTTGATTAAGCTATTGATTGAATTGGCATTGTTGTTTATTATTATTGCTACTCTGTTGCAATGTAGTATGACCATTTTTTTTAAAGTGTTTACTATTGTATTGTTGTCATGTGTGTGTTGCTTTGGACAAAAGTGTCTTCTAAATACCATAACCATAATATGTGTATACTAGTGCTTAACAAGGTCTTTGTTAAGCATCATTGCACCTTTCTTAGGTCTTCATTGGTCAATTTCTTATTCTTACTCAATGGGGCATTTATTCTTGCTCCAACAACTAGTTGGTATATAGTATGGATTCAATTAGAGAGTTTACAGACTCCAAATACACTGTCTGAATATGTGGCTTGTAGTAGGATAATACTATATATAATGCAATTGTACTACAGGGTTATAACGTTTCTATGTCAAGAACAAGACATTGTTGCATAAAGACAAATGACAAATGCGTGAAGACGCTTAATACAAACCGTATTAAGCTCCAGTAGCCTAAACATATTTGTGTGCAGGACTATGTATTAATGGATAACGTGATACACTTAGTGTTACCAAAACTAGCAGTCCATTAACACATTCTTAAAATAAAGCTGACGATGAGCTGTCAACACAAAGTTAGCGTTTCACAACCATGAATCGGATGTTGTGACCCTTCACTTACCTGGCATAGCAAGCCCTGCACGTACGCTGCGCAATTGGCATATCCATAATAGTCAAAATTGTCCATGATCTTGTAGTATTTCGCCATCAGCTCCTGGTCCTTTGCATAATCACAACAACCAAAATGCTTGTACATTACGCAAAACTGGAGCTCATCTTCAGGTCGGAAAGGGGGCTTGAAGTCCAAGCATTGTGGATGTGAGGTTACAGGTGCTATGAAAAACCCAACTAAATTCAATAAAAATAACCGCGAATGCCAAAACCGACCGAATATATCGCCATAGTACCACATTATGCTTTGTTGCCTAACCATTGAATAACGCCGTCTACATTTAACAGAAGTTATGCAAGCGAACGGACTATATAAAAAAAAGATACCCGTGGCGAGCGGTTGTCTGAGTATCTTATGAACGAGCTCTGCACTTTGGTCAGCCTGTATTTTAACCTTTCCCCACTACAAACGCGTTGTGTTTGTTAAGCTGCGGCGCGAGACATTGCTACAAAGTAGCTCTTTCTGTACCATCACTTTGTCATTCTCAGACCACCCTCTTTTCGTCCATGTTAGATCTCCGGTACACTCCTTGCGTCTTGCGCTGATTCCAGACGGCGACTTCCCACAGACCAGCTGTGTCAGATCTCAGTCTTAACTCATCTTCACCCGCACACAGCTGTCCCTTCGCGACTTTGACAGGATGTAGCCGGGCCAAGACCACAACTGCCAACTTCAGTTCGATAACCGAATGGGGTAAAATAAATGTCAGATGCCTCAAAATGACCAATAAAGCAGTAGGGATAAGAAAATAGCAGGGAACAAAGAGACAGGACGCATGGCTGAACACAGAAGTTTGAACGGCTGTCTCATAATGTCAATTTGTAGTACCAACATATATGAAATTGGGCTTCTATGCGTGCATGCACGTGATCTGTGACAGTTGATAGAACTTGAATGCATCAGTGTGCGTCACGGTACGTTAACGTTTTACTTGGAATAAAACTTCATCTACTGGGAAGCAACCAAGCCCAGCCCAAGAAGTAGCGTCGGCATAGGCTGTCCACAAGGTGGCGCCCTGTCCCTATTGCTGTGCAAGGATATGGCATACCTAACCCTACCTCCTGCACAGTTCGTGCACTCTGACTGTTTTGCTGGGCATTCGATGGGTTGTCCTCGCGTGATCTATTAAAATGGTAAAGCAATTATTGCTTTCTGAGAGAACCATAATCGGATATATATTTGAAGATCAATAACTCAATACACAGTAAAACATCAGCGACCCATAGTGAACTGTCAGCAAGCCCTATCCACACTCACCCTACACGCAACAAGGTAATAAGGCTCCTTTAAGAGATCTAGGGTTCTTCTGTCTGGAGCGATTAGACCATGTTGTGTACCTGTTTGTACCTCACTTGGGAACAACTTCAGCAAATCTCCCGATCCACTGAAGTTGTTGCTATCGCCAGTCCATATAGGCTACCCGAGAGCGAATTTCATCGCCACGCATTTGCTTAGGTTGTCAATTTCTAGAAAATACGAGAAATTTGACTTCACGAAAAATATTTCCGTTTTTATGAAGATTTGAATCGGTAGGCTATTGAAGTGAGTTTTTATCAAGTGAGTGTTATTAGAGTGGGCAGCGGAGAGCCGTGGGAGGGAACTTTATGAAAGTGTCTGCTCTCTGCCCCGAGCAACTGCACTGACATCATAACGCGTAACCCTGGCTGACTGGGGATCAGCGGAACAGAGCTACTGGCGGTTTTCTCATCATTCATCAGGTCGCGTAGTGAGGTCGGATGAAACAGGTAGGATACAAGGTTGCGCTTTACAACAACGGTTGAAGAAGACTGTTTTTGTGAGGAAATTATCGTAACGAGATGATATTTTGGATCAAACTGGATACATTAACATCGATTTAGCTATAACATCGCTTCAGTGGCATCGCCTCTCTAGTTATTTTAACTCAGAGATCCAGGCATTAGCCTGTTGGTTAAATCCTTAATGTTTCGGATTTGTGTGCGTGTTATTGGACCTGTTTCGCCTATGATGCACGCAATTTTGGGGGTTGCATTATCCCTGAAGTTGAATTGAAATAGTCGGATTCACGTTCTCATTTACCACCTTCGGAACGCGAAACGCCGGGTGGGAGTATGGCAAAAAATGGTATAGACGGACCGAGGGATGATTTCAGTAAAATACCAGAGGAAGAACTTATGAAATGGAGCAAAGAAGAATTAGTAAAAAGACTGAGAAAGGTGGACGGCGAGAAGATGAGTTTAATGGTGGAACATGGGAATATGATGAAGGACGTGAACCGGAGGCTGCAGGTTCATCTCCACGAGATTCGGAGTTTGAAAGAAGTCAACCAGAAGCTTCAGGACGATAACAACGAACTCAGAGAGTTGTGCTGTTTCTTGGACGATGACAGGCAAAAGGGCAAGAAACTGTCGCGCGAATGGCAGCGGTTCGGCCGGTATACCGCCAGCATCGTGTGGAAAGAGGTTGGTGTGTACCAGCACAAGTTGAAAGAGCTGGAGGCTAACCAGGAGACGGTGATGAGGGAAAATGGGGAACTGAAGGAGATTATATTGATGCTGGATGAGGAGAGGAACGGTGCCGGGTCCAGAAGTTCAATAGACAGCCAAACTAGCTTGAGCAATCTAAACGGGGGGTCTGGCACGGTCCGCGACGTGGGGGACGGTAGCAGCACCTCCAGCGCAGGCAGTGCCGGGAGTCCGGATCATCATCATAATCACATAGGCCTTCACAAGCCTGCCGACACCAAGATCTCAAACATGGGGAGGTCCATGGATGACATTTCCAACACCCATCTCCACAGAAGCATCCCCAATGGACTGAATGGTGAGTAAAAATGGTGAAACGCAGTGTCAAGATGTGGATGCATGTTGCTGGAGTGTATCAAACTTTGGCCCCCCTATCTATGCTTATGAGTGTGAATGTATGATTACGTACGGCTCAGATGCCTTCCTGTTATTAAATGAACTGGAATTGAAGCTGCTACATGAAAAGTGGTCCATATCAGACATAGATGTGTCTGGGTTTGCCCAATAGAGTCCACTAATGAAAACCTATTAAGAGCCTATTAAACATATTCATTTAGTTTTATCAGGTGAGAAGACATTGGTACGTTTCCCAGGTACAGATAAAGATTTTAGGTTGAGGCTGGCAATGATAATAAAGTTGATGATGATAATAAAGTCTGATAGAAAAGAGATTATTTCTTTACACATGCAGTTATTGCCATATGCATTTTACAAGCCTCATTACGAAACATCTGGCATCTTTCAGTGAAAGTCACAGTGGATGGCAACCCAGATATCAGATTCCAGAATGGACCCAGATATTATCAGACTCTTGAGTGGACTCATATCTTCAGATTCTAGAATGGATGGAGATGGCTCTGGTGGACTCAGGCTGCATCGGGTTCTAGATTGAATCTGGCCCAGTTCTGATGCTGACCTGATGGGAACCCTGTGTGTTGCTCTCAGCCTCGATGTGATTGAGATGTTTTTGCAGGATGAGACTCAGATGAAAGGAATCCAGGCCCTCACATGTAGGCTCAGACCAAGACTGAGGGTGCCTCTCATTCGCCTTTTATATATCCTCCCTTCCTTCCTCGGTCGTCGTTCTCACTGATCTAGATAAAGAATGATGGGACGGCAACAATGGGATAGTCTGTCAAGTGCTAGCTATAGATCAGTGGGAACGAGTCTGGAGGACCGAGCATCGAGGATCGAGGAGGGATGATGAGAAAGGCCCATAGGCTACAGTTTGTGCACAAGCTGTTGTTTGCCTGTGACTAGTGTAGACAGCTCCCACTGTTTTCGACGGCCAGCACATATGGGCTATCTCTAATTACCTCAGACCTTAGCCCAGGAAAGTAGACCTAATGAGGATTAATCGCCATTTAAGATCTATTGCCCAATACAGACCATGATGGCCACTCTGAGCTTTTGGGATAATGTGCCAAAGGCCAAGACATGCACGTAAACATGCTGGTTTCAAATGACCCCTGAATTAGACAGATTTCACGTAAATGGCTTTTCCACTTATGCATGCAGATTTTTGTTATTGTGAAGTGTTAGGTTGTTCAGAAAAATGATCATCTTGTAATTAAACTGCAGCTCATTTTGTTTTTCACAAGCTTAATTGACCTTCCACTTTTAACAGGGAATGTAACAGCATTCTGGAAGGATCTTTGAGTGATTTTGCAGATTGAACCTTGTGCACACTACAACACGCCTTTCTCTCAGTCCTGACTCACAGAACGGAAGCCACACTATCGCAAGTTCAGAGGACTTTCTCCCCCCCGTTACTGTAAAGGACTCACTCTAATTTATTGCCTGCCAAGAGTCCGGGAGTCTGCCAGGCCCGCTCCCACTTTTTTAGATTATTCTGGTCATATATTCACGGGATTAATCCTGGCGAGTCGCACCAGCCTGGGCTTCCCGGGCAGTCGATGACTGATGGGTACTCCCCTGTGGAGATGCTGGCCCTGTGACAGGGGGAGGTTTGTTATTTAGTGGCCTCCGTACGCAAGAAATGACCCCGTCCATCACGGAGAACACAGTTTTCCCAGGTTATTACAGAGGTGTGTCACAATAAAAAAAGAAAAGAAAAAAAACAACAAAAACAAACAAACAAGCAAAAAACCTGGATAATGTACTCATGGATTAAAGTTTTCCGTCGCTACGACGGATTTCCGTCAACCGGAGGTGTTAGATGTCAATGCGCAAAATGAATAAATAAATGAATAAATAAATACGTGCGTTGGTGCACCTGCGTTGATGAACATTAGGCTGCTACTACTACTACCACTATTATTAGGCTGCTACTACTATTACTACTACTACTAATAATAATAATCATAAATCATAATGATACAATAATAAACGAAAGAAAGTCCTATTGAAACAGATGAAAGAACAGTCCTGATTTATAGCCTATTGGAGCCGCAGCCTATTAGGCTTTTGTAGGTAAGTAAAATGAAAATAAACAGTTGTTTCGCCAGTTGTAATCGTAGGCTATAGAATAGCATCATCAGGACAGACATCCACGCACTAGCTGCGCAAAGGTCTGCGTTGTTTGCGATGACTTCTTGTCCGCACTTGTTGTGTAGTTCCCCGATCTCATCAAATTAGGCGTCGGCAGTGTTGGGGAGCTTAAAGATGAATTGTTAAAAAGAACATGGCTATAGCCTACTTTCGGTAATTATCAATATTAATAGAGTCGGGTGCGCCCGAAACGCAGAGACAGACTACGGGAAAGTGTGTGCCTGCGCCACGCCACTATTAGGCTATCCTACTTAAGTTTAACTGCTAATTTCTCTACAAATAATTATAATAAGCCAACAAGGTTAACTTATACAATTCAAAAGGATCCAGTAGCTTAGGCTATGTCTATAGCCTAAAGTTTGCCTAATTTGTCTTCTTCAAAGAGAAAGTCGTAGGTCCGTTTCCAATTAACGAAACTTATCTAATAGGAGTATTACTGACGCGTGTTCTTATAAAAACGTCTTGTCTTCCAGTTAATGTTCTTGAATGTTTATTGTAACAAACAGCACAGTTCATACTCATATAGGCTAATTGACACGACCAACATGGTCAGAAAAACCATTGAACTCTTAACATTCATGCCGTGCATCACGTTCTTACCCAAAAACTAAAACCTCTTAAAGTGACATGCACCTAATTAAACAACATGTCACCTAGGGCCTAATCACACTAAGTAAAGTTACACCAAATTATATCCTGACATCAGAAAACATCAGAATTCTTTAGCATATTACATTTCAAATCAATTATTCCTAATCTTCAATAACAGAGGCCTATCTGACGGTAAATAACCTATGGCTGTGAGTTTTAATTGTTTTCATGCATGTCTGATAGCAGATGAGGAATGTTTTGGAGACATGTATTTTAAGCATAATGCTGGCCCTAATCTCCCCAATTCGGCTATGGCCGGCCCTGGGGGCACTCTTAATAAGCAACAGTCTGCAGTATTGAATAGCTAGGCCTACTTTAAAATGTGTTGCTTTACATAGGTCTACGCTAAGGCCCTTTGATTTGTATCACTTGCGAGTGTCAATTTTTTTGGACAAATTTCAGTCAGGTGATTTTTTTTCACTTTAATCCATGTGTACTGTGTTTTGTTATCTTAATTTCAGTTGCATTAATTACTATTTTTTCACGCAATTATCAACAGTATTATGCCGCTTTACTTCAGTTAAAGGCAGTCAGACAGATTTTGGAGGGCTGAAGACACATGGATTTAAAACTTTGATACTGCATTCCATGCATGCATTTTGTGTTCTGTATTCAGTTTGTGACGTGAGGACTTTCATTTATTGGTTGCTTGTTAAATGTGGAGGAGCCACAGATTTGATCTGAAACACAGAGAGCATCTTGACTCCGTCGCCTGCCTGACGTGTATTGGAGAGTGGCTATTGTGTGAAGGCTTGCCAAGCTGTGCTGGGTGTTTGTGTATATTGACCTTTAAGATGTCAGGTGTTTTGTTCTTCATCTTTAGTTTTCATCCTTCACTTCTCTTCTCTCTCTGTAGTTTTGCCCTGTTCTTCTTCTCTGTATAGCTCTTCAACTCGCTCCTCTCAAGCATTTCCGTGAAACTCAGTATTTCATCGCTGTGTCAAACAGTTCCTCTAAACACAGTCTGTGTCTGACTGCCTCACTGTCTTGACATTCCAGCACATTTTCTTATTCTCTCTCTCTCTCTCTCTGAAAACCCTCTCATTGTAAGCCAAGATGACATGCTTACAAGGAAATGGTCTTCTTAACAGTGCACATAAGTATATGCATTGTATGCTTTCTTTATGTTTATTTAAGATGGCAAACTGATTGTGAGGACAGATGAGGGAACCTGAGGGAAATGGTTTGAGAAGTACAGTAAGCTACTGTAAGTGTGATATCATAGAAAACAGGTTAGTGCACAATTTGTTGCTTTCTGCTTGTCCTCATGGAGTCCACACAGCACATACAGTAATTTCCCGCATATAAGCCGCATTGTGTATAAGCCGCAGGACAGTGTTTTATGCAAGTTAAAAGAAACGAAACCATATTAATTAATTGCCCCCCTGTATTAAACCTCATAGTGGAATAAATTGAGCAAAATCAATGTATAAGCCACGGCTAATAGTCTGGAAATTGCGGTAGTAAGCATTTCTTCCAGAGAGCCTTATATTGGTAAGATGGCTTTAGAGATTTGTAAAGTTTGGCAACTACTAGTGTGTTTGAACCTGTCCTCGAGGTCAGAAGCGAGTCCAGAAGGAAAGTGGTGTTGGAGGAGGAGGAGGAGGAGGCTGTGATAGCATTACTGATCCCCTCATGCAGAGCTCTGTGAGGTCACTTCCTGCCCAGGATGCAGACTGCCCGACCGTCGTTGACAGATCTGACTGGGCCCATAATTGGATTTATGCTGATTGTCCCAGCCGAAACCAACTCAACGAAGACAGGGGAACTGATTTCAAGGGGAACCCAAGGAAGAGGACTTGAAAGGAAGCACTCCAGCTGATAGAACAACATGTCCTTACTTACTTTATGATTTAGATGTTGTAAAGCAATGTTATTTGGACTTGGCAAAGCAAGCTGTTAAGCAAACACATAAAAGTAAACACATTTCATCAAATACAAAAGTTGGTTTATTGTGTGTAGCTAAGCAGAATTGTTGTGACAAAGGCTGAAACTTTGCCCTGTATTTACATAGTCTGCTGGGTTATTACCCTTCATGGCAATTCTAGTTATGTGATAGTCTTTGTGTCCATCATTAGATATCTAAATTTGTTCCTGAACTCGACAGAGTGGAGCATATCATTGGTCAGTAATTGTGACTTACTGTACAACAAGTTCGTCAGACGTCCTTGTGAATTGGAATCACTAATTAGCCCTTTAATACGTAGTAATGAGATAAATCGTCTGTGTTTTTGATGGAATTGTGATAATCTAATCTTACTTTTGCGTTGTCTTGCACTTTGTGCTTTTTGATTAGGGGGAGAGACCCCCCCCCCCCAAATCCCTCGTCCAGTCGATGAGGAAGATTAGGGTGGCTTTGTGTCCCCTCAGCAGTCTCCCCGACAGTGATAAGCTGACCCCTCAGTTTTGTTTTTTCATTGCCAAAGATGACGAGGGCCAATTAGACAACAAGACTGAAACCTCGCTCATTCTCAGAGACATGAATTGAGAGTTGAATGTCTGTTTGTAAATTGTTGCCTGCATGATCGATAGATATTTAAGCAAATCCACGAGTACAGGCCTAAAGGCGGAATCCAAAACTAGCATAGTTTCGTCGGGGCACACAGTCACACTATCTGGCCCCATCTGTTGTCATATAGGACCAAAACATCGATGTCTCGTCCAGCTGGCCCAGGGATCTCCCGCTGTGTGTCCAGACAGACTACTTGACCACATCTCAGCACAGAGCCGTATGGCACAGTACTACAGCAGCATAACTTGTGGCCCCACAGAAGGCACCAGAGCGTCTCTAGCCCCATCTTTGGAATGTACAGTATGGATATTTGAAACCCACAAAATGTGGGCATTGGTGAACAGCAGTTATGTTTATAAAGGGACAGGGAGTGTTTGAGGTGGCGATTGTAGTGGTGGCTATGTTGGAAAGCAAAACGCACAGTCTTTAGGGAGAATACCAAGCTTGTGAAGAGCTTTCATAACTCTACTACAATATCTAACTCCATCTTTGGAATGCAGGAATACTTGAAACTTTTGATGTGTTAGTGTTTTGGATATGAATATGAGCTGGTTGCTCATATAGGAGCTAATTTTAGTAACAGTAACAGTAATATTTTACAAAATATTAGCATTAGTGAACAACAGTTGTTTTCACAAAGGGACAGGGGTTGTCTGAGGTGGCGATTGTAGTAGTGGTTATTTTGGAAATTAAAACCCACACAGTCAGAAACTTAGCTTGTGAAAGAGAAAAGGTCCATTGATTCGTTCCAGTCTTGTTGATCCAGAGTGTAGCTTATTAGGTGAGGGAGAGGTCGGAGAGGTTACATTGTGGGTAGCCCCCTCTTCAGGGAGGTAAGCTCACGTTATTGTGTGAAAGAGAAAGGCATCATTGATGTTTTGGTGGGGTGAAAATGTATCATGGCTAGTTGATCTCTGCTACCGTGCTGGCTTGGCTGTCTGCTTTGTGCTGTGGAAGGTGAGCCGACATCTCACGAGTGACGTTTCTAAAAAAAAAGGGGGTTCTGTTTTGTGTCTGAAAAGCTGCAGCATCCCTGTCGTGGCACCGTGGGGGGTGTTCAGTAATGGCGGTGACCGGGGGGTCGAGGCAGAGTCCTGTTACGCACCCAGATAACATTCCTGTCGCTTCCCACGGTTAGAGTGACTCCCCCCCATTACTGCCTGTGAAACCCTCCATCACTCCTGCTAAAAGGTGCTCATGTTGAGCTAAGATTAGCCGTTCATCCCAGTTTTACGAGCCATGCCGTCAACAAAGGGGTTAGGGCTCACAATGAGCGGAGTCTGCTGTAAAGCTTTTTGTAAGGTGGCCCATAAAGACAGATTTTGTACAGGGGCCAATAACCTAAAGGTCTCAGGTAATGAATATAGAGTCTATAACAGCGTGTCTAATGGCGTGTGATGCAAACACTGCAAAGATGTTTGCTAAGTGTCTGAAGTGTGTTTGCATCACTCTCTCTCTCTCACCTCTGTCTGCCTGCGAATCTCATCATGGACCTCTGGCAGCCATAAATCTGGATTGACGGAGTAATTGTTAGTTTAATGAGACGAGATGATGCCGGTGAATTGGAAATTTATGCCCCGGAATGAGCGCAGGCAGCCAGACCAAAGACACAGCCACAGGACCTAAAGCTTTCTCTGACGCAGCACGTTTAGTCATGCCTTTATTTCATGGTAACACAAAACGGCATCAAAAAAAAGAATCTAATTTTTCAGTGTCAGACAGAGATTTTGAAGATCTTACTGGTTTACCAGAAGATGCTGAAGTAGTCTGCGCTGGCTTACCACAACCTCCATCATCACCCACTCAACTGACATCACAGGATGTGTAGAGAAAACAAAAAATGTGCTGAAGCAGTTCTTAAATGATCCGCCTCAGAAAAAGTAATGCATACTTTTCAGTGGCATATGAAGGAGAACTTTATTGCAGTTTTGATTTTTTTGCTGAGTGTGTTCTTTTATCACGCTCGACTGCGCTGGATGACCCCATAAAGCTGCTGTGGTCCCGAAAACCTTGCGTCTGCTCGGAGGCCGAGCCATGGGACACTGGGCAGCTAATGGTCCAGTAATTGGTTGGCGCTCGTTAAACCCCACGGTCCTGAAAGTTCCCCTGGGGACATCGAGAACTTGCTTTGAGAGCAGAGAGCTGAAAGGAAATGTCAAGCTCTTGGACTCATCTTTGCTATTTGATCACGCTTCCAAAAAAACAAGAACATTTATAATGAATAAGTGCTGTGTGGAAAAGCTATGTATACATCCTACTCAAGATGCAATTGTAAATCGTGATGCCATTCATCCCGATAAGTTGCAAATAATTACAACCGGTGAAGGGCGCTGAAAGACAAGGTGTATGAAGAGGTTGTGTCCCAGCGCCTCCGATGCAAATTCACCCCTTTTTCTGACATGTTGTTTATTTGTTTCTGGAGAGCTTCCTTTCTCTGTCTCTGTGGAAATAGAAGGAGCCTCCCTTCTTCTCCCTGCTTTGTTTATGCCAAGCGAGTTCCTTTCGCACCAGTTCCATGGAAAGGGTTTCATTCTTGTGCAGGATGAGGAAAGGCTGTGTTTATTGCGTTAATGACACCACACACACACACACACACACAGGCTAAGACTCCCGCTCGCTCCTTTGAAGGGAGGACCTGAGGATTTGCGTTTTCTCCTTGAGCGACTAGAGAATGCTCGGCCCAGAGAGAGAGAGAGAGAGAGAGCGAGCGTGCTTGTGTGGTTTCGTGACGTGAAGTGGCCTGGAGTGTGTTTTTTGTCTGTTCAGACGCCGCCACAGAGCAGCTGACGCTGGAGCAGAGCTGTCCTGCACACTGATCTGATACAGATCCTCAGGGTCACATGGGTCCAAGGCTCAGCTGAGTTCTCCTCAAAATGTCTTCCTTTACCATAAAGGGGATTTTTGCAGATCCTTGCATTGTGTGTGTGTGTGTGTGTGTGTGTGTGTGTGTGTGTGTGTGTGTGTGTGTGTGTGTGTGTGTGTGTGTGTGTGTGTGTGTGTGTGTGTGTGTGTGTGTGTGTGTGTGTGTGTGTGTGTGTGTGTGTGTGTGTGTGTGAGAGTGTGTGTGTGTGTGTGTGAGTGTGTGTGAGTCTGTGTGTGTGTGTGTTGTGTGTGTGTGTGTGTGTGTGTGTGTGTGTGTGTGAGTGTGTGTGAGTGTGAGTCTGTGTGTGTGTGTGTGTGTTGTGTGTGTGTGTGTGTGTGTGTGTGTGTGTGTGTGTGTGTGTGTGTGTGTGTGTCTGACGGTAGAGCTGTCCTCCATGCTGATCTGATACAGTGTGCTTGTATGTACTGTACTGCCCTACAAAGCAAAAAAGGCAGTAATCCACCTACAACTTAGGCTGGACAACAGGATAACTTTAAGGTCATTTTTTTCCATTTTGCGCTGTGCGTAGTTACTGCCTTTTTGCTTTGTAGGGCAGTGTAGGAGGTTCGCCCCCAAAGAGTGTAGCACTGTACTGTAGCTGCCAGACAGCTTTAGCTGTTGGCTGGGGAAACTTGAGCTACTGTAGGTTTTTTTTTCTGTGCCGGCAGTATTTGGTGACTTTGAAAAGTAGAGCAATACTCTGCAAGTACTGTATAGCAATACTGTGCATACATTTGCACTCCCACTTGCTTGTTTATGCTTATGTGTGTGTGTGTGTGTGTGTGTGTGTGTGTGTGTGTGTGTGTGTGTGTGAGTGTGTGTTTGTGTGTGTGTGTGTGTGTGTGTTTGACTTGGAAAAGTAAAGCAATACTGTGCTAGTATAGCAATACTGTGCATACATCTGCACTCCCACTTGTTTGTGCTTTTGATAGGGGCCAGCCTGTTGAACTGGACATCTGGTCATCGACAGCCTTTACACTAATGACCTGGATCAAATTGCGCGTCACCTCAGCCTTAATTGCATTGTGTGTGTGTGTGTGTGTGTGTGTGTGTGTGTGTGTGTGTGTGTGTGTGTGTGTGTGTTGGGGGGGGATATAACTAATGCCAGAATGTCATGAATAACTGAACTGAACTCATGTTCAAGTTCAAATTAGATTGCGAGTGCATTAGAGCCATTAGATCCCACAGACCATTGCAGTATATTGTGACATAGAGAGCATATTTCAGGCTAGCGCTTCTACCATTATCCTTTCACCATAATCTCCCTCTGTCTTTATATTTTATAGGTCCCTCATTCTCTTATATCTTTCTTTAGCTTTCCCATCTCTGATCCCCCTCTCTCTCTCTCTCCCCCTCTCCCTCTTCTCGTGTCTTTGGGCTCATCTGAGGGGAAGGGATTCAGCAGGGAGTAAGGATGTAAAGGGCCGTTCTTGGCTCTTGACTTGCTCACAGGGCAAACCCTCCACTCTGACGTGAAGGAGTGCGAGGTGATGCATTATGAGTCCCCAGGAGGACCATCAGGGCCATTCACTGGCTGATTGATCCCAAAGCAGAACACATCAGGTCCCTCAGGATATGAGCAAGGGTGGGCAGAGAGAAGGACAGGAATGGATAGATAGATAAATAGATAGATAGATTGATAGATAGAAAGATAAAGATAGATAGAGAGAAAGAGATAGATAGAAGTTAGAGAGAGAGAGAAATATAGATAGATGGATGGATAGATAGATAAAGTGTTAGAATGGATGGATAACTGGAGAATAGTAAACAAAGAAACGGCAGATAAAGAGAACATGAGATTTGCATCAGCCATGGCGGGTCTATTTGTCCCGTGCCTAAGGATGTTTTCAATTGCTTCAATTGCTCCCTCGCAGGACCGGTCCACAGTCATCAACCACAATGCTGTGCGACATGGCCTGCCCTCCAGCAGCTAGAGACGCTGTCAACACAGCGATGTTACGTAAAGGCCAGTTAGGCAGGAGGCGCAATAAAGTCAAAGTCCATGCAAAAAAAGACAAGGCACGCCATACCAAGGCTGCTCCACTGGAAGATCTCATTCCCCGTCTCTTGGTCTGAGCGTGTTAAAGACGACCCTCCTTCTCCCCTACTGAGCGAGGCGGCGGGGTAGGGGGAACGGTTTTCTCACACACACACACACACACATACACGTGCAAGTTTTACCTCACGAATCTCCAGCGGTCTCCTTTGATGCGTGTGATGTGAGGACTGCTGAGGAGCCTGGCCTGACCCTTGACCTGTAAACCTGGCTGCTGGAGGAGTATCAGTACATCAAAAGCCCCCCCCCCCCTCCCTCCACCCCACCCATCTCCTTCTGCCCTCTCCGACCCCCCCCCCACTCCCTCTTCTGCCCTCTTAGACCCCTCCTCCCCTCTGCTGCCATCCAACCAAGCGCTCACATTAGCACTAATCTCTAACGCGCATCAACACAGCTCCCTGCTCACTCACTCACACACTCACTCACTCACACACACGAGAGCGAGAGATGTTGTTGCCCAGCGCTCATTATTGCTGCCCCAAAGGGACAGGCCAGCGCTCACCAAAATACCAACAGCAGCCGACCGAGTCTACTTTTAGACATGTTTGCCTTTTCCCCCTTCCTCACGTCAGACGCATTCGCCAATGTCAAACCTCGTCAGCCCAAAGTCTACGGGACATATTGTGTGCAGCAGAACCTCTGTTCAGTTTAGCTCAAGTCACCATCTTAGTTATGTAACACTGAGCTTTTTCAAAAGGTCATGTTATGAAATGTGTAAAGACGAACATGTTTACTTAGCAAATTTACATAGGGATAATACTCCCTTTAAGTCCCTTCTTCTTTATGCAGGTTTATTTGCGCTTTACGCTCTTAAACTTTACGGCCGGTTTACTAGCTTTGTAAACAAGGGCAGCAGAATGTGTAGACGCAGTCATGTGTCTAATGTTTGAATACATTCACTTCGCGTTTGCAAAAGCGCCGCGTTTTATATGCAATTGTAAAAGACATGGCTGGGAAGTTGACCAATGGCGTTCTTCAGCCGTGTTTGTGAGAGGAGAGGTTCTGCTTTGAGCTCTCTCATGCTCCCCACCTCCCTCATAACTCAACAGCAATTCCCCCCTCGCCGCGCCGTGCAATTTGGCTGTCAGGGTTCGAGCAGTTTAATGTGTGAAAACATCTTTGGCAGGCTTTTCTCATCAAGTACTCCCAGAGCTGTAATTCTGCCAGACGCAGACTGGTTGGGGTTGGGCTGAAAGGGGCTTGGGAGATAGCGCTGTGTAGGTGGGGGGGTGTCTGTGTCTTGTGTGTGTGAGTGTGTGTGAGTGTGTGTGTGGGGTGGGGGGGGGGAGCTCTGAGTTTGGCCAGCACCATCTGTCCGCCAGTATTGTTTTGCAGACAAAGGGGTGAAGAGCCCTTGAAGACAGTGGCCTGAATGGGGGCACGGCGTCCCATCGAGTGGGTCGGGTCTGGGAGAGGGGTGAGGGAGTGCCCTCGTCAAAGCTGGAGGAGTCACGCCAAAGCACAAGCACGCCCTCCTCCTGCCTGTCTGTCTGTCTGCCTGCCTGTCTGTCTGTGTGTATGCGTGTCTGTCTGCCTGTCTGTCTGCTTGCCTGTTTGTGTGTGTGTGCGGTCTGCCTGCTTGCCTGTCTGCCTGTCTGTGTGTGTGTGTGTCTGTCTGCCTGCCTGTCTGTTTGTGTGCGTGTGTATCTGCCTGTTTGCCTGCCTGTTTGTCTGTTTCCCTGTTTGCGTGTGTGCCTGCATGTCTGTTTGTCTATAGTCTGTAGTGAAATATCCCTCTCTTCCTTCTCCCTCATGTCTCTTCTTCCTCTCTTCCATTTACCTTTTCATTCTCATGCCTTATTCCCCTCTATCTATCTATCTATCTATCTATCTATCTATCTATCTATCAATAAAAGTCATTTTAGCCAGCTGACGTCTAGATAGATAGATAGATAGATACTTTATTGATCCCCAAGGGGAAATTCTGTGTTGTCATGTGGTTTGTCCTCATACTCGTTTCACAGAGGCAAACCTTTGCACCTTTGCCTGGCCATGATAAGCCATGACACCACGATAGCCTGAGACATCTTATTCTCTCCTATTTACGATGCCCTGTTATCTTCACCCTTTTAATGACCTCAGGGATGTTAACATTTGATAGGGACTTCAGAACAGAAGTGAAAGCCATACTACCATTTAGATGATCTGGCTTTGTCCAGCCACCTACAGTACCTACCCAGTCATAACCTCTGTGGGCCAGTTGACGTTTGTTTTTAAAATGTTGTTTTGCGGGTGGTCTGCCGAGAAGTTGCTTGTGTTTGGATTCGGTTACTGCCAACGGCACATTTTATTATGATTGGCCCATTGTCTGGGATGCATCAGAATGCACCACAGTACAAAAGAGATGTAGTCACATGCGACTGTGACCACCTCAGCAAGCTGGTGAAGCGATCGGATCACAGTGTGTCTTGGTGGTTGTTTACACGTGTGTTTAGAGCAGACCATTTGTGATCTGATCACCCAAGTCTACAGTATTTTACTGTGGAAAAAAATAAAATAAACTGATTCTACGGTTCGTAGACCTTCTAAACTATTTTCAGTCTATTTTCAGTTTCAACCAACTGTTTTTTGAGGTGGTATACTCACTGTTTGAGAACCATTGGTGTAGACTGAATGATTGATTGACACCCCCTGGCTGTTTGCATCAGGCTGATTAAGGCCCAGAGTCTCCCACCTGCTGGGGGAGTGTTGGGAGGAATTTGGCTGCTGAAAGATTCGGTCATGAAAACTTCCTGACTGCCGGAAAAAGATAATAATGATCTCTCTCCTCTGAGCAGCAGATGAGTCAGTCAGATTCCTTCACAGTAAAACTCATGTCCGGATACACCTGGGGGGTCCTGTCAGACCAGCATGCCGTTATCTGAGCATCCTCTTAACCATTCCTTCCTTACTCTGTGGTGTTTGTCAGAAACCTCTTCATTCATTCACAGAGGGAGACAAGAGGGAGAGACTTTTTCTCCTTTTGGGAAGGAGAGTGAAGGCCCAAAAGGGAAGGTATATGGAATGCTCAGATCGTGGACATAGAAGACTTCAGGTACATGCAAGGTGCTCTTGAATTTCTAAAGGATTGTTGTAGAAGCAAGGCTGCTTGGTTGACTTCAGGCACACTTCCATTGAGACATTGTGTAGGCCACTCCATATGGGCCTCTCGGTCTCTTCACCTGATGTCATCTGAACTGAATCCATTTCCGAGGTCTGTCAACACAGGGAGGTGTGTGTTTTCTCCCCGTGGCTGTGGATGTCCTGAGCTTAGAGACACAGTTTCAGTTGACATTGTGTGTGTCCTAGAAACAGAGGAATCTCCCCCCACGGAGCTGTGCTGGACAAAACACACACGCACACACACACACACACACACACACACACACACACACACACACACACACATGGTCACTCTGTGATCCTCTTCAACAGGGGCAGCTCAAATGAGACATGGATCTGAATTGTTTTCATCAGGCTTGTTGTTGTTGTTGTTGTTGACGCACGGTGCCCCAAACGTGACTCGATTCACATGTTTCTCAACCTGTTCCATGTCACTATTTGTGAGTGTGTGTGGGTGTGTGTACGAGTGTTTGTTTTTTGTGTTTATTAATCCCGGAGATTAAAGATCCAGACCCTTTCTTCTGTGATTCCAAACACAATGTAACTGCAGCCTGGTCAGGGTCTGGTGGTGGCACTGTTGAGGGTCTCTCTCAGTTTAATTTGAGAGTGTGGGATTTGGACTGAAGCACTGTGGGCGCCATCG
>NC_085013.1:23039506-23044506 GCF_963854185.1 Sardina pilchardus | reverse complement strand
TCAGCACAGGGTATCATCTCTCTTCAGATCCGGGAATAAATAGCCTGCTGGTTTGTCAGCATTTGTATGGATTCATGAGTACCAGTATTAAGAGAGAGAGAGAGAGAGAGAGGCTGTTACTGCGATGGATAATATGACAGCTCAGCTCAGCCATCGAGGAAGGATGTTATCACACTTGAATGTGGTGTAATGTCGATTTCCTGGCTGTTTGAGAGGACAAATGTATTAAACGAGAGAGGATATTTGTATAACATCTGGGGGCATGAACGTGGGGGCTCATGAACATGCCCCCAGAGTGTAGCACGTATTGCCTTGCAGCTCTGTCTGTTGGCTGCAGCAGCTCAACCTGGGTTGAACCGATTGTTTTCATTTGATTTCGTCCCGACTCTTGACTCCTGACTCTTGATCTGGAGAAACAGATATCGATGTGAAAAGTCCCCGGAATTCTCCTTTAAACAGAAATGAAATGAAATCGCAAAAGCTTGTTCCAGATGTTCTTTTCCTTTTTTTTTTATTTATTTGTTTTATTTAACTGCGAAAGTATTGCATTAGATCGATCCAATCAAAACCCATCTACTTGTTTTGGTAAAAAAAAACGACTCACACTCTCTCCGACACACACTCTTGCAGGAGCTTTACGTGAGTTTAGTTGTGTTTCGTGTACACACTGTCTTCGATCATCGTCCCCTAAGACACAGCCCTGAATGTTCCTGCAGTCAGCTGGAATGCTCTTCACGTCGAGGCGGGAGAACAACCTAGAATAACCTCGTGCTCTGGCTGTCATCGATAAGGAAGGGAGGCCTCAGTGGCCCCCGTTACTGCGCCGTGTCCAGCTTCTGGGGCTGACCTGGGCTCGCGTCACATGCTATCAACTCAGCGCTGCTTGGTCAAGCGTGGGCTTGTGTGATGTCTGGCCAGAGTGGTACAGCTCTCTCTCTCTCTCTTTCTCTCTTTCTCTCTTTTTCTCTCTCTCCCTCTATTTCTTTCTCACACACACTGCATCTGATGCCAGTGGCAGATGAATTCTCTGAACGCCAGCCAGCCTCCTGATCAGGAGGTCCCGCTCTAATTGCTGCTTTAGTGATGGCAGGGCAATGGCATGTCGGACATGTTGTTTCATCATTTTCACTTTTTGTTGACAGGACTAGAGACTCTAGACGGTGGTGAGCAGGCTGTTTCATCAAGCAACAGTAAACATTTCATTTGGCCTTTATAATCTCAGGTATTGAAAGGTAATTGATATTTGGTAAAAAATAATAAAATACTGGTTGCCTGTGCCAGCAGGTCTCAACCCAACCAGGTCAGGGGTTTACAGGGGGTGCAAATGAAGGTCTCGCTTGGTGAAGCCAGTTGAAACAGTTTGCAACGTTGGACTGAAACATGAGAGTGCAGTCTCAGTTTGGCCCATGCTGTTCGTGCGGCGTTTAAGAAGTTTGATGGTGGTATGGAGCCTGTCTACTCCACTCACCACCTTCAGTCCAGCTCCACCCCCCCAACCCCCCCCCCCCCAACCCCCCCCCCCCCCCCCCCCCCAGCGAGGAGCTCACGCTGATGCAGTCATATGTGCTGATACACATGCAGGAGCGATTGATCCCTTCCTGCTGGCCACTGGTATCCGCCATCTTTCCTATACACACCATGCACACACACACACACACACACACACACACACACACACACACACACACACACACACACACACACACACACACACACACACACACCCTGTAAATGTCAGCACAGGTTCAGGTTACAGGAGAGCTGCTGAGTGCTGGGGGGGACCTCCAAAGGGCCGGAGGAACAATGCTGCACTGTGTGTGTGCCTCTCCTCCAGCTTCACATCTTGCACTGATTCAAATCATTCCTGCACTTCCAGTACGGGACAAGCTCTCCTCTCTCCTCTTCTTCTTTCCTCTTTCTTCTTCTCTCCTCCCCTCTCCTCTCCTCTCCTTTCCTTTCCCCACCTCCCCTCTCCTCTCCTCCCCTCTCCTTTCCTCTCCTCTCCTCTCTTCCCCTCTCCTCCCCTCTCCTCTCCTCTCCTCTCCTCTCCCCTCCCCTCCCCTCCTCTCCTCTCCTCTCCTCTCCCACTACCCTGACCCACTCTGTAAACTCAGAGGGGAGGACATGTATGCTTGTTTTTCTTCCATTACTTGACTGTGGCCCTGAGAGGTTGAGGTAGCTACGGTAGCTGATTTAATGAGTTATTTCAGCCGTGCATGCAGGCCCCTTGTGAAGTTTTCTGGGAAGATGAGGGTCATTCAGGATAGGTTGATTTCTGCAAAGGAATCTTGAGCCAGAGAAAATTAAATAATAATAATAATAATAATAATGAAAATAATAATAATAATAATAATAATAATAATAATAGATTCCCTTTTTCCAGAAGATCCTCGGCCATCCAATTTAGTCTTTGTGTTTTCTACAATGTCTTGCTGGTATGCTGTTCTCCCTCTCATTTCCGTGAGTGTGCAATCATTAATCCCAGTTTCAGCAACACCCTTGAGTACGGTGTTGAAGTGGTGTTTACTCTGTCCATTAGAGGAATTTAATGATGGAATTTTTCCTTGTTTGTGTCGTCTATCTGGCCGCACTCAATTTGTTCTTCTCACGAGAGGTGTGTGACGCGTGCATTCGCACACACACGCACGCACGCACGCACGCACGCACGCACGCACACACACACACACACACACACAATGGGAAGGACAAAGAGGTGTGTACAATTGATCTTCTGTGAGGGAGTTAATGACCTAATGCAATAAAGAATGCGAGTGTGAGGAATGTTCTGTTTGTGTTTCACCTCATCAACATTAAAATTGATTATTGATGAATCAGAATCAGTGGTCTTTCAATGCTGTGACCCTGGTCATCGGTCGTTCTGGAATAAGTGGACAAACATCAGACAGAAGCTGACCTTAGTTCTTACGAGACAATTCTCCACACGAATCGAGTCCGTGCTTCCAAGATACTTCCCTTATAACTGTCTTTTAATATGTTAGGAAGGAAACCCTGAGGAACTATTAGCGCTAAAACAGTCCCTTGGGAGGATGAGGTCATTGGTCATTCTTACACACATACAGTACAGCCCACAGTAACACAAACACAGAGAGAGGTGTCTGCAGACAGAGAAGAGGTGTTCATTTCAGCCCAGTGTGTGTATGGTGCGGCATGCGTTCTTTTACTGTAAATGAAAGGGTTTGGTTAACCCTTCGGCTGCTACCGGTGTGACAGGAATGTTGGAGGAATTCTAAAGAATATCTGGGTTCATTGAATTCAACATGGAAGTTTAGAACCATGCACTGTTACGGAACAGAATCTTTTGTTAGAATGTTTTCATGCAGTGCAGGATTAGAGTATTAATGTTCAACCCGTCACTGCAGCAAGTCTGAAAGCTGAGATGAAACTTGCAAAGCCTCATTGGTGTTCCATCGATTGATGTACGGAAATAGCAGTGTGTCAGGGTTGTGCTAAAAAAGTGTTTATGCAAAGCTTGTCTTGCATCTTGTCTTGATGAAGGCAGTACAATTTGTCCAAATGTTGCCCAGTCTGGCACAGGTGTCAGTCAATGTGTCCAGTGTTTTTTTCATTCATCCTCCTTTTGTGACAGACAGTGAATCTGACCTATCAGAAGTGCTGTGCTTCTCATGCACTAGGCATGCTCACCAATCAGAAGTGGACCGTCTTACTGTAAAGTGTTATTTGGAATATACTGAACTGAAGTTGGACTTTCAAAAATGATATCTCTAAACTAAAATCACAATATGTAGAAGAAGAAACACAATTGGGGTAATTTTCCAGGGAATGTGTAGACCTAGTGTGCAGTGGTACATCGACAGTGGCAGTGATGTGAAGCTCTGTGGTGACTTTACACAGAGAGCTAAGAGCTTGTGGCCTGGAGCTGATCAGAGAATGGCAACCAGGTAGAGTCAGGCAGGACTGGGTGGGGGAGGGGGTGGGCTGGCCTGGGTAGGGCTGGACTGGGTGGGGGTGGGGGTGGAGTTGCCTGGGTCACTGTGGTTGCGTCTTCCACTGCTCCGCTGTTGAACCTGATCCAAAGGGTCAGCTTGTGTCACTTAGTGTCACGTCATTGGGTGTCTACATAGAGATGTGGTCTCAGGTCATCGCCTTCTCTCTCTCTCTCTCTCTCTCTCTCTCTCTCTCTCTCTATCTTTCTCTCTGTCTGTGTCTCCCTCATTCAGTCATTCTCTTCATCTCTCTGTCGCTCTCTTTCTCACTCTCTCATTCTCTCTCTGGCACACCCACACTCACACACACTCACACACACTTTCTCTCTCTCCGTGACTCGGTGCAGCCATTATGAGGGTGAGGTGTGTGTGTCTCCTCGAGGTAATCCTCCCTCGGCCTGTGTCCCACTGGTGACAATGCCAAGGCATTCGTAAAATGTACACTAATCCTCTGACCTGATTATATATATGTTTTTTATTCTATTCTATACGTAGCCTACTTCGCTCGACCTTCGGTGGGGTGGAAGAGGGCGGCGATTAAATCCTCTCCTTTCAATCTCGTGCATGATTGAGAGGCCGAGATAAAGCAGCGCTGAACACAGTCTCAGAACGAGAGGAATTTGCTTTGTTTTGCTTCCTGCGGCGAGACAATGCACAGTCTAGCCTTACAGTCAGAGAGAGAGAGAGAGAGAGAGAGAGAGAGAGAGAGAGAGAGAGAGAGAGAGAGAGAGAGAGAGAGAGAGAGAGAGAGAGAGAGAGAGAGGGAGGGAGGGAGAGAGAGACCACGTCAGGTAGCCAGTGACGCTGTTGGAATGCAGAGTCATGGAGACATTGGTTTTAGTTGTGTGCAGTCTATTTTGAGACTTCAGAAATTTCGTGATTTATAAACAGTGAGTCCATTTGGGCCTGCAGAGAATGTTCTGCTGCGTTCAGCCTGAGAACGGATTCTTTGGTTCTGATATGTACTGTGTTAATCTGGGCCTGTGATCATAGACATTGGTTCTGATATTGTGTCAATTGGGCCCGGGAATTGAC
>NC_085013.1:23027006-23032006 GCF_963854185.1 Sardina pilchardus | reverse complement strand
GCTAACTGCACTGTAATTATTGTCTAAATGTATTACTGTAAAATGCTTTTACGCCACTGAGGAATCCACAGTGACAGACATTTAAAGCTCCAATATGCAGAATGCAGCTCAGTTTTGGCACACAAGTGCACAAGTCATGTCACGACTCCTGGCAGTAGTACACTGTTGTTACTGTAGGTAATCCTGTCTGTCTTAAGTGTAGCCATGACTAGAGTTGAAGAAGATGGGGCTAGATGGAGATGTGTATGTTTTGGTGTTGACGACTTCCTATATCATTAATCCGCCTTTGTGCTACAGAGTTTAGGGTTATTTGTACAGAGGGCAATTATTGTTGCAGTTCTCGTGTTACTTTGAAGTCAGAGTTGATTATAGGTTCATTTGACATGATTCAGTTCATTCAGTTCAGTTTCTCCACCTCTTCCCGGGTGGTGGAGAAAGCCTAATCCCAGCTGGTCTCAGTGGCATATGCTGCAACCAGAATCATAGATGCTAAACGGTAAATGGGTTGCACATGCATATGCATAATATATATGGTTTACAGTGTAAACTGTGCACAATGTGCATATACTCATCATGATATGATTGGCTGATCTTAGGACCAGTTTAATTAGTGGTAGAGGTTTCTTTCCCTCTTGTCATGTTTTGCTTTAACTCTTGTATTCACATTTTGCCCCTTTTCAGACTGTTCAGGTCAGATTGACCCGGAACAATATTTTGGATTTTTTGGAAATAATGAAAGTTATTCAACATGTATTGTCTTTATCTCAATTCCCAATACATTCAGATAACATGATATGAACAGTGTTAATTACAGTAATCTTTGATAGATGACCTTTAACCTTTAACCTTTAACCGTACTCTCTGTCTGTCTGCAGCAAGGCACTGTGGGAGATCTGAAGACGCTAAAAAAGGGGCTGACCCTCTACCACTCTGAGTCCCAGCTGTCCTCACTCGTCCACTACCAAGAGGCTCTGCAGAATGTACGTACACTCCTTTAATGTCCAGACTCTACTATAGGACTCAACCCAGGGGCCCTCACTGGGATTTTACAATAAAGCGGAGCACCTCCTCTTTGCTTCTCCACAGGACCTTCACTTTAGAAAACAGTAACATTTGCTGGAGCTTCTGCGTAATAATTAATGAAATAAACTATAATAATATAAAATAATATGTTATCCTGAAATCACAATTGTTATTTGTTTTGAACGGACTGTGTGTAGTAACATTGGCGCATGTGATGAGAATCTATGATCGAATTTGTTTGTGTCTCCTTTGTCCAAGTGTTGGGGAGCTAGACTCAAGAAGATTAGGGTTTTGGTGGCCCAGGCATGAAAAGGCACTAGGCTAGGAAGGGTTAAGCTTTGGATCATGGTGCTGTGACAATATGTTATTACCTCAGTCTCTTTGATTTCTAAATCAAATCATCCGCCTTAATCTACTACTCCAACCGCAACCAACCGAGTTTCCCTTTCTCAGTCAGGTCAGGGATTGGACACAGTAATGTGACCCGGTCACTTTCCCAACATATCAAAGCGATGCGAGAGGCCAACCAGGATGCCTTTTGTATGAAGTGCTTTGTTGTTTTAACGTCTTATGTGGGCTTTGTCCCCTATGGATATTGGCCTGGCCTCCTGCAGAGCTGCAGAGCTGTGACGCACCTTAACCTACAGGTTTTTAGGAGTGCACAAGGGGCTTGATTTATAAAATTCTTTCTTTCTTTCTGTCTTTCTTTCTTTCTTTTTCGCTCTCTCTCACACACACACACACACACACACACACACCTACACACTCTCTCTCTCTTTCACGATATCACTCAGTTACCCTCACTTTTACTCTTTCGTCTTCCCCTCTTCACCTCTCTCTCTCTCTCTCTCTCTCTCTCTCTGTGGGGACCATCATTGTTGTGTGGCTGTTCTGTTCTGTTCTGTTCCGTTCCGTTCTGTTCCTGTGCTGAAAGGTCATCAGCATCATCCACTCCAGCTAATCAGGCAGCTTATCATCCATGCAGAGGCACTGCACCACTACAGGGTCCTCACAAAGCCTCACATGGTACCTCACCGCACAGCACACAGCTCCTGTTTCTCTCCACACACACACGGGAGAAATCAATTAGAGTGGGGCACGACACAACTCCACGCGAGACGCGCGCCGTCAAAAGCCTTTTTTGTGATTGTTGTTTTTCTTTTGTTTATTTATTTAGTTATTTATGTTCATCCCCTTTTCTTTTGTCTCGTTCATTCTTTCACTGTGAGAGCGGGATGAGGTGATGGCTCAAGTGAAGGCTGCCATCACTGTCGTCGTCGTTGTTGTTGTCGTCGTCGTGGCTGCTGTCGCCGTCGTGGCTGCCGCTGTCGCTGTCTTCTGGCTTGTGAGCTCATTAGCATGGCTTTGAACTTTCACTTCAAACGAGAGCGCGAGCGGTGGATGAGGCTTTAATAATGCACGGCGGCTCCTCCAAGCTTTTGTGTGTGAGGCCTGCGACTGTCGTCAAGGGTTACCTGAGTGGTTACGATGTCAAGTGTTGGGGGAGAGGAGAGGAGGGGGGGGCCAAGAGACATCGGGATAGTGCCCTCCACTCACCTTCCTCCTCTTGAGACAGCTAAAATTATCCCATCAAGCACCCCACAGCCTCAAAGCACCGTGTGACCCATTTGGAATAGCCTGCGCCATAATACTCTCTTCTTTATTCCGCCCATCTACAAAGTGATAACGTGCCTAAGATGAGCTAAGATAAGATAAGCTCAGTCAAGATGACTGCAGCTCTCAAAATCGTTTTTGGTGCATGACAATGTCTCTAACTTCTAGCTAGCCACTGCAGGGTCCAGATTCTGCTGATGTTTTATGGATTTTGTCGTCATTGGATCCTTAATGAGATCTTATTTGTTCACAATCATCTGTGTAACATGTGAACCTTACCAAGGTGAAGATGAATCAATGCAGCATACCTGTCTGGAATTTGACAGTATAAAGACAGAATCTCGGCATTGCATTTCACAGCTATTCAGACTGTCGCTTTAGCATGTTCCATTTTGAATTTTGTCTGATCCATATTCTGGCACTGGCAGTCATTAAACATGACACAAACACCTTCACAACCTCAAACCAAGTGTGAAAAAGGAAAGAAAAATAAAAACTTAAAGACATGTGTGATGTGTCGCAGGGAACTGAATGGGCGAACATGCTTTGGAGTGTGTTACCCATGAAGCGTGGCTGATACGCTTTATGCTGTGTCACTGCTCACAGTTGGGTGAGAGAATGGACAATGATAGGCCCTTAAAAGATTGTCTAGCCTTTGTTGGTCCTATGATTTCTATAATCTGCATTGGAAAATAAGCTTTGCCCCTGCAATCCATCCCATCAGCTGCATGAATTGTTTGTCAGTTGCAAATACTTGTGTGTGTGTGTGTGTGTGTGGGTACATTGCGTGCGTGTGACTATGCGTGTGTGTTTGTATGTGTGTGAAATGCAAGCGGATTTTATGTATCGCCAGAGCAGTTTAATTGGACTTAGTGGATTTGCTTTCTGAGGGGCCCTCTGCCTCTCCCCATAGTGGACAGAGACACTATTAATTAGCTGCTCTCCTGGTGCTATTGTGTGGCCAGCAGTGGCCTTGCTCTGAGCCTCTGTGATGATGGTCAGGCATGAGCCGGGGGGGTCTTGGTGGCTCCGCCGGTTTGTTTGAGGCAGATTTGTCCAGGGTTTTTTTCCCCCTTCTTTTTCTTCCATTCTTTTTTTCTCTCTCTCCCTCCATCTCATTTGGCAGAGTGCTGTGGTGCAGGCGGCACTTAGCCACCCGTTTGGAATTCAGCTGAGTCACCAGCAGGCTGCCAGCGTCCATATGGAGCGCCAGCACATCAGGCCTGATTCACTCACCAGCACTGCTCTTCCTCTCCGACTTCTCTCTCTCTCTCTCTCTCTGTTTGTCTCCCTCCCCCCTCCTCTCTTTCTCTCTCTCTGTCTGTGTGTCTCCCTCCCTCCCTCTCTCTCCGTCACTCTCATTCTCACTTTCATCATCTCTGTCTTTTGTTTTTTCCACTCTCCTCTATCAGTTTCTCCCCTTATCCACTTTTCTTTCTCTCTCATTTTCTATCTCTCTCATCCTCTTTCTCTATCTCTTCCCCTCTATATCTATCTATCTCAGATTTACACTCCCCCTCTCCCATGTTAAATATTGCACTCTGCAGCATTAAAAGCGTCTGGTGTCAGAACAGGCTATTTGATGATGCTTGGCGAGGCTTCGTGGGTTGTGACCTTGCACAGCTCCAATGTGCTTTTACTTGATCCTTTCCATGCACCTCTGCACATTACAGCAGTTCACACCACTTCTGACTCCTGCACACTGTACACAAATATTGATTTTATTCACTAACTACACTTTGGTCCTTTGAAGTTGAACATCCAAAATGCAGTTTTGTATGTAAAATGAATTCTTGCAGTAAATCCCCATCACGTGGTCCAAAGCAGTTCAAACCCATGTGTTTAAGAGTTAAAGTTAAAAAGTTAAAGTTGACTGATATGTAGCAGACTCCTTTATCCAAAGTGACGCAGATTCGCAATAGCGAGAATCGAACCCAGGTTGACCGATTGTCAGTGGAGTTCCATGGTGAATTGTTTGGGACACATTAGTGCATTTACTCATGACCTGCTTATGGCCATCAGCTGGTTGTTTGTTGAAGCCTGCCTGTGTGACTCACAGGCAGAGAGCTGCTTCAGTCCAGCACTTTAATTAGAGACGAACAAGTGGACCCGAGGAATCCCTAATTCTGAATCCAGTCCCAGTACAATTTTCTCCTCCGAGAAGCGGACACAACCCCCCCCCCTCCCCTCCCCAGTTCCTTCCTTCCCATCACAGCCTCCACTAATGACCGTGCTCTGCAGCCTCCGCTAATGACCGTGTCCTGCCATGTCTGAACGTGACCCGGGGCCATGCTCCTCCTGCCCCGGTCAATCCTGGCCACGGCCTCCTTTTGTGGACGCTACCCCCCAGCACCAGTGCCAGT
>NC_085013.1:23007006-23024506 GCF_963854185.1 Sardina pilchardus | reverse complement strand
TGCCCTCAATTTACCACTTGCTCAGTGTTGTATTCAATATTGAAAGTGCATGTTTTTGTTTTGGGCTAGTGTCAATATTTGTTTTGGGACTCCACATATGTCTTTCTTACGAGAGAGAGAGAGAGAGAGAGAGAGAGAGAGAGAGAGAGAGAGAGAGAGACACGGCGCTCATCTCATTGTTTGACGGAGGATTTGGGTTCCCTCTTCAGCGGCACAAAGCCTGGTTATTACACGGCCCGTCATTAGTGGCCCTGGGTCGACGAGCTCGCACTGCTCATGGCACAGTTGTCAACGCAATTAAAATAACTTCACCAGCTAAAACAATGTGGGCCTATTGTAGCTCTATTCAGGAAGCCACTGTGTTCAAAGCCCTGAGCGGAGGTACAAAAATCCCAGATAAGGATTCCAGGGGCCCCCTCTCCTGTGTGTGTGTGTGTGTGTGTGTGTGTGTGTGTGTGTGTGTGTGTGTGTGTGTGTGTGTGAGACCAGACTGGGATCTGGGAACGCTATACCGACGCTGTTCTCGCACATATGACCCTGGTATTTTCGCTGCTCTATGGGCTGTCAAAAGGAGGGCCACAGTGATGAGGTGGGCACACAATACCACCATTCATGGGCTCCAGTGTCCTGGCATTTAGTGGAATTAGGCCTTCATGCCTTTTGTGTGCCTCTCATATCTCTCTTTGCTTGTGTCTGTGTGTATGAATCAATGTGTGTATGTATGTGTGTGTGTGTGTGTGTGTGTGTGTGTGTGTGTTATGGCCTTGTGTAACATCTTTCTTTTCTCTTTGGTTCTTTCTCTATTCTCTCTCTTATTTGCATGACCCTGTCTCTTGTTTCGTTTCGTTCCCTCTACCGCTCCCTGCCCTTCCGTCCTGTCCCATCCCCCCGTCTGTGCAGTTAGGTGGTGTGTGTGTGTGTGTGTGTGGTTATGGCCTTGTGTAACATCTTTCTTTTTTCTTTTCTCTGCAGTTAGGTGGTGTGTGTGTGTGTGTGTGTGTGTGTGTGTGTGTGTGTGTGTGTTACGGCCTTGTGTAACGTCTTTCTTTTCTCTTGTCTCTGTGGTTAGGTGGTGTGGCGTAAGCTGGGAGATGCCACAGGCTCAAAGCCCTCCATCCGACAGCACCTCTCTGGGAACCAGTTCAAAGGACCTTTGTAGCCACAGCATCTAAAGCCAGCACCCAGCCGTCTAAAGCAAACAAGCATACCCCGTAAAACGAGACGACAGACACCACGACGCACCGTCCACCTCCTGGACAGCCCTCTTCCTGGAGAGAGATCGACTGGCCGACGGAGGAAGCGCTTGCACAGCTCTTTTTTCCCTCAGCTCATGCTGTGGCCATCTCCTGTTCCCTCCGCTCCTCTCATCCTTCAAAGCAATCACGAAAAAACACAAACAAACAAGACACACACACACACACACACACACACACACACACACACACGCAACATCTGCTGACAAATCAGTGCCGTGCTATTCTCAGTGTTATACATGCAGTCTTGAGGACAGACAAACTAATTTGACCAAAATAGGCCATTCCAAGTATTACTCTAGAGGTTGAAACACTGTGCGGTTTTTTGTTATTTTCTTCACCATATTTTTGGATGTTCCTAACGTGTGTTCATGACTCCAGGACATGTTGGCAGATTGGAACCATCTCTGACCTTGGATAGGTTTTTAGCCACACCTTGAAAATCTGTGTGCTCGACTGAAAAAAGCTTTTCTAAACATAGAACTGCACCTACAGGAAACACACCAAGGCTGACTAATCATGACATTATTTTTCTATCGGTATATATCTTCTTCTTGAGTGACCATGTGTAAAGTATATGAGTTTATTAACAACTCTCAGTTCCATAACTTCAGTGCTTCATAACTATGGGCATACAGTACATGGAGAGATATGCTATATGCTATGGTGAATTGGGGGAAGGAGACGTTGTGTGTCCGTGTATGGGAGTGTGTGTGTACAGTATGTGTGTGTGTGTTTGTGTTTTCCTCCACTGACTGAATCATTGTAATAATCCCAGTGTCCATCAGATGAAGCAATACAAACCCAGTGGTGTCTGGACCCTCTGCCACTGATGGGGAGTCCAGATGTTAAGTGCCACTCAGGGAACTCATAGAGTCAGGACCCGTAGTGTTGGCATCAGACAAGGCTGTGCCAAAACCCAGAGCCTTCAGCTCCTCGCTTGAGTTGGCACATCTGAGTCAGAATAACAGGAACACTTAAGAAGTCATGCCAAGAACCTTCCTTCATTTTATGAAGAAGCAGATCTGAAATCTGACAATCATTTTTAATGATAATTAAATGCAATCCATGCTCACAGTTTCCATCTGTCATTCAGAACATAGCCTATACGTGAAACAACCAGGAACATGAATAATTTGACAGTGAGCTGATCCAGTTGGACCCAGATGTGAACCACAACTGGGCCGGAGGTAGCGATTGCCTTGGAAGCACTTAGCTTATCATGCCCCCACAGCAGCCAGATAGGACAGAATGGCAATTCATCGGTCACATGACTGAACTCATTTGGAGTTCTAGCCCTCTAATCCTTGACCATAATGGACAAGTCATCGCAATACGGCTGCGTGCTGTCAAGACTGCAAAGCAAGGCTGTCTGTCTGAGTGGACGCTCAAGCCATTAGGATTTTCCCTAAAGTTACATCACACAGGCCTCACGCATTCCGCGATCAGATCTGGCATCAGTGTAAGATCTGCACTCTATTAAAGCCTGGTGTTGTGGCCATTCACGGTGTCAGATGTCTCAACAAATGTGCGGGTCAGATCGCTTTAAGACCTTCCACTTTCATTTTGTGTGTGTGTGTGTGTGTGTGAGTGCGTGTGTGTCTGTGTGTGCGTGAGTCTGTGTGTACTCTCTTAGGTACAGCACAACCTGCCTCTCACTCTCTGAGATCCTCTGGTCACGTCTGCTATGAGTTCTCTGACCAAGCCACAGTCCAACGCTGTGTTGCCATCGAGGTCTTCTAGTGTACTGTAGTCAGCGTGTAGCCTACCACAACAGGCATCGCTAACATGGCGACTGCTGCAGCCACACTTGCAATACGCTAGCTGCGCAGCTCCTGTTTTCTCAGTGAAACAGTGTGAGAGCAGCAAGCAGAAACGTTCAGTGAAGCAATGGCCACTGTCCGAGAGTGGCAAACAAGCATCTATTTTGACGAGTTTAGATATCACAGTGTTTTGAGCTGTCAAAATATCACAGTGTTTTGAGCTGTACTGTAGCTGTGAACAGCTCACAGATTGTCATCCATCGGGAAATGCTTTCAGTTTGACAGTGGCGTTAGGGTGTCTTCGGCCTTTGGTCTCTTTGTCTGGTTTTTATACTGTACAGTATGTGGATATGCCTGCTGTAGCTGGGTTAAGAGCACTAAAGACAGACTGTACAAGCATATCTGGTTCTTTTGATAGTAGCAACTATGTTGCCCCATTGTGTTCTGGTACCATGATTTGGATTTCAAATTGTCATCTTGTAGCATACTGTACTTTCTTCGGTACGAACCACACTCTCCATTTTCTGTTTTGACAATTTCTAACTGTTTGGTCTCAGTGTGTTTTTTTGTTAGTTTGGCTCCAGTTCAAACTATAACTGAGAGGGGGACAAGTAGCACAGAATTATTGGTGATGACATCTGTTTCAGAGTCTTTGATTCTCTGACCTGTCCAACCACTGTGGGGCCATATGGATTGATGTTAAATGTGTCAATGGGATTCTCACCTTTGCCAGTTTAAGTCCTGCTTCACTGTACAGAAGTGAGAGTGAATGCACATTTAGTGCATTATTTTAGCACATGTTGAGAACTTTTAGCCAAAGTTCTTTGTGTGTTCGATTGAGGACTAATCGGTTATTTGTGTACTTTAACTGTTAAGCTGACCGTGTAAGGGCTCAGCGTCTCGTTTGTACACTACAGAAGTTTGGTCGTACCACTTGAACATTTGATTAAGCTGGATCATTGGGGACTCAAGTCAGACCTCCTTGTGATAACCACCAACCACTGATTTGTGTGTGCAATTGTTTTTAGATATCTCAGCTGAGGTCTACAGTATGTGTAGCGTGTGCGATCTCGGCTTGGTGTTGCATTGCTAATGACACGTTTTCACCTAATGAAGTCACACGAACTCTCCTGCTCATGTTGTCAATGATCCCTTAGTTAAGTCCTGTCCATACCATCTATATGGTCTCTGAGCTAAGCTATATATTGCTAACAGTGTCTTAGCAAAGCTATATGATCTATGTCTTTGAGTGTTGCAGTGTCATTACTGAAGTCAATATATGTGCACATAGCTCATAACTACTGTATAACGGTGGTAACTCATAGAAATATGACGTGCAATATACTGTGTATGAGCTGTGTACCTGAGACCTATGTGAGTTCCTAAGCAGAAACTTGTGTAACAGGAAGCTCTCAGCAATATACATCCGTTCATTGGAGCCATTGTGTATTGTTCATGTCTTTTCTTGGCCTTGGCGCTCAAGATTTGACACTGTTTCTTAAGGACATTTGCTGCATCTAGTTACCTGTATTCAAATGACAGAGGGTAAATGACTTTTTTTTTTAAATTGGTATGCATATGTATAAATTAACATCTGAGAAATTGGGATCGTTTGATATGTAAAATATGCACAGTTTTGGTTAAAGAAACAGTTCTCATTGAACGACTGAGCAAAATTTTATGAGACAATTATGAAAGGGGGACAATTAGTTAAGAACGAAAGATGCAGCAGGTGGCTTTGGTCTGTGTAAAAACACATGTGGTCTGCCACAAGTTGATGTCTAAGGTAATATACTGTACATAGACAAAATGAGCAGCAATCATTTGATGAATGAAGAAATTGTTTATATTTGACATATTAAGTGAACAGAATGTTGTTTGAATTGAATTGGAATTGAACTCACTTAAACTGTTCTTCAAACGGTATATTCTGAAGTTCAGAAATGCTGTTTTAAAATTCACCTCAAACGCAAGTGTAAATACACACATTTGTTGAAAAAAAAAGAAGTATTTTGAAAAAGTGACCTTTTTAACTGATAGTCTATACACAACTACTGACTTTTTATATATTTGTTCATTTGAAAGCACAAAGTTTAATTGATCTTATTTTCTTATATTTTCATTCAAATGCACTGCTGCTGTTGTGACAGTGTGTGGTGAAGCGCGTGTGATTGATTCAATATTATGTTGTAGACTGTCACTATGTAATATTCAGTAAACTTGTATCCTTGGATATACAGTGTTTGCTATGTAAATAGCCTACTTATTCTAGGATATCTTTAGGTAGCATGCAGTCATATATTTTTCATAAGATGTATCTGAGAATAGACTGATATTTTAGCATCTGGAAAGAGTTTGGATCGAATGGAATGGTTCTCCTTTAAAGTATTTACAATTAAAATGAAATACACACATTCTTGGGTTTATGTCTCCATCATTTATGCCATGTCCCATGTCCCATGTCCCATCATGTCATTATGCATTTGAAGAAAGGTACTATGTCGCCATCTACTGGATGACTGGTGAAGTTGCATACTGCCAGGAAAAAAATGTTGGAAATGAAAAGATATGTTTGGCAAGAACTTGACTCTAACTCATTGCACAGACCTAGACACAAACATACTCTCCAGGAAACATTTACAGTCAGGAGGATGTGCACAAGTAGAAAGGACATACAGTATACTGACATAGGCCTACACACACACACACACACACACACACACACACACACACACACACACACACAAACACAACTAAAACATCAGAATTAGTCTCAATCTACACTTGTGAGTGGTAGACTAGCCAAAGCAACACATCTGTTTTATTGTAGGCCTACAAATAAAGACGGCCGGCTAACACTGGTACATTTTACAGAAATGTAAATTAATGTGCACTGTCCTTTTATGAAATGAAAGACGTTAGTGTTTGGAAGGGCCATTCCATTAACATGAAGCCTTCATCAGGCCTTCATCTAACAGTAGTGGTTATTCCTGTGCAGAAGTCAAGGTAGCCTACTCATTAGGCTAAAATGAGCATCTAAAAATGCACTTTCTGTTTTAGGTTGATAGGAAGACTGGTGACTGCTGTAACCAGCCTAATGGCCTACACTTTCCTTCAATGGCTTAGTTGCATGCCTAAAGGCTGGAAGTGGGCTATTGTGAAGAGTACACAGATACAGTAACAATGCATTCACTTGTAGCATGATAAGTAGCCTGCAAGCAGCAGTAAGTAGAAGAAGTTTATCTCTGTTTGCCAGTTGACTCTTCAGTAACAATTTGCCGTTTATAGGTTAGGCCTGTAGCCTGCATCACTAAACTGATTGTTTGTTTTATGTCATAGACCAGCTAAACCGATTACAAATAAGGAGTGATGGATATACTTATTTAGTTCTAAAAAGCAGGTAAGGTAATTCACACAATCCATATCTGTTACCATTTATGGCGATTCCATGTCTGCATTTCCATTGAAGAACATTGTTGAATTTAACATGTGTAGTGAAGTCAAACTTGAGAGAAAAGGCGTGTTCACACGACCAATGAAACACAGTGGACACGGGGCGGCCTTCAGTTCTACCAATCAGCGTGCATGTCTGAAAGGGGATTTTCCTTCTCCATAGATTTCTACTCTAAAGCCAATCATAGAATATTTTAACTTGCACATGGTATTTCGTCAGCAAATGAAACACTAAAGCACGTACTTGTAGGTTGGGCAGTAATTTCGCAATGTCCAATTGAAATGGTGTAATTTGCCGTTGGAGGCGTTGGCAAATGCAGTGCGGTTAGGTTGAGCGGTTATTCTCCGTGTGGAAGTGGATTGAGAGCAGATTGACAGGAGGAACCATTGCTGATAATTTTAAGGTAGTTTTTTCAGACAAGTATACAATAATGTCTATTCAGCCTGAGCTAGAATAAAGTTGTGTCTGAGAGCAATTTTGCAGACAACTGCTGTGTTCATGAAGCTGCTTGACGCGGTGTTGCACGCTAGTTTAGCCAGCTAACAAGTTGCTAGCTTTTTTGCGAGATAGCTTGCAATGAATCCAGCTAGCTGGCTAAGTGGCCTTCCTCTATTGCAAAGTTTATTACTTGTTAGCTTGATAGCTAGCGTGTCCACTATGTTAGCTTCTAGCTTGTTAATCCCTTCAATACTTCAGTTATAGGGCGTGGTGACTGAAGTGACTTGAAAAGTAATGTGTTTAACATCTGCAGAGCGCAAGTTTGTGGAAATCGTCTGTATTGCGTTATTGGACACTGCGGGTTAGTTGGGGCGTGATTTGTTAGGCTGTTGGCTAGTAACTGGTTTAGCGAAAGCCGATGCTATTATTAGTAACCAAACGACCAGTTAACTCGGTAATTTCTGAGTGTCAGACACAGGATAGTCAAATATAATTGCCATAAAATCACGTCAGCTGTTGGTCGCTTGAACTAAGACAAGACACCACACCATTGGGCCAGTATTACAGTGGTGGCCTTCATAAGAAACCAACCTTGAGAAGTGAATCTGGAGTCTGGTCATTCATTAATTTGACTGAGTTTGAAACAAATTTGAGCGAGTTTAATGGCTAAATGTCAGATTGAGTCAAGCTTGCTGATGTATAAATGTGTCCATACATAAGAAAATCCATGCTTGGTGCCATTTAAGATTGGTTTCTGAATGAAGAAAGTGGTGGGGCAAGATGTCTGAGCGAGTGAATGTGTGAAGCGTGAAATGTTAAATGAATGAGCGCTCATATCTTCTTCTGGTTGTTCTCTGTAGAACGCAGACCTCATTTCCTGCTGAAGGCCTCCAGTCTGACTGTAATGAGGCCAATGGCAGATCTTGTGCATGTCATAGCAACCTAAACTTGGTTATCAACATCAAAATCAGATTAATTTCCTCTCACAGTTAACTTAGCCTACATGTCACGTCCTCTGTTGAATGCCTAACCGTTTAGTTGTCTTTACCATTAGTATGGCATTCTTTGTTTGCAGGTTGCGTCACAGATTACAAATTGTTTACGTGAAACCTCTACTAAACGTAACTGCTTTGCTCTGGATCGTTGCTTACTCTGGGAAAGTAGCACTCCTGAGAGGCACGAACAGCTGAGACCGCAAAGTCAGTTGCTGCAACATCTGTGGTTGCATCAAATGTAAGGCCAGTCTAGTCTACATATTTCCTCTTGCAATGAGAACTACACCAACATTTAGGCCTACCTTGGTAAAAAAAACAAAAACAATTTGCATACACAGTATTGAGCTCTAAGAATTACGCAGCATAATATCCATTAGTTTAATTCTGTGCACAACCACTTAAATAGGCTACAGTGGCAGCAGAGCAGACAGCATGAGACAGAACATCTCCAGTATGCAACAGCCAGGGGCAGCTGTAGCTGAATGTGATGAGGCGAACATTTATAGAGGCAAGGAGGGACACATACTACAGCACAGTTGGTTTCGTACAAATCTGTTTTCCTTTTTTAGTGTCTACTTTTCGAAATGCCTTTATTTTCTGAAGGCTTTCTCTGGTTTAATGTCCTGTACAACTGTGAAAATCAAAATAGGGTGAATACAAATAAGTATCCAAAGCCCCTATTTGTTTAAAGACAGACCTTCAGTTTTATGCATGGAATCAGATGGATCATGTGTGTGTGTGTGTGTGTGTGTGTGTGTGTGTGTATGAAAGAAATCTTCCATTGCACTCTGATAGGGGGATGATTTGCCTTTTGCGTTTGCATATACATGATGATATTGCACAACAGAATCACACTGGATTGTTGCTAGGGAGACGCTGCACTGTTCTGAGGCTTTGTTGCATTGAAATAAGGTCAACAAGTGAAAGTAGGATGAGATGAGAATACAGCCTACAGGTGCAGCACACACAGGCCTACATGCTGCACAGTCTGTTTTTAAGACATCACACACACACACACACACACACACACACACACCCACACCCTTTCCTCCCTGCTGTAAGTTGTTTTAAAGCACCAAATCTGTGCTTTTGACCTGTTTCATGTTCAGTGGTTTTGTTAGGATTCTAAACAGCTCTTAGCCAGTTACACCCTGTTGTTACAGCTGTGTTTTTTCTACTTAGTACAGACATGCTTGGCGTAGCGATCCACCTGGATGAAGCAAGAATGGCCCAGTTAGTCTCATTTTAAAGTGTGAAAAACACAATGCAGTGACCACCAATAAACCTAAGCTGATGTCATTTGGAGCCTTTGCGAGAGCAGTCCATTACATGTTCCCCAGTGTTTGTTTAGGCCTAAATTCAGCCCCCTCTGGGCAGCTGAATGTTTGCGGGCGCTCAGTCCAAAGATCGGGCTGCCAGGTCCCGGAGCGAGGAGATGAAAGTGCTCGTTGACTCCTGGTCTCTTAGTGTCTCTCACACTCACTTTGTTTGGTGGCATTTTATTTTGGCATCCGCTTGGGCTGTTTTTATGTCCCTGTGTGTGTGTGCGTTTATGTCCCCTTCTCTCTTTCACTGCACCTTTATAGTAGTCTGCGGTCATCAGGAAGCTGTCAGGGTTTAGCTAAAGGGTTTGTGTTTTGTGTCTCTCCTGTTTTAAAGGGTTAGTAGCTATTCAGTTCCTTCCATCCGGTCTCCAACAGAGGAGGGACGCAAACACACACTCACTCTCTCTCTCTCTCTCTCTCTCTCTCTCTCTCTCTCTCTCTCTCTCTCTCTCTCTCAGTCTCACACTCATTCACACACATGCACACAAACAACACAGGTACACATGGAGACACACACAGATTCACACAAATGCATGCAGACTTTACCTGCTGACATTAGAAAATAGAAATACATAGGTCACCGTTAGAATTCAAAGTGGTGTTCTAGGCAGTGCAAAAGCACAGTACATATGTAGGCTTATGCATTCTAAATATGCTTGCCGGCTTACACCTCTAATACATCCGATGGCCCTATGTGTCTGTTGTTGTTATAACAATAAAACATTTGTGAAAATTTCAAAGTGAGCACAATATCTGACTTCACTGGTAATTACCGCCCTCTAGTGGTCTGTATAAGCACTTCAGATGAGTTGGTCAGACTGTCTGTCTAGTAGTCTGTTGAACTTCCTGACTGAAGAGCAGGAGAAATGTTGAAAAGATGTTTAGACCACTGTTGAACCTCCTGACAGCAGGAGAAATCAATGGCCTGATCATTAAAGGAGAATACGGGTGATTTGTCACGTATGTTTCTCGAGGTCACCATATACTGTCTTTTCTACCCAGCTCAAAACAGTCAGTTCTACCTAGCTCAAGTTCCTGCAGCCAACTGCCAGGCAGCTAGCTACAGTGCTACATTCTGGGGGCATGTTCATGAGCTCCCATCTTCATGCCCCTAGAGTGTAGCACTGTAGCTGGACGTCTCCTTTAACATGAAAAATAAATGCATCCTTCTCTTTTCTTTGTGCTTAATATGATGGTAACCATGACAATATGCATCTCATCGTATTGGCTCCTCTTGTGTTGCAGTAAAGCTGCTCATTGGTCCAGACAGAAGATGGGGAAGAAGAGTCGCGTGAAGACTCAGAAGTCAGGGGCGACCGCCGCCGTCTCCCCCAAAGAGATGCTCAACCTCATCTCCGAACTTCTGCAGAGTAAGTGCAACTCATCGTCATGGCTACCGCATCACAGAGAAGAGGAAAGAAAGAAATCAGACTTCTCGGCCAAGTATACTTGCGTACACAATATTTGGTCTCTGCATTTATCCCGTCCGTGAGTTAGTGAAGAGACTGAGGATGGATGGATGGATGGAAGGAAGGAAGGAAGGAAGGAAGACACTGACAGGATGGAGTTTAATAATTGTGTCATTTGTTTGATGGTGTTAATTTTGATGCCATCGGCACCTGCAAGCACATTTATTGTATTTGTTGAGATATTTAGCCTAGATGGCGTATCATTGGACAAAGCATCTCATAGAAACGGAATGAATGCATTTCCATCCTCTTTGTTCATGTATATTATTGTTTGGTTAGATGTCCCCGTTTTAGCTGGCCTTATGCACCAGCTAATACTCTGTAGGATTGCACTCATTTCTTATCAGAGCTGTGATGGAACCTCTTGTGTTATGCACCACATTTGTATTTCTAGAGAAAGCAGCGAAGGATTTAGTTGTGTCTGAGTCAAGGAGAGGAGAGGAGAGGAAAAGAGAAGAGGAGAGTAGAGGAAAGGATAGAAGAGGAGAGTAGAGGAACGGATAGAAGAGGACAGGAGAGGAAAGGATAGAAGAGGAAAGTAGAGGAAAGGATAGAAGAGTAGAGTAGAGGAAAGGATAGAAGAGAAGAGGAGAGAAAAGGATAGAAGAGTATAGGAGAGAAGAGAAGAGAAGAGAAGAGGTTCCCCAAACCCTCCAGCTGTGGTGTACATCGGGCTTATAACCGGAGGGTTGCCGGTTCGATCCCCGACCAGTCTACCACGGCTGAAGTGCCCTTGAGCAAGGCACCTAACCCCTCACTGCTCCCCGAGCGCCGCTGGTTGGGCAGGCAGCTCACTGCTCTGAGTTGTGTGATTCACCTCACTGTGTGTTCACTGTGTGCTGTGTGTTCACTAATTTGGTTAAATTGGGTTAAATGCAGAAAACTGAATTTCCCTCACGGGATCAAAAAAGTATATATTCTATTCTATTCTAAACTTGAGAGACATTCAGAGCTTGAGCCTCTGCAGAGCCGTCCTCTGCATTTGCTTACGTTTCTGTTTTCATACAGTATATTAGTGTTACCCTTAGTGACATAGGGAGACTTCCTTTGCAATGAGAACAGGGATTACTCTGACTAGAGACCGTCGGTGCATTCCTATAGGCTTCTGTCTGTGGGAGAGAACCTCATTTCCTCCTGCTGTGGTATGTCGGGGAATTGGATACGTTATGAGATGGGTAAAGTTTTCATCTCCTGTTTGAGACGAGGCCTTCGGTAGAGGAGTAACTGACAGCACATTTCTTTCCACACAGTGATGTGGTGCACTTTATTATTATTATTATATCTAAATTGAAAATAGTTTAACCCTTCCGTTTCTTTTCTGTGTTTAGAGTGCAGCAGTGCAGCCCCCTCTGCTGGCAAGGAGTGGGAAGAGTATGTCCAGATTCGAACGCTGGTGGAAAAGATCCGCAAGAAGCAAAAAGGTATTCTGTGACCATCTATTCACGCTTGTGTAGCCAAATATCAGTTACAGTCACACCTGAGTGAGTGAGTGTGTGTTTGTGTCTGTCCGAAGATGTCTGTGATGTTTGATATGCTTTGGTAAAGTGTGATTGTGTTGTGTGTGTGTGTGTGTGTGTGTGTGTGTGTGTGTGTGAGAGAGTGATGTATTGATATATGTTTATGTATCTGGTTGCAGGTATGTCAGATTTTAATGATGTACACAGTGTGTGTGTGTGTATGGGTGTGTAGGTATCTCAGTGGTGTTAGAAGGTGGTTTAATGTTATATGACGTGTGTGTTTGGTGGTGATACAAGTACATGTAGTCTCTCTCTTCACCCTGATACTAATGTGTGTGTGTGTTTAGGTATGTCGGTGATATTCGAGGGCAACAGAGAGGAGTTCTTCTCTGAGCTGATGACCTGGGCTGCAGACTGCGGGGCCTCCTGTGACGGCTTTGAGATCTCCAACTTTGCAGATGAGGGCTATGGCCTCAAAGCCACCAGAGACATCAAGGTGTGTGTGTGTGTGTTCGTTTACTACCTCAAAGTGTGAACTGTCGAAAAATGTGATTATAATCTCTTTCTGTTACAACACACGCATGCAACACACATACACACACACACACACACACACACACACACACACACACACAAAATAAACCACAAACACACCCGCTCACACCCCCCCCCCCCCCCCCACAGTTCAATAATGGCACAGCACAGTTCAATAATGGCTTGATGCAGTGACTAGACGGAAGCTGTGTGGCGTTGCCGAAGATGTAATCATCAATGTGTTTTAAGTGGATTGGCGAGCGCACGAGTGTGCTGCCGTGGCGACAGGCCGTGTTTTCCCGCCGCGGGGGGGTGGGGGGGGGGGTAGGTCCGCATTGATCCTCAGGCCCCTGAGTTATTGTCAAACGTCCAATGATCAATTTCCTTTAGAATGCGCCGCATATGAGGTGCTTATTGAGCGCTGCAGACTGCCCTCGTTCACGGGCATTGATCCTGCTGAGTGGCTGTAATGAACTGAGAGTGCTGCTGTCGCACCCGTGCTGGTACGATCATTTAGAGCCCGGCGTAATGGGCCCAGCAATCTAACACGCTCAGGACAAAAATCAAACACTTGACTGGTGTGCCGGGATTGGGAAGACACACACACACACACACACACACACACACACATGCACTGGGGCCCTGGTTTAAAAGGTGGGTGAAGTGCAGTGAGTTGGTCAACAAGCAAAGTTCTTGTGCCTGAACTGTAGCTAACGTGTTGCATGTGCGAGGATTGAGCTGACCCATGGTGTTAAATTAGCACGCACACACGTACACACACGTGCAAAACTGGTTTGTAGCCCTTTCCAGTGTGTATGTAAACGGATCTCACAATGATATTGATATTGATATCAATCATTGACCCCAGGCAGACAGTCTCAAGATTTCCGCCAGGAGTGTGTGTTTTTTTTTTTCTTTTTCTTTTTACCTCAATTCAGACAGAGTAGTAAAAGAGTGAGACGAAGTGAGAGGGTGAGAGGGATGGGGTGGGATCGGGAGATGATGGATTTGCGGGTCGGAACCCGGGTCCTGGACCGCATGGTGTAGATGTTGCTGCCACTTGTGCCACAGTGTCCCTTTGTGTGTAACCGTGTGAAACGTTTGTGATGTCTGTTTTCAGGCAGAGGAGCTCTTTCTCTGGATCCCCCGGAAAATGCTGATGACTGTGGAGTCAGCCAAGAACTCCGTCCTTGGTGAGTGCGTGCGTGCGTGTGTGCGTGCGTGCGTGCGTTCGTGTGTGTGTGTGTGTGGCTGACTGATCACTGCTATGACCATTGACCTTGCACATATGCTGCCCCATGTGTCCCCTGGTCTCAGGTTAGAGTCCTCACAGCAGTGCAGCACAGGTGTGCTGAAACCCCCCCCGCCTGCCGCCCGAGATGATCTCTCAGAGGGCAGGGCAACACACACTGTACTGTAGCTCTCAGAGCTGCTCCTGCATAGAGTTGGTGCACTAAACTCTGCACTCACAAGTTTGTAGGATTTTAACCTTTAAAAGGGTGGGTTTTAAACATTCTAACACAAGATTCCATTCCGCAACAATTCAAGGTTCTAAAATTCTTTAGAATGTTAATTTCCCAACATTCCAAACACACCGGGATCCTTCTGGCTAACCTACTGTAATCTTTCTCAAAGCAAACTAATGCTGCTGTTTCTCCTCTATGGAAGCGCTAACTTCAAAGGTGATAATGATCTCTCCAATGATATAAACCATTGGCTGATACTTCAGAGAGCCTAGAAACAGTGCTGGCAATACTACACATGTAATCATTTAGTGGCTGTTTTATATAGTGGTTTTATATCCATATTGAATTGATTCAGTCTAGAAGAAGTATGAGAAGGTTTCATTACGGCCTTGATAAGCAGAGCTGTTCTAACTGTCCTGACTGAACTTGGACTTTATGTCCATTTATATATTGATGTTCTGAACCTTTAGAGTTGGCATGTGACCCAACTCTACTCTCAGATGTTTTTTCTGTGATGTCATGACGAAAAGTCCTCAAAAACGCCCTCCGTACTGAACTCGATAAGCGATGGACTCGGCATCAAAGTCGTCCTCCATCCTCATCTTAGCGTCCGCATAAGTAGCCGGTCCTGCTGCCCCTATCAGGTCAAATGTCCATCTGGCCCGGCCTCAAGCTGCTCTCTCTCTTTCCCACTCTTGCTCTCTCTCTTTCCCTCTCTCTTTCCCTCTCTCTCTCTCTCTCTTTCCCCCTCTCCCTCTCTCTCTCTCCCCCTCTCCCTCTCCTGCTCTCTCTCTCTCTCTCTACCCCCCCCCCTCTCTCTCTATCCTCTCTCTCTCTCTCTCTCTCTCTCTCTCTCTCTATCCCCCCTCTCTCTCTCTCTCTCTCCCTCTCTCTCCCTCTCTCTCTCTCTCCCTCTCCCTCTCCCTCTCCCTCTCCCTCTCTCTCCCTCTCCCTCTCCCTCTGTCTCTCTCTCCCCCTCTCTCCCTCTCCCCAGGTCCCCTGTATGGTCAGGACCGCATCCTGCAGGCCATGGGCAACGTGACGCTGGCGCTCCACCTGCTGTGCGAGCGTGCCAACCCGGCGTCGCCATGGCTGCCCTACATCCGCACGCTGCCCAGCGACTACGACACGCCGCTCTACTTCCAGGAGGACGAGGTGCGCCACCTGCTGGCCACGCAGGCCATCGCAGACGTGCTCAGCCAGTACAAGAACACCGCGCGCCAGTACGCCTACTTCTACAAAGTCATCCAGGTGAGGAGTTTGGTGCCTGTGTGTGTGTGTGGGGGGGGGGGGGGGGGGGTGGGGGGGGCGGTGCCAGGCAATCACAGATGTTACAAGCGAGTACAAGATCAGTCTTCGTACATTCGTACAGTTTTGCATGTCAGCACGCCTACTACTACAAAGGCTGTTCGGTGTGTGTGTGTGTGTATGTGTATACGTGTGTGTTGGTCATGCGAGCCAATACATAGATATTCCCAGGAATGACCAGGAGACTACTGATTATTCCTTACCTACTTAAGCCTAACCTTAACCACAGTCCCAGTTTACATCTTCACAATGCATTTAACAGCTTCTCAGATTTCATGTAGTTCTAAGTCAAGTAGGCTACATGTTCTTGAAGCGTGTTCTCTGTACTCTTCTGTGTCTGCCATCTTATGGTATTAAGCCTGCCCCAGCGCTGCTGGGCTTGTTCAGTAGGGTCTGGCTCAGCCCACTTTTTGCCCTCTCCTCTCCTCTCCTCTCCTTTCCCCTCTCCTCTCCTCTCCTTTCCCCTCTCCTCTCCTCTCCTCTCGTCTCCTCTCCTCTGTGAGTACTGGGGCTCTTCTAAAAGCCTCCCAGCCGCTGAAGTCTGCAGTCTTGCCTGAGATGGGCCAGTGTGGGAGCTGCTGAATGAATGCCCTCTTGCACTCAATTTCAAGGGTTGTGATAAGCTGCCATTGACACGGCTCACCGTGCTGCCAGCAGTGACCACATGTGGCCAGCAGATGGAGCCATACTCACACCTCAGCCACTGCTCCTCATGTGAAAGGAGAGTATAGTGCTGTCTGATTTTACTGCACGTCTGTCACGAGCACAAACCACTGATTGGTGTGTCATATCATGATATTTCACTCAAATTTGAAACCGTTTTAGAAGAAACACCTGCGTTTTGTGTTGGGGGGGATTATCTTAGATGAAATGGAATTATTCACAGAAGAAATCTCGAATTGCAAATCCGCTGCCTATAAGTAGATTTAAGACAAGTAGACAGTGCTTCTAACCTGATCACATAAACCAAGACCATAAGCAGTCTCTATTCATGGTTCCTTCAGGCTAGTTGTTAGCATAGCGTCTTGCTGACGTAACCTGTGAAGGTTTGTGCTGTTTTCTTGTAACTATTGATGATTTGTTGTCAGTGGCCAGGGGAAATCACCACAAGTGATTTTATTTATTTATTATTATATCCTTGTGCTGTAACCAGAGTAGTTTGCTGGTGTATTGATATTTTGTGTACTCCTAATGATGGTAGTTTGCCGTAAGGGGGGGTGCATATTTTTCTTCTCAGCTTTGTTCAGGCGTAGTCTTTTGATGAAGTTTCGGTCATGAAGATCGCTCAGTCTTCTTGAGACAGCCATTTTCTCCTTCATTGCCATTGGAGCAGTGGAGTAAATGATGTCTTGATATCTCTTTGATGAAGTCGACTGCATTATTATCAAATGTAATTCATGATTTAGATATTGTGATGGAAATCAGTAAATATGCAGATTTGCGGGTATTAAATGGCATGTGGATATGACAATTTATTATGATTTATTTAGGACGTCCCCGTGATCAGGCCAATAAATATTACCCTCTTTTTGTTTCACGCCAGGCCTATTAAAGAGGCAATAACATAGACCCCCTTCTTCCGAATTACATTTTAAAACCTCCGATCATCTTGGTTGTTCCCTTTCATTAGATGACTGTCAATTAGAAAAAAAATTGTATCCACCGCACTGTCAAGATAAGACATCAAATATTCATGCAGCGGTGTTAATGTATTTGTCATTTCTCCCACAAGTCTATTGACATCTTTTGGTTATTAAACGTTGGGCTCTCCACAGCGGTTAAATTACTGGAACATGGTTTATTGTACCTTCCTCTGCTGTTCGCGCCTAAAACAATTAATATTCCTGCCATTTATGCACATTAGTAAATAAATGACACTATTATTGCCATTAGCGTGAGCATCTGGGCTTCTTGTATATTTGTGTCTTCATAACCCTCATTATTTCCACACATTTATTTTTCTTTCTTTTTTTTTTGCCTTCTACTTTTGCACTTTTTGACGTGTGAACAGTAGGTGGCAGTAGTGGGTTGAAATGGG
>NC_085013.1:22999506-23002006 GCF_963854185.1 Sardina pilchardus | reverse complement strand
GTCATGTTATTGAAAGATACATGTCTGACAACTGACTGACATGAGGGTTCACTCCTCGTTAGGCTGCGCTAAAGGAAGCACCGTGGTTATCCTCTCTTTCGTAGAGAGAGAGAGAAGAAAAACAATCAAGCATGAAAATGGAAATTATCGCGGCCGGAAAAGTTATCGAGCTCATTTTTTTTATCGTGCGATTTATTGATTTATTGAATATCGCGACAGGCCTATGTGTGTGTGTGTGTGTGTGTTGGCCAGTGAATACAGATTGCTCATCAGAATGGAGATGAATGGATGTGTGGGGTGAGTCAGCGTATCAGACTGAGTGAATGAATGGATGCATATGGTGACTGTGTGTGTGTGGATCGGGTGTGGGATGTGAGGGACATGGCTGGGGTAGGCGAACTTGACGTGTGTGTGTGTGTGTGTGTGTGTGTGTGTGTGTGTGTGTGTGTGTGTGTGTGTGTGTGTGTGTGTGTGTGTGTGTGTGTGTGTGTGTGTGTGTGTGTGTGTGTGTGTGTGTGTGTGTGTGTGTGTGTGTGTGTGTGTGTGTGTGTGTGTGTGTGTGTGTGTGTGTGTGTGTTTATTTTGTATTTTTCCCCCTCTGGCTGGAGCAGTAGTTGTCAAGGCATGCGGAGGATCTTCTTCTGTACTGTGTGTAATGACTTTTTGACCTTATGGCTCCAGGCCCGTGTTATTGAAAGCCTTTTTGTGCCGCACCACAGACTCATGCTGCTGGGCTTAAGCTCAGACCAACTCTACTGGATTTTGATTGGTTGGCTTGGCTGGACTCTTATCTTTTAATGGTTGTCCATCATTGGCTGTGAGAAACAGCCTTAAAACCTGGCTAGCACTCCCGAGCCCGTGGAGGATGGGTGGATGCTCCTGCAAGTTCTCTCTCTTTTCTTCTCTCTCTCTCTTCTTCTCCATCTTCCTCCTCCTCCTCTTCCTCCTCTTCCTCTTGTCCTTGACTTCTCTCACTCCTCTTCCTCTCGTCCCCTCTGGTCGACTCACTCACTCACTCACTCACTCACTCACTCACTCACTCACTCTCTCTCGTCTGTGATAGTTATTTTTCTCTTCAAGCCAAATCAATGCAGCAGCCCTACAGAGCGAATCCTCAGTGTACACAGTGAGAGTCCAGAGCCTGAAACCATTTCTGCCCCAATACATTACAATAAGACTATTTGGGGTTTAGTATACATATGCATCACCATCAAACAGGATGTGTGTGTGTGTGTGTGTGTGTGTGTGTGTGTGTGTGTGTGTGTGTGTGTTTGCACACACCATCAAACAGGACAAGTCTTATCATGTGTGTTTGTGTATTAATAGGTTTTTGCTAGTGAGTGTTTGGTGTGATAAAGTGTTTGTGAGTGTTGGTATGCGTGTTCTGAGCTCACTAAGAAAGTGTGTGTGTGTGTGTGTGTGTGTGTGTGTGTGTGTGTGTGTGTGTGTGTGTGTGTGTCCAGGTGCTGGCGGGTGAGTGGAGTGTGCGTGTTCTCCCTCCTCCCACCTCTCTGTTGGTCTGAATCAGTGTCACGACTGGACTCTGATCTCGTAGCGCACACTCCAACCCCTGTTGCCCAGAGGCAAAACAGGATAGGACCCCGCTCCTGTCCTGAGCACCAGCTTTCTGTGTGTGTGTGGTTTTATGGTTGTATGCATGTGTAAGGCAGATGAGGAAAAGTGAGGGTGTAGTGGCAGTGTGTGTGTGTGTCTCACTCTTACTGTTTGTGTGAGTGTGTGTGTGTGTGGTTGTATGCATGTGTAAGGCAGATGAGAAAAAGTGAGGGTGTAGTGGCTGTGTGTGTGTGTGTGTGTGTGTGTGTGTGTGTGTGTGTGTGTGTGTGGTTGTATGCATGTGTAAGGCAGATGAGGAAAAGTGAGGGTGTAGTGGCTGTGTGTGTGTGTGTGTGTGTGTGTGTGTATGTGTGTGTGTGGTTGTATGCATGTGTAAGGCAGATGAGGAAAAGTGAGGGTGTAGTGGCAGTGTGTGTGTTTGTGTGTGTGGTTGTGGTTGTACGCATCTGTAAGGCAGATGAGGGAAAGTGTGTGTGTTTCTGTGTGTGTGTGTGTGTGGGTAAGTAAGGGGGGTGGCTGGCGTGTGCGCAGACTGTTGGCTCTGCTTGCGTCTCTGTTTGATGTCTACACAGGGGTCAGCCCTTTGAGTTAGCCTTCCATATAAGCCCATCTAAGCCCATGCAAATAAACACTTCCTAATCATTTACAATGGAGGATAAGCCGCCTCTAAGTCTGCTGACTGCCCTCAACCCTGCCTGTGGGAAGCATCCATTAATGCGCGCTGATTGGAGCCGCTCACACGACCGACGGATTGCCCTTTTCTCCTGATTATCGGAGTCCGTTGCGTGTGCTCGCAGCGCTGTCGTTCCAAACAGGTTTTTAGACAAAGTGAGCGCTGTTCCGCTGCCAGAGGACAGGAACCACACAGGTGGCCATGGCTACTTGTGTGTGTGTGTGTTCGTGTTTGTGTGTTACATTACGTTAC
>NC_085013.1:22989506-22994506 GCF_963854185.1 Sardina pilchardus | reverse complement strand
GCCTTGCAAGATTACAAAGAGAACGAACAGGTAAGTGAACTGTGGTTGCATCAGCTTTTAATCTTTTATCTATCTATCTATTTATTTATTTATAAATAAATTAATGTTTCACCTTTCACCGACATCAGCAACAGGAGCTGTTCAGAAAGACAGGAACACAACAAGTGTATCCCCGCGTCCTCTTCAATGCTTCTCAGAACATGCTCGCTTATGTTTCCATATGTGTGTACACCCACAACAAGCCCCTACACACAGACACACACACACAGACACACACACACAGACACACACACACACACACACACAAAGACACACACACACAGACACACACACACAGACACACACACACACACACACACAAACACACACACACACACACACACATACACACACACATACACACACACACACACACACACACAAACACACACACACATACACACACACATGCACATACACACACATATACACACAGATCGGTTGTCGTCCATCCCCTCTCCTGCATTCTGTACACGGGTGTGAGAGTGGCGTTTATCAGGCAAGCTGGCGTCTCCGTGCCCGTGGGTAATATCAGCGTGCAGGCATTCAGATCAGCCGTAGGGAGAGACACCGGAGACTCTTCCTCTTCCCCCTCTCCTCCTCTCTTCTCTTCCCCCTCTCCTCTCCTCTCCTCTCTTCTCTTCTCCACTCCTCTCTCCTCCTCTGACAGGCTCAGGTAGTGAGTCCCTCTGCCCAGAATGGGAATTATTTGATAAGATTTGGGGAGACAGGCGCTGGAGAGTGGGGTGGGGTGGGGTGGGGTGGGGGGAAGGCCGTGCGGGGACTGGACACTTTCGGAAGCCCCTCGCCTCTCCTCTCTTCGCCTCCGTCTCTTCCCTTCCTCCCTTCCTCCTCCTCCTCCTCCTCCTCCTCTGTGCTCTCTCTCTCTCTCTCTCTCTCTCTCTCTCTCTCTCTCTCTCTCTCTGCCACAGTCGTCTGATCCCTGATTCCGCCTTCAGATTTTGTGGTGGGACGGAAAAGCTTCTGAGTACAGAGCTGAGCTGCACCACTCCTCTCTCTCTCTCTCTCTCTCACTAGCCGTTAACTGACTGAACGCCGCCTCATCCGCGGCTAGGTTTAACCGGCCATTCCCCGGCTAGGTCAGTGAGGACAAGAGGCGCGATATTCCAAAGCCGCCTCGGTGTAGGCGTAAACATGTAAGAACTGGGTGTGAAGTTGAACAGTGACGTACAACAACATAGGCGTCGAAGTCTCGTGACACTACTGTCATTCTCAAAACAGCGGTGCAGCTCTCTGTCAAGTTCTCTGCTCCTACGTTTGATATTTCTAGATCTTCTGACTAAGTTTACTCTACTTATCCAAACTGACGACATCACCACTGTCACTAGATATAAAGCAAACATTGATTTTCACTCGGTGCTATTCACTGACCGTAAAAAAGTGTCATTAGTAGCCTATGCAGTATGCACCTGTTCTATACAGTCTGGTATGCACTGTTGTTTGTGGCTAGCTAGACTTGCTAGCTCGATGTGACACAATATTGTAGCGCGGCTCGGATATGCTTGTGTTACGTTCATGCAAGGGGGAAATGTAGCCTACGGCTAAGATGGTTAAGCAGCCTGTTGTCATAAGATAGTTGACGGTTACGCATTATATAGGTGTACTAGACTAGTCAGCTGATGTGTTGTGGGATAAGGGGTTTATGTTACGGGATGCCACCCATGTTGTGGGATATAGCCACGGGGATCTTAAACAGGCCACTTCCATGTAATGTCATTCCTCATATTCATCTGGTAATAAACATTTCCTAACAGAGTAATTCTTGCCTCATCACAATATCAACTCTCCACTCATTCCGCTTGGACTGTGCATTATACCTTTCACTGCCTCACGTCTGCCAGGTTCCAAACTGTCTTCCTAACAGCAGTTACAATCAGTATTTTTGTGATAACAACAAAACAGCTCTGCAAAGTTTAAACCAACGATGCTAATCGCGACTAGCGATTAGCCATTTAAAATGCAGAGCCTACCCTCATAAGGAGACCTCTCCAATTCAGAAAAATGGATTAAACTAAAATTGGACAACGTTGTTATGTTTCTTAAACCTTAGGGTGGGTATGATATAGAGCTTACATGCTTTAACGAAATACGTTGTCAATGGTTATTTGAGCAAGCTAGCCAAGGTCTAGCTAATTTATCCTGGCTGTAGATAAAGCAGGATATAGGCTATGTTTTCCCAATATGTTAGCAATTAATAAATAAATGCTGAGATGTTTGGCGATTTAATTGACATTTGAAAGAACAGTGTGCTAGATGGACCACAAGGACCAGTGTTAATATGTGAACAGTATGATGATGATCTGACAGCTGTGCTCAGCATACAGTCAGTCAGCTGTTTGCTGATTTTAAGTCTTTCAGCAGTGTGTGCACAACTCTCGTTGTTGACAGCTCCGCCCATGTCTCAGCTAGCCGCCGCATAGCCGCCTCGCGTGCTCACTGCAGTCGCCCCGGGAATATGTGTACCCTCAGGGGAGGACAATTGGCAGCGTAAATCACCTCGGCGATTAGCCGGCTATCAGTGAGTACAATCGGGACTAGCCGGCTAAAAGCCCGTGCATCGCCGGCTATCTGTGCAGTCAGTAAACGGCTTCTCTCTCTCTCTCTCTCTATCCCTCCCTCCCCCCAACGGCCAGTCTTTATCTCCGTTCTCTCTTTCCTTACCCCCCCCCCCCCCCATATCCACACACACACACACACACACACACACACCCACCCCTGTCCATTCTGCGATCTGTAAATGTAGTGTATGTGCTACACAGGAGTAGGACGTGAGTGGTGTGTGAAAGAGTAAGGGTGTGTGGGTGTGTGTGTGTGTGTGTGTCTGTAGGTGAGGCCATCACTATGGTCAACTGAGCCAAAAATGACTCCAGGTTTAGGTTCTCTTGTTGCCAAATTCCAACAAGTGAGAACCAGACTAAGACTAAGACTGAGACTAAGAATCTGCTTTTGCGTCATGTCAGGACTTTCTGGCAGGGCTATTACAGTTGCCCTCACTAGTATGTAATCAAACTGGTGAAATAGAACAAAGTTGAAATTTACTAGTGGAAAAATACGGACGCAATGATTGTGTGGAAATAAGACTTAAAGAAAAAAAGGAGAAATTCTGCAGGCAATTGAACCCCCCCCCCGCCCCCCCCCATGAAATGCTGTCAATATTTGTTTGTGATCAAACACGCCTGTACTGTATCTGCCACTGCTCTGTTGTCATGCCTACGGACACTTCCTCAGTCCTCGTCCTCCCTCTCTCTCCCCCCTCAGATCTACATCTTCTACGGCACCCGCTCCAACGCCGAGTTCGTCATCCACAACGGCTTCTTCTTCGAGGACAACGCCCACGACAGGGTGAAGATCAAGCTGGGGGTCAGCAAGAGCGAGCGGCTCTACGCCATGAAGGCCGAAGTGCTGGCTCGAGCCGGCATCCCCTCGTAAGTGTTCAGCCCCGCGCACATATCCTGTGATTCGTTCATGCCATCCCCTTGTAAGTGTTAAGCCCCGCGGACATATCCCGTGATTCGTTCATGCCATCCCCTTGTAAGTGTTAAGCCGTGGTCACACATATACAACGATTCACAAATCAATCGTAAGTGTTAAGCCCTGGTCACATAATACGACAATTCGCTTATTGTTTGTAACTCATTGCCTCAAAAGTTGCGACTATTTGAACTTTGCCATGATGTGACGTCTCGTGACGCTAGTGGTAATTTAGCCCTGTTATTGCTGAATAATATTAGATAATAACAAAAAGCATGGCCAAAACATTGAAGTCATTCAGAAGCCGTGTTGTACTCTGTCACACTCTCTCTGCGTGGCTTTGGTACTGTATAGATATCAGCCGTCTTTCACTCACTGGTGACTAATCATTATAATGAGGATCATTAAATTAAGCAGTGTATATTACTGGAGCAAGCACAATACATTTCATGCTGAATCAGAGCATAATTAAGCATAGTCCTCTATGTAAAAAAGAATGAATGGTTAATGGAAGCTATACTATAATTTTTCAGCAGATGCCTATACTGCATCCTGTAGGATGGTACTCTTATACCGTAAATTCCCAACTATTAGCCGTGGGCCCGTGGCTTATACATTGACTTTGCGAAATGTCTTCAGCTATGAGGTTAAAGGGACACTTCACCGATTAGAAATCCGTATTTCTCCCATCTCAAGGCAAACTGAGGGAATAATGCATGACCATTCAAAACCATGACTGGTTTTCTAAAGATGCAAAGCTTAATGCTAATCGATGAAGTGTCCCTTTAATACACAGGAGCCGTTAATATGGTACTAATATGGTTTTGTTCCTTTTAACTTGCATCAAACACTAGTCCTGCGGCTAATAAACAATGCGGCTAGTACACAGGAATTGACTGTATGGAGTGGGCACTCTGTTATTGTGTAGTGCTGAATGTACTGTATTCCAGCACTTAATAACAGAGAGGCGTGCGGAGATGTCTTTCTCCTAATGTTGGGCATGAAATGGCCTGTGTGCTGCGCTTCCCAGCACTGTGACATTCTCCAGGAGAGCTCCTCATCATTTCATCATTAGCCTAATCAAACACACGCACTCTCCCTCTTGACATTTTTAATAAGCCGCTTTTTAATCTCTTATTGATTGTATTCTAAATTTCACACTATAATTTAATTAGACGCCAGGGTCTGCGCCGTTCTCGTCGTCGGCCTTTGTTGTGTGGCACCGTCGAGTGCAGGATGGATGGATGGAAGGTCTTTTTCTTTTTTTTTTTTTTTTTTTTTTTTTTACCTGAGGAGCTTTCACAGTCTCTGGGAATCAGAGAGAAAGAGGGAGAGACCACATGATGAAGCATCAGCTGTGTGGTTGATGGATTACATCTGATTCTTTAATGATCAACATGCCGCCCAGATGGAGGAGTTTGTGTTCACTACAGTATGGGGGAGGGGGAGGGGGGGGGGGGGGGGTAAAT
>NC_085013.1:22974506-22984506 GCF_963854185.1 Sardina pilchardus | reverse complement strand
TACACTGGCCCTGGAGGACTGACTCATTTACTGACTGACTGAGACACACATGCTTAAAGGCCTTTTCACACTTAGTGACAAATTATTCACACTAAATCAACGCATGTAATTAAATACAAGTGTTCTTATTAGTCTTTATGCACCAAGGATGAAATTTGCCCCGACTCAAATTTATTTTTCACTGCGACCGCTTTCGTCCTGGATGTTTAAAGGCCCATTAAGAGCAAATGTATTTAATTACCAGCGTGATTTCTTTTGTGGATATTTTTTGTCCGAAAATTGGGACTTGGTGTGAAAGAGCCTTAATGCTTTAGAACATTGGCCCAGTCTGGTCCAGAAGAATGGACTTGCACTTTTCTTCTTGTGGAAACAATCTGCGTTATCTCACTAAGATTAGTCTGTTTCTTTTTGTTTTTTATGATCATGATTCTTTTGCAAGGGACACAAACAGAGTGTGTTAATGTTACTGCTAAGATACGGAGGCTTCCTACTTACTTACCAGCTTGCCTGTAATGGATGTAAAAAGTCGACATTTGAGCCACAACACATCCTTAGGATGTTTTCACAGTAGTCATGGATAACTTCACTCGTTTGGACTAGCGGTTTGTCACTGTGACACGGGACTGAAAAAAGTTGACTGTCTTCTCTGATCGCGCAATTCAAAAATGCCATTAGCCACCATGTGTCAATCTGTGACACTGTGTGTTCTACACATTACTTGTACCTTCAATGTTTTCATTGAATGTTGTTGTTTTTTTTCTTTTCTTGTTTGTTTTGTTTGTTTATCTCCTCAGTTGTTGTCCGTTTCTTTTAAAGCCTTAAAGAAAGATATATCTACGTTACAAACAGGAGAGACGAAAGTTCACTTGGTTCACTGCAGATGTGTCCATTCTGTGTAACTTGCCTCCTGATTGGAGGAAACGAATGCCAATCACAGACCTAGAATGTCCAGGCAGTGTGCATATATATATCATAATGAACGGAATGCCACTGGCTCCATGTGTCTTTCTATGTGTTCCTTTCTATGTGTACTGTGCAGCGGCCCCTACAGACATGCAAAGCTTCTAGCTCAGAAGTTCCTCTGCTACTTTCATTGTTACTGTGGAAAGTTATTTTTTTGTTCATTGTGAAACACTTTTTGTCTAAATTTGCCACCAGGTCAGTGCCCGTTCTGTCTGGTATTAAAAGTATTTTTAAATTTGAGCAACGTTTAGTTTAAAAAAAAAAAAAAAAAAAACGAGGAGAGAAAAAAGAATGTTTCTAATAAATACATGACACTTTACCAGTGACTAACAAGGCTAAACTGCCTGCGCTCTTTCTATGGACACAAATGGACACCTCTACTTGCAACACTTTTGAATGATCTTGCTGCTTTGTATATACGTTTATAGCAATTGAGGGCCTGCCCACTGCTTTTGAAGTGTACTGTTGCCAGCCCTTAACCCCATAGCTATCTAGAGCCAGAGGAGTCTGCTGCCATGGATTATGTTTTAACATGCAGTTGGTTTCAATTGGGGGCAGCGGAGCTGTGTGTGGGTGAAGCCACCTTTTGTCGGGCGGCTGTCCGTGGTGAACGGACGGAGATTAAAATCGCTCTCATTTTTCACCCTAACCGTGTAAGGTGTTGCTCTGTCTCTCTCGCCTGACCTGTCACTCCACGATCTTTCCAGCGCTTTCCACAAAGGTTCACGAGGTCACCAACCCATTGTTCTTCCTCATTCCTATTTTAAAGGAAGAAGGGGAAAAAAAACTTTTATTCAATATAGGTTTTTTTTATATTCTCTCAACCCTTGCCCCATTACAAATTTATAAAAGAAACATTATCTTGAATCATTTAATTCAGGGCAATTAAATTTTGAAATTCCTCATTCATTATTCATGGTCTTCAAGATAAAACCCCCTTTAATCCCTGAATAGATTATTATAATGGCCGATAGGGTGGCCAGTGGTAAACTGTGGCAGTCCTGCACATGTCCGGTGCCGTTAGTATTCCACATGTCATGCCTGAGAGCAAGCAAGCGTGCGGAGAAGCCGTGGCCAGGGACCGTCGCACCAAAGTAATCCAGTCCATGAATTATAGACACAAGGCTCTATTAATATACAATGGTGGCGAACACGCTCCACTGCAAAGCCCATTGTCATGCAAGTATTTACCAATACTCATCCTGTCCTGTGTGTGTGTGTGTGTGTACGCCTAGAAGAGGATGCACCTCTGAGAGGTCAGGAGGTCATACTAGAGTTTCAGTGCCACAGCGCAATGACAGTTGGTTTGAATGGCTCAGATGCACAGCCTGATGCAGGTCTGGCTATACAATGGGACAGTGTCTTTATTTGTTCTTTCATCTACCCAAACCGAAAATACATGCATTCTGTTTTTTTTTTTTTACTCATACAGTACAGTGTTGTCATTAGTAAACGTTATATTAAGGTGCGGCATGAAAAACTGACTTCCTGCTGAATGCTCCGAGCCAAAGGTCGCCATAGCGGCCTTTGGTGTGTGTGTGTGTGTGGGCGGGCGGGCGGGCGGGGTGGGGGGGGTTGGTTATTAGCCTTTCTTTAAGTTACTGTAAGTGGTCACCTTCACACCCGTGTAATTATTTGCGACCTGCACCCCAGGTCACGTCTCGTGTCTCGCGCAACAGACTTAGTCCATCCGCTTCTAAACATATGCCTCTGTTATTAACCTCGACTCTCTGAGAGCCGACCTCCAGTCCACTTTGGTCGTGAGCCTGTCCCTGACAGGCACGCGTGTGGTTGGAGCTCAGCTCTTACATGTTGCGCGTCGGCCCTCCACGCTTGCTACGTGTTTTGGTTTTCGAGGCCACAAAAGTAGGTTGACTGTTCGCACTTGGGGCCCTTGACTACAGTTTGTGCTAATGTACATCAGCCTTGCGTGTGTGTGTGTGTGTGTGTGTGTGTGTGTGTGTGTGTGTGTTAACCACTCGGACTGTGGGGATGATGCCTCATGGTGCATGCCTTCCGGTACAGTTGGGTTTGCTTCCATTCTGTGGTTTTTCACTGTGCACGACCAGTGTGGATACTGCAGGTTTGCAGGGTATAGTGGGGGAAAGAAGGTTGTAACGGCCATGAGAGAGGGAGGGGGGGGGGGGGTGGTTGAGGAACCAGCCCTGAACGGTCTGACGGTGAACTGGGCCTCATTCGTCTGCTTGGCCCATGCTTTGAAGTGGTCAAGATAGTCAGTCAGCCAGCCGCTGCCAGACTAACAGACTTTCTATTCTCTTCTTCTCTTTTCCTCCCTACTTTTTGTCTCAGACGTTATTGATGGAAAGGCAGAACTGATGGCTAATGTCTGAAAGCTGCCATGTTCTCAACTCGTCTTCCTTACCTTTGTCAGTCTCTCTGGCTCTCCCTCTCTCTCTCTCCATCACTGGCTCTCTTTCCATCTCTTTCTTTCTCTCTCTATCCCTCGCTCCCTCTCTCACTCCTCTATCTCCCTCTCTATCCCTTTCTCCCTCTCTCTCCTTCTCTCTCTCTCTCTTTCTTTCTCTCCCCCTCTCTCTCTGTCCTCGTACACGTGTGAGTCCCAGCCTTAAGGCAGAAGCCCGGGTGCCCATAATGGAAGCAGCCGTTTATTATTGATGAGGCGGGATGAGAGGAGCGGGGTGGGGACGGCGAAGGCTGGCCTAGCGTGACCAGCCCAGACCTCTCTTCATCCGTCACTTCATGGGACTGACGTGCCCACGGAGTGATTGGCAAGGGGCGGAAGAGAGGGAGAGAGAGAGAGAGAGAGAGAGAGAGAGAAGCGTGAGAGGAAACGCGCGGCGGAGATGGCGGATGAAGCCTGTGAAAAATGGAGTGAACAGAGAGCTTTTTGACGGAAAAGGAGGGGAGTGAGCGCGGGAGGGACGGGGAGAGAGAGAGTGGGGGGGACGTGTCTCTTGAAGCGCGCCACTTCTCGAGCTCGGCATGCACTGTTTAAGATTTAAACAGGTGCAATGATACCTACAACAACAGCAGGCTATGGTGTGCATGTGCGGGTGTGTGCGTGTGTCTACAAGCAATGTTGATCCTTGTAAACACCACAGACGGACTGCACTGTCTCAATGTACATAAGATCTACACAGGAAAACTCCGTAGTAGTGTTCCGTAACAACACAAAACCCGCACAGAGAGACAAAATTCACTTCACAACCTGATATGAATTTACAGAGTGTCATCTTACAGTATGTACCTTCCCAAGACATTCTTTTAATTAATCATACCAGTATGGACACACACACACACACACATAACTGTGTTCACACACAACACACAGACACACACACACTCTGAGACAACATGGAGGCCTGTGTACTCCACTCCGAGTGAGCAGGCCCTCTCCAAAATAGCAGAGGTTTAGCCTGATCTCATATTCCTTTTCAGCAAGCAACATTTAATTTTTAATCTTATTTAAGCCAACTGGAAGTAGTATTTTGCAACAGTGAAACCACCGCATCTATAATTGATGCCTTGTCTTGCCTGATGCAGTGGGAGTGTTTAGCGGCAGCAGGAGAGAGAGGGAGAGAGAGAGAGAGTGAACGAGTGATGCATGGGAGACCCTGTGGGCACCGGCTAAGGCCGCCCCGGCAGGGAGATGGAGAGAGAGAGAGAGAGAGAGGGAGGGAGGGAGGGATGGGGGAGAAAATGTGCCTGTGCTGCAAAGCTCAACACAAATGCAAATGGCATGCTGATAAGGGGCCATAAATCCATTGTGCGTGACGTTTGCTGCACTGCTCCATTCCCCGAGCGTCCTGAACCCCCCCTCCCCCCTCCCCCCCTCCATCTTAGCCCAGCAGAGAACCCCCTCAAGAAAAATGAAGACAGTTGCCCCCCCCCCCCCCCAAACACACGGAGACCTAGACAGGATAAGGAACAAGGGCAGCACCAAAAAAAGCTCTCCACTAAGAAGGACCTGCAACACAGACCTCTCCGTGTGCCTCCTGTGCGTTGTGGACTGGGACAGAGGGGGGTGGGGGGGGGGAGGGGGAGGGGAAGGCTCCGAACATGAGGCCCTTTTTTTTGCGGTGTAAGGGATTTTTATTTATTTTAGTTCTTACTCGTTTTTCGGAGTGTCCTCCTTTGTGTGACGACGGAATCGTTATCCTGCACCTCTAATGGGCTGGGGACGACGCCCCGGGATCACAGCGGAGGAGGTGGTGGAGGAGGTGGAGGAGGAGGAGGAGGAGGAGGAGGAGGAGGAGGACGGGAGGTGGCGTGGGGGGGCGAGTCGGAGACGAGAGCGTGTCGGGAGCCGGAGTGACCGCAGCATGCCACGTCCGTCCCCACAAGAGTTGTTAATTCTACTTCGCCCCGCTCTGGCGAGAGAGAGAGAGCGAGCGAAAGAGCAAGCGCGCGAGAGAGAGAAGGAGGGAGGGAGGGAGAGAGGGAAGAAGGGAACATCATTCTCTATTCTCCCAGGTCAGAGTGGGAACAATTAAGTGTGGAGGGCGCGGGGAGCGCGCGGCGAGCAGGCCGACAGGTGATGAATGTGCGGGCAGGCTGCAAGTGACAATATGCAGACAAGCGAGATCATTTGCAAATGGATGCAGGGAGACAGAGAGAGAGGGAGGGAGGGAGCGAGGGATGGGGGGAGAGGGAGGGAGAGAAGGGGGGCAAGGCAAAGTCAGAGACAGGGGAAAGAGAGGGGGGGAAGGGGGATTAACCCTTCCAGTCCCATCTTCCCAAGGAGAAACGTGGGATGGGGGGAGCGAAAAGAGAGAGTCATTGAGAGATTGCTATCTGTGTGTACACAATCGGCTTCGCCGCGGACGCGTCGGACACATCCGAGTGATCCGACTAAATTCGCTGAACAGATTTCCGTCGCGTCGAAAAAATATGCGGCAAAGAGAACGAGAGAGAGACGAGAGGCTCTCGGAGTCCCGTTAATGCCGTAGTTTCCTCGCTCTACGCAAGGCAGTCAGGGAGACCACATCGGCGGGCGACGGTGGCGATGAGACGGCGCTGTTTAATTACAGCGCGGGCCCCGTCTGACGGGCAGAGGATGATCTCTATCAAATCAGAGCCCATTAGTCTAATAGTGATGGAATAAGTAGCAGTGAGGCCCAGTCAAATGTGGCATTAATCATGCAGCCGTGATGCGCTCCTCCCGCCTCATCTATATTTAATGTCGCGCAGACAAACTCGCCTCAGTGTATCACTGAAGAGACTCTGTAAATAGACTTGTGTAGGATTGTCAGGATGGGTTTCTTTCTCTCTCTCTCTCTCTCTCTCTGTTTCTCTCTCATTCTATTTCTCTCTCCCCCCATCTCTCTCTTTCTCTCTCTCCCTATCTCTCTCTCTCTCCCCATCTCACTCTGTCCCTCTGTTTCTCTCCCCCATCTCTCTCTTTCTCTCTCTCTCTCTCTCTCTCTCCATCTCTCTCTCTCTCTTCTCCAACTCTGCGATGCTGTAATGAGAAAAGAGAAAAAGGACTCCCGCTGTCATTTGGCATCGCTGCTGTCGCTGCACATGAAAATTAGCCGGGGTGTGTGTGTGTGTGTGTGTGTGTGTGTGAAGGTGCGGAGTGGAGACAGACAGGCGGGCGGGCGGGCGGGCAGTGCGGGCAGCGCGGAGCTGTGAGTGGCCTTTTTAGAGTTCGTTAACCCCACGCTGTCTGTTGGCCAGCTGTCAGTCAGTCGGGCGGAGGAGGTCGTCGCGGGGTGACTTGCTTCGCCGAGTGACCCCTTGTGCTCGTGATGTGCGGAGGTTGGTCGACCGGCACCGCAGGGCTGCCCCGCCATATTCGACGTGGTGGTATTCTCCGGGCTTGACCAAACACACACACACACACAGATGAGTGTCATGTCACATGATGTCCTACAGTTCCTGTGCAGTCTGCTGTGTTGTCCCCTCTTCACGCTAGAGGTCATCTAGTGAAATAGGCCAGACAAATGAGACCATAATGTGTCTATGGGTGTGACTGTCTTTTTCTGTGAGTGTGTCTGTATGTGAGACGCTGTGTGTGTGTGTGTGTGTGTGTGTGTGTGCACAGGCACGTATGCGTGGCTGTGTGTTTGTGTGCACGTATGTGTGGTGTCTGTATATGTGACACTGTGTGTATGGCTATGTGAGATGCTGTGTGTGTAATATGAAACCGTGCGCATAACTGTATGTGAGATATACAGACATGTGAGATGCTGCGTGTGTATATGAATTTGTGTGTGTGTGTGTGTGTGTGTCTATGACACTGTGTGTATGGCTATGTGAGATGCTGGGTGTGTATGAAACTGTGTGTATGTCTATGTGTTAGCTGCTGCAAGTGTATGAAACTGTATGTGCCTGTGTGTGTCTGTCTGTGTGTGTGTGTGTGTGTGTGTGTGTGTCTTCATGTGTGCATGTGGGGGGAGGGTGATGTGATGTGGCGAGCCCCCCCTGCCCCCCCCCCTCACCCCTCGGCTTCTTAATTGACCTCCAGGTGTAAGATGAGTGGTGGCCGGCGGATCCCTCGCTCCACTTAGAGGACTGACATGGAAATCAATCACTGCTTTGATCCTAATACCTCTAACAAGGTGTGTCTCGGACTCAGAGGACATCTCCGTCAGCTCGCCAGCTCACCCCCGACACTACCACACTCACTCGCTCGCTCTCTGTCTGTCTCGCCCTCTTTTTTTTACCCTCCCTCCCTCCCTCCTTCTCGCTTTTTTTCTTTCGTTTTTCCCACTCTCCCTCTTTCTTCTTTTTGATCTTCTTTTCTGTATCTCGTCCTAGCCACTCTTTTTGTCATTCTTTCTCTTACAGTCTCCTTCTCTGGCTTTCTCTCTTAATCTGTCTTTCTTTCCCCCCTCTTACTGTCTTATTCTTTCTCTCCCTCTTTCTTTTCGTCTCTCACTGTTTCTCTTGTCCTCTTTTCCCATCTTCTCTCTCTCTATCATACTATATTTTCTTCTCTCTTTCTCTTGTACTCTCTTTCTCCCACTTCCTATCTGGTCTCTCTCCTCCTCCTCCTATTTTCTCTTTCTCTTGTACTCCCTCTCTCTCTTCCTATCTTCCCTCTCTCCTTATCCTCCCTTCTCCTGTACTCTCTCTCCTTGTCTCTTAATCTGTCTTTTCTCTCTTACCGTCTTACACTTTCTCTCCCTCTTTCTTTTCATCTCTCTCTCTCCATCTCTCTGTCTTGTCCTCCCTTCCCATCTTCTCTCTGTCCCTTTCTCTTGTACTCTCTTTTTCTTTTGTGTCCTCTCTTCTCTCTCTTTCTCTTGTTCTCTCTCTTCCTCTCTTCTCTCTCTCTCTCCTTGTCTCTGAAGCAGCACACCTCTCCAGGTTCTCTCCATGGTATCTGAATGCAACTCCAACCCTGTGGCTGTCCAGAGCTGTCTCTGCTCTCTCCCATCCTGCCCCGCTGACCCCTCGTCTCTCCCGCGTCTCCTGCTTGCTGAAGGCACCGCGGCACAGCGAGTGCACAAGTCTACTCTGTCCGTCCCTGACCGCTCTGTCCTTCAGAACCAGTCGCTGGACTCGATACTGTTGTCTAGCGGCATGATTCAATCAATACACTCTGGGTGCGAGTTTTTTTGACAGCGTATTTTTGACGACAGTGCCAGAGCGCAGTCAGATGAACAGAGTGAACAGAGTCAGAGGCTGAAGTTAGCTAATGAGAGATAGTTAGATGGATCAGAATTTAACACTGGTTTGCTTGTTTGATCGGTTTATTCAATTTCACTCCACCAGAGATGTCTCGCCCAATTTCAGAGTCACCAACTTGACATACTATGGGTGCCTCTCATTCAGCTTTTATACATCCTCCCTTCCTCGTCGGGCCTCGATCCTCCCTGATCTACATATAGAATGATGGGGTGGCAACAATGGGATAGTCTATCCAGTTCTGGTTATAGATCAGTGGGGACGCCCATCGAGGAGAGATGTTGAGAGGCACCCCATACATCGCCGCCGAACTCGTAGGACAGCACCGCTGGACAGAGTGTGCTGTCCTACGAGCTGTCCTACGAGTTTGGCGGTGATATATGGGGTGCCTCTCAACATCTCTCCTCGATCCTCGGTGCGTTTGTCTGAAAGTGCCTCCTACTGCATCATGGAGGAAGAGGAAGTGGCGTTCTCTTGGGTTAGCCTTGGGTGAGCTCGGGTCAGACGAGGTAACATACCAAACATACCATTGTCCTCCCGCGACACTTATTCATTTCCAAAGTGCCATGGAGGACACGTGTTTGTGTGTGTGTGTGTGTGTGTGTCGTCCGTCCCCACAAGCAAATGATTTAAAACGCCTCCCTCTCGCATTTGTCCAAGTGCATTGTGTCCAAAGGAGAAATGTATCAAACCCGAAATCAAATTAAGAGGAGACAAACTAACCTGACATTTCATTTTTATAAATAATTGCTGTTCCAAAAGTCCCCAGCGGCAGCGCCTGGAGGAGATCAAACTTCTAATGCTCTTAAAATTGTCCCCCATATTTTATTTATGGCATTTTATATACTTTGTTGCCTTCCGATCCCTTGGAAATACTTCATTGTATCTGATGGCGGGTCTGCAGTAATAGAATTTCCGCGTTTGGACGGAGTGCAGCGGAGTTCTTAACTCCGTGTCTGTTTCTTTAATAACCCAGAGTGCCATCTCTCTCTCATGCTGATATATATTTATCTACGGGAAAAAAAGAAGAAGAAATATGTTTTGTTTTCATTGTAAGATCAATATTTGTGGCGAGAGGCTCTGGGAGAGACACAGGACACAGGAGTGTGTTCTTCTGCCTGAGTCGCCAAAGAGCTCTTGCCAAACCAAAGCAACACACCTACAAGATTCAAGAGATTTGAAACTTGCATGTTGAAGAAGGTATGTGTGTGTGTGTGTGTGTGTGTGTGTGTGTGTGTGTGTGTGTGAATGAACTGGGCTCTCTCATCTTCAGCCTGTTACAGTGGACACTTCCTCACTAGCATTTACTAACACTGATTCATGTTATCAGATACTTTTGTCCGACTTTTTTTGTGTGGTTTACCTCTTCACCGGATATCAACCTTGGTGATGTTAGTATCTTACGGTACCCTTTTGGCTA
>NC_085013.1:22954506-22969506 GCF_963854185.1 Sardina pilchardus | reverse complement strand
AATGTTTACAGCCCTGGGGAATGGATAGGAGTAATTTCTTTGCATAATATAGCTCATGGTTTTCTGCCTACTCGGCATTCTTGTGTGTGTGTATGTGCTTGTGTGTGTGCGTGTGCGGTGTGCGTGTGTGTGTGTGTGTTCGTACACGTGTATACTTGTCCAGCTTTGGGGCCAGGGTGACATGTAGCGCCGCAGATGAACCATTGATTTCAATTCCAGATAGAGAAAGATAGCGGGAGATAATCACCATTCTGCCTAAGCTAATTTATCAGCACCGGTGCCGTAATTAAGGCCGGGCCCGGTATTGACAATGGACTTAAACCTTATTCAGAGACACGGCGCCACATTCACTCTAATGGCTGCGTTAGTCAGGCGACATGCACAGTGTGAGAGGTAAACATTATTAAGCTAAAAAGGTTAATTGATGCCAATCGAAAAAAGCGAGCCCCTTTCTGGGTAGCCATCTTCCGCTGTTGCTCTCCTGGACAGCATACATATGTATGTGAAACCTACCTCTAATGCCTGGCCTAGAGAACGACAGACACATGGACGATAGAGAGAGAGGAGGATAGAGAGAAAAGAGAAGGAGGGATAGAGAGAAGACATTATGAAGTAATGAAAGGAGAGGAGGAGAAGGTGATGGAGCCAGTAATGGAGGTGTAGGTGGAGAATGGAGAGAATGTAAAAACAACAAAAAAAGAGAAGGACAGAATAGGAGGGAGGGAGGGAGGGAGGGAGAGAGAGATAGAGAGAGAGAGAGAGAGAGAGTGAGTGAAGAGCTACAGGTCTGAAGAGTGACTGATGCTCTAATGAAGTGAGCTCTCTCCACAGCAGACTACCACCGCTCAGGAAGCCAGCCAGCCTGCAGTGAGAGAGAGGGAGAGAGAGGGGGAGGGAGAGAGAGAGGGGGAGAGAGGGAGAGAGAGAGAGAGGGAGAGGGAGAGAGGGAGGGGGAGAGAGGGAGGGAGAGAGGGGGAGTAGGGGAGAGAGAGAGAGGGAGGGAGAGTAGGGGAGAGAGGGAGAGAGAGGGAGAGAGGGGGGAGTAGGGGAGCGATGATGGGGGGGTGAGGGGGGGGGTCTGTCTGCAGCTGGAGGGGACGACATTGAGATGGCAGATAACACTCAATGACAGAGAGGCCATTCGCCGCTCGCCACTCTCTCCTCTCCGCTCCTCTCTGCTCCTCTCCGCTCGCTCTAGACCCCGAGCTGATGCGTACGCCACGTGAACCGCGGCCAGATCAGGTGCGCGTGACGGCAGCGGCGGTGGTTGCAGCGACGCCGAAGAGAAAATGTGAAACAAGCAGATAGCTTCTCCCTCCCTCCCTCCCTCCTTCCCTTCCTCCCTCCCTTCCTCCCTCTCCTCCTCCTCTCATTCCCTCACTACAGAGGCCAAAAGGAGGAACCCTGTCTCGGAGAGTCCAGCGGGCGAACGGGCGAGCAGGCGGGCGGGGGTAGGTGGGGACGGGTGGGTTGGGGGTGGGTGGTGATGGGTGGGGGTGGGTGTGTGTGTGTGTGTACTGTAGACTAGAGGCAGGCACTGCTGTTGCTGTTACTGCTACTGCTACCAGGCAGGGTCTTCACTGACCCTGGCGGAGGGGTAGAGGGGAAGAGGAGGGGGGGGGGAGGGGGGGGGGGGGAGTATGTGATAAGGCGAGAGAGCCAGGACTTAATCTGCCTCAGCACAGCACTGATGGGCCAGGAGCACCAGCACAAGATGTGGCAGAGTCTCCGTCTGCAGAGAGGAACTCCATTTCTCACCATCGCAAGGAGTCTGGACCAGCTGGAGATGGTGTGTGTGTCTGTGTGTGTCTGTGTGTCTCTGTGTGTGTGTGTGTATGTGTGTGTGTGTGTGTGTGTGTGTGTGTGTGTGTGCGTGTGTGTAGGGAAAGTCAAACAGGAAAAGTTTCTGCTATGCACATATGCTACACACACCTACGTCTTAGAACATATGGTATGTAGGCCTGTCATTCCGTCAAAAAAAAACCACACACACACACACACCAAGTCTGAATTTGGTCCGTTAATGTTCACCGATGCACCAATAAAGCAGCAGAAATGCAGCGGAGATGGCGGAATAAAAACAACCGCAGGCCAGTCAAGATTGCCATCAAAATGTCCTTTGCTTGACTGAGCTGATAAGGATCACAACAGCGTGGATGTTATTGTTATTCTGCGCTGTGCCGTTATCCTGCCGGTGGGATGCAAATGGGGGCATTATCGTTGCTTATAATTGCATCAGAACCAGTCACCTCGAGAAACACACACACACACACACACACACACACACACACACACAGGCACAGGCACACACACACACACACACACATATGTCGTTTGTTCAAAGGTTTGGGAACAAAGCCTTGGTTGGGTCTTTGAGGGTACACTGTGTCAGTCCCTTAGATGATACAGCCTACATACCCAGCCTACCCCCAAGCAAGACGGTACAATCCCACACCTACAGTACATCACACAAACACACACACACACACACACACACACACTCGGAGTGTCCTATGCAAATAGGGCCTGTGTTTACAGCGCAGACAGTAGTATCAGGGTGAACTCCCGCTGACTGGTGTTGTAAGGCCAGTGCAAGAGACGATCTGGCCGATCCATCACTGTACACACGAGCGTAACCCCGCACTCAGAGCCTTATCTGTGATAGGGGGCTTCCACCTCCAGCCTTGAGCTCCACACAGGATTTACACACACCGTGGGATAACGGAACACGTCGTCATGTCTGTACCACACACACACACACACACACACACACACACACACGCTTCAGTTCAGACCACCTGCAGAACATGTTTCTTTTTTATATAATCAAGATGATAATATCTGATGAAATCTTGTAACAACTCGGTGAGAAATATTATGCTCATTATTTTGGGTGTGATAATTAGGAGCAACAAGCAAAAACAGTTTACGAGTTCATCAGTTAATTTGGTGCACAAGTGACTTGAAGCTAAATTTGGTGTGTAAATCACCGGCAGGCCCAAGCTTATCTGTTCACACACACACACACACACACACACACACACACCTCAACTCAACAGGCCCACAACACGTCTACAGATCCTGTAGCCTGATTCTGGAACACAGCATTGCCATGGAGATTACGAAGCCCTTTATGACATCACAGTACCTGAAGGTGGCCACTTGGAGAGGCTCCAGCAGCTCCCACATTCACACACACATGCTCAGCTAAACTCAATGCTCAATATCTTCTGTGGACATCTGTGAATCAGTGGTCCTGAACTATTACTGTAAATTATTGAAGACAAACAGGTCTATGCATTCCTGCACTCTAAACTGAAAACAAATAAAAACAACTACACCAAAATCACCAACACACACACACACAGAGAGACATGCACGCACACACACGTACACACAAATACACACACACACACACACACACACACACACACACACAGAAACAGTACCAAACTCAGAATTAAAGAAGGTATCCCCCACATCCACTCACACACCACGTGTCACCTATCAGATATCTCTTGCCGTGCAGTAAACCCCCTGCTTAGTATCGGTGATGCTGAGATTTCCCAACAGAGCCACACAAACCACATTAATTAGGCACAATTCACTGCCAATGAAAGTACACTTGATACGCACCCAGACAGCGGCAGAACCGGTGTTAGTCCTGGGCTAGATCCGGACCAGTTCTGACCCAGGACTTCTCATCCGTACTCTGATCTGGTGCACTACAATAGAGACAGATCCTCTCCGTGCGGGGCTGCAGTCGATATCAGTCGCTATATATAACTGTTGCACGATGCCAGGCATTAAAAGCTCACATTACAGCAATCAAGAGCCTGAGCACAACGCAGCTTTGCTTTTCTGCTGGGGCCCCTCGGAGGACTACTGCACGCACACACACACACACACACACACACACACACACTCACACACTCACACATACACACATACACATACACACACCACTCACTCACACTTGCATCTCGAAACTCCGAACGCGAGCCAGCGCCGAGCTAGCCGAGGAGCGTGAGTGATGTCAACACGGGCGCTGGAATAAAAGGGGGAATGTTCCGGCGAACAAAAGCGGGCGATTAGATCCCCGCCGAGGGAGCGGATAACCAGGAGGACGAGGCCGTAAAAAGGTAGCTAATTGTTGTGAATGTGCGCCGTTGGCAACGTTTAACTTTCCCGTCCGATGCCAAGTCCGTGGGCCGCGCGGGCGCCTCCCGGGAGCGGGGTGGAAGTAAGCCGCCTCGCCCGTCCGACTGCCAAGCAAAGCGATTTAGTCACACTCCGGTGCCATTTTTCTCTTTCCAAACAATCGCATTTTCCTGCCCGTGCCGGCGCTCGGCCGGGCCCCTGGCGGCCCCGCGGTCTGCCGCCCCCTCTGGCTGCGGGAGGGAGGGCTCCTAAACGGATCTGCCGCCGCCCCCGGGGGCCCCCGCAGAAATTCGGTTTATTTCTCATTTCCAGGGGCCCCGCGAGAGCGACCGCCACGGCCTCTTCACCTCCTGCCTGAGGAAGGACAGTGGGCTGGGAGGTGGAGCATCAGTCCACTTCAAATCCAACTCACTGTGTGTGTGTGTGTGTGTGTGTGTGTTTAAGTGTGTGTGTGTGTGTGTGTGTGTGTGTTTAAGTGTGTGTGTGTGTGTGTGTTTAAGTGTGTGTGTGTGTGTGTGTGTGTGTGTGTGTGTGTGTGTGTGTGTGTGTGTGTGTAACCACAGTCTGGTGATAGGGGGACAGCAGAGTGTGTCCGTCTGTCTGTCTTGTTCCAGAGAATAATCACCAGAAATAATATAGCAAAACTGCTAGATTTCTGTCTCCTTTTTGTGTGTTTGTGTGTGTGGAGGGGGCAAGAGCGAGTCTGTTTGTGTGTTTGTGTGTGTGTGTGTGTGTGTGTGTGTGTGTGTGTGTGTGTGTGTGTGTGTGTGCGTGCATGAGCCATTAAAAACAAGATCATATTTTTTTCCTTCGCCACAAAAAAGTGTCAGTACTTCACATGTGTGGTAAACAAATAATGATTTGTTTATTTTTTTTATTTTCTGATTACAGGATTACAGGACACTATGTTGTGTTCTTCTAAATATGAATATTTAAAGTGTTCAGATTGTCCAGAAAGAAAGAAATCCACTCTAAAACTGATGGTAGATAATAGCTGTCCATTATCATATTAGTCACAGAAATGTAGTGTAGAATAAATATGAATGTTTTATGTTAGTCCATTGTGGTGTATTTAACTTTGGTTTTCAAATTGATTAAAAGTGATTTCGACAAGAAAGGCCGCACTGTCAGAAAAAAAGACCAACTCCATTATTTCCTCTGGTTTCACTAATTCTATAGCAAAATCACTGGTCAAGGACCAACATGCACTTAAAAGACCTGACAACCAATAATTGCAATAGCACCTGCTACTCTTGACAAAGTCCCTCTGAGGAGAAAAGGTGTGTGATTGAGAGCAGTACTTAACACCAACACAAGTCTCTTGGACCATTCATTATTGAAACAGTTCAGTCACCGAATGCATGAAAGCACTCAGTAAGACCTATCATTAGCATTTTCCCATTTAAAAGGCACAATTTCATCTTTGATATCCTTAATTGTGCTTGAGGGGGTTTCAGTCACAAAGCAGCACACTCGGTCTTATTACTGTTCAAGCCTATAGGGAGGTTGTGTGAGGAACTTCAACTCTCTCTCTCTCTCTCTCTCTCTCTCTCTCTCTCTCTCTCACACACACACACACACACACACACACACACGCACATGCTTGAAATACCATCACCCTAACTTTACGAGCAAAGGAAAAAAAAAAAAAAAATGCTGTCTCTCTCACAGTGTCAAAATCAATCAACACTCTGATTTAAGCTTCTTTGTATCTGCTGTACCCCCCCCCCAACCCCCCCCCCCCCCTCAGTTTAAGACTGCTGGATCCACTGGCCACACTCATTGGACTAACCCTCGTATATAGTGTACTGTATCTTCAGAAAATAGAGTGCGTGCCTGCCCTTTGTTCCTGGCTGGTGCGGCGCTAGGTTGAGGTGTGCAGCGCAGCACAGCACAATGGAGGGAGGAGGAGGAGGAGGCGGTGGCGGTGCTCGCTGCTCAGAGCACGGCTGGGCTTGAATGTGACAGGCACTAGCCAACAGAGGGTACTGTTGCATAACTAGTGTGTGGCCGTGTTAAAGGCTAAGGAATTAACATGGCCACCGTGCATATCAAACATCTCATCTTCTGCCAGTCAGACTCGGAATCAAAAGGGGAGACCTTTCCTTACAAACTCACACAAATCAAGCCCTATACTGTACAGTACATCCTCTGAAAAGTGAGTCTTGAATTTTACATTCAGTTTAACTTGATGCTTCAACAAAATAGGGGTACAAAATAGTGTATTAACAAAACACATATCACTTATTGGAGTTATTGTTCCCTTGAATTCAATGCATCTTAGCAGAGCAAAATGACAACTCATACAGCATGACTCATGCGTCTCTCTTTGATGCTGCAATAATTGAAATACTGACAACACAAGATGCTGAAAGCGTAAAATGAATCACATTTAAATGACAGACACGAGAGCCATGAAACCAAACAGCATATCAGGGTGCTCGTCAAGACATAAAATCCTGAACAATGCAAAGAGTCCGCATTCACACCATCTATTTGTCCTCCCGCAGATTCTAAGTGCTACAAATTTAATTGCATCTCAGTGATTATTCCTTTTTGGAGGATTAATCTTATAATTTACAACGTTTTCCTCGGATCTAAAGTTTCATTGTCACAAAGCCATCTTTTATTCGTACTATGCGTACTATGAGTAAACTATGCTGTCTGGTCGCACTGTCTAGCGCAATGACACAGTCTTGGGAATTTACAAAGGACGCTTTACCTTTGTAATTGCAATATAAAAACTATGAGCATGTTTAATGTCAGATTTGGAAAACACCAAAGCACTCTGACAGTTAAAGAGATATCATTAAGAACAGGTCTAATTATATGGTTGTAGAGATAGACTTGCTCCATTGTATGGAGAGCCTACAGTATTTATCTGTCAATCACTAAAACACTTGTATATTCTTTGCTTATAGCATTCTGTTATTATACAAGTGTGTGTGTTTTGTGTGTATATTTTGTTCTGTATATGTGCTGTATTGCCAAGGAGACACCAATGACTGGTACCAAACTCCTTGTATGTATAAACAGAGTTGGTGAATTAAATCTGATTCGGATTGTAAAATTGCTTACATGTTACCAGGTTGTAGGGCATTTTTGTGTATGTCATTTTGTCTAGTTGATGCATTTTATTGTGATAGTTTACCTGCATAATTTGGGCAATGGATATTGATGCTACAAGTTTTAGCTTTTTTTTTTTTTACAAAATATAAGTAAAAATGGAGTTCACTGGTGTTAAAACTACTTTTCTCAACTTTTGAGTCACCCTAGTGGATTTGTCTAGACAGGTTTATAAATTTAGGTGGAGCTGAACTTGATGTTGGAACATCTAACATCGTGTTTTGAACTGGCGTGCGTGTGAGTGAGCGGCAGCACACATTAGCATATGATAATACAAATGCCATGTTAGCACGCAAAGTTGGAGAGAGAGAGAGAGAGAGAAAGAGAGAGAGAGTGGTCGCTTCTGGAGGTGCTAGTGATGTCTTTTAAAACAAGAAAAATCTATTTCCATCTTCCCAGTGGTACACGACTAAGAACCGAGAGCTTGGCTCTGAGAGTCGCAAGCTGCTGAAGTCAGTTGAAACCCAGTGTCGGAGCCAAGCCAGCCTTTTTTAGAAAAACTAAATAGATCGACTTTGGGGAGATCGCTCAAGAAAAACACGAAGACCTAAACAAAGCAGCGAGTGTGTCCGATGAATTCATATGGTGCCGAAGCACAACTCTCAGCTGTGGCTTGTCAAAGTGGGCCACGTCATTGTCTCGCAGAAGATAAAAGATCCACGGCACCAACCTTGCTGTTCAAAGCAACAGACTATATGCGCTATCTTGATTTTAGGGGACGTCAGTCATGGTGGAGCCCCGGCTTGTTTGGGATGAAAAAACGTCCATTTCGGTTCCTCCAGAGCGCAGAGCTGTGTGCTGCTGCTGGATATGCAAATGACAGAGAACATTGGACTTATCACCTCTGTGAGATATTCATGCAAATACTCTCAAAACTGGGCTGCATAGGGTTTTATTGAATAGATTAAGATGATCCAGAGGAAGTTGAGGATGCGTAATTATTGTGTGCTGCCAACAAATCCCTTCAAAAATTGAAATGAGTGTAAGCATGGATTGGCATCAGGCAGTGTTTTTCTTTTTTTCCCTTTTTTTTTTTTAAAGTTGAATGAGGATCTTTCAACTCTGATGATAAATTGATGCCTAAGTTTGGGAGGATTTGCCCAGGTGCCTTGAGCAATTGTCAAAAATAATAATATATATATATATATTTTCTTGTTAAAAGAAATAAAACATATCAGAATAAATCTGAGCAGCCAAGGTCTGATGCTAAATATTCATTTGAATGAGATTAGTCTCTCAGCTCTCTGAAACCAAGTATAGCAAAGCTGAAACGTACTGTATTTGTCTATACACCACTGTTCAATGCTGCTGTCCTACCATCTGTGATAAGCCCAGCTCATTACTGGTAGCACGGCTGCACATGTAGTTTTTCTAGACTGAGGTTTGTGTTGTGAGGGATGCAGCTGACTATCTTAATCTCAACGGTATTCTTCAAATAGATGTGGAAACTACAGGAAGATGGCTGATGGTAGTGTGTCACAGCTAAACTCTCTCTCTCTGCTTCCCGGCAAGGGGGACTTCAAATCATTCAGCTACTGCAACAACAACTATTACCATCTCTCTCTCTCTCTCTCTCTCCCCCTTTCTCTGTGTGGAAGACTTCCTGTTTGGCCCACTGGGAGTATTTCAGGTTGATTTGTGGATCTTTATGGCCTTCACTCATATTCTCCTTCATTAGAAAAAAAAATGTCTTGCTCTTAACTCTGTTTGGCAATATTCCTGAACACTGCAATGATATTGTTCATCTATCTGTAATAACTCAATTTCTTTAGCATTGTATTGCATTGTTTACTGAAAGGCCTTCCTCCCTCTTCAGTCAAGACTGGTTGGATCAAGTGGGTTTTTTATCTGTCCTCTTGGCTGCTGCTTCCACTGAATTGGTACTTATTCAAATGTGGTGTATTTTTCCCTATACGAGTTTTGAACTTTACAAGACAGTTTTATTGCGGGAACTGCATTTTTTTGTATCTTATAGACGGCCACAGAGCGTTTATGGGAGAATGATTATAGCGATGATCATTTAGGCTATACCAAGAGAGCTGTTTGGCTACAAGTCTGACACGAGTGGTCTATGTACACTTGTCTCGTAAATGTCATTATCAACACTACACTGACATTTCATTAAATTTGACAAAACTTCCTTTTATCACCAACGTCCACTTTATGTTGTTGTCTATTCTAACAGGGCGACCGTTCAACTGACTAACTGATGCAATCTTCGAACAAATACACACAGAGGAATTGCCAGGAGCCTGTTCCCTTGCAATACTGCAAATTATAATATAAACGGAGTTACTGATCCCATTGACCCGTGTGCGTAAAAGTGTTATTTTTGACATAAATAGTCAAATGAACGAGCGTACTTAAACATTAAACTGACAACGTGGTTTCTGGCTTTGGGTCTCTGGTAGGTTTGTCTGCGGGTGGCCGTATACAATTACTTTGCCATGGTTGACACGGTGCTACATCTGGTCATTAGGTCAAACAAAGTGTGCGTATTAATATCATATGCCCCCGATTCTCGAAAATGTAGAGTTGTGAAAACTTATTCTCTGAGCGCACATCGGCGGCGCTGGCAGAGATAATGGGTCCAAGCTCTGCTCCTCAGATGACAACAGCATGCACTGTCCGTGCTTTCTCCTCCGCTCTCGCACCGCTGTTATGGTGATCCGATAGTTGTGAAAAGCCACCACTAGTCGCCCCCAGTGCTCTTGCAGTCTCCAATTCTTCTTTCCCACTGTAGACTTAACGTCACGTCCGCACTTGAACTTGAATTTTATCCCATTGTACAGAGGCAGCGCTCACCACAGAGAGACAGAGAGCTCCCGGTGAAGCAGGACTCCGCCATCTTCATAGAGAAAAGAAAGGTGGAAAAGCCAGCAGGTCTTGATTTATTTGGCAGAAGGGCGGCAGTCCATGTCCCCAGTCTCCATAGAGCCGAGCAAGGGGAGCGTTTGCAAGGAGTTGGACTGACTGAAAAAGTAGCTGACATTGCACGCAAAAGGCGAGTTCTAGTGTCCTGGGAGAAGTGACCATCGCTTGCTGAACCCAAACACTGAGAAGAAATTGGGATTTAAAATTTGATTTTTATCATCAGCCCATTATTTCTTTTTGTATCCTTGTGGAGAAATTTCAGAGCCGCTGATGAGCCTCATAGTTGACTGCACGGAGAGAGGTATTGAACAGACCTAAACTGTCAGAACGCAGTGGGCATCATATTTGACATTTGACAAGATATACCGACATTTTTTTTTGCTGGTGTGTTCACAAGTTTCAGACCCGGGCGTGAAACATCAAGGATATTTTTTTCGCCTTTTCGTCCTCGGACAGATTGCTTTCATCACACACCTTAACCAAATGTGTTAGTCACAGAATCCCTTACAGCGAAGACAGCGCGCGCGCGCGTGTGAGTGTGTGTGTGTGTGGATGTGTGTGTTTTGTGGACACGGCGCGGTCGTATAGGGCGCAAAAGTGGACAGCGGGGACGAAGCGCAAAGACTTTTCAGCTCTTCTGACCAAAGGACTCTTAGATCCGTCCGTCTGGCGGTCCAACGCGCAAGCAGTGCCAGTTTCGTGGGGGTCCCGGGAAAAGTTACCGAGAGGAAACGAGGACCGCGCACAGGAGAGGAGGCAGCCGATCAATCCTTGTGCAGGTCACCGGGCGATGCCAGTGTAAATGCCAGGGCAATGTCCCGTCGCAAGCAGGGAAACCCACAGCACGTGTCACAAAGAGAAATAACACGTAAGTCTACAGCTTAACATCTTGGTTGTGAAGTTACTGCATTTGCTGCAGGATATTATGCATTGATTTACAATTGTTTTACCAAGATAACGAACGCCGTGGTATAAATCACAAAAGCTTAGACTTGCAACGATGTAGGCTTCTAAAGTGCGCGAAGAAGATTGCATTTGGATTAAATAAATTGATTTACAACAAAAAGTAATTTTTGTTCGTAAATTATTTTTCGCGTATTATACTACTAGCACAGAGTAGGGTTTATAGCACAGACATAACACTGGTGTCCAATTTGCGATTACTGGATAATGTGTGTGTTTACATTATGTTGTGGTATTAATCTGTTTATCAGATATTGTGGGTGAGCTTTCCTCGTAGAATTGTTTGGCTACTTAGTGAAGTTGGAGTCAGGCCTACATACACTTCTTCTACAATGAAGCAGCCAACTATACACAATTATTGGAAATAATAAAAAGTTTCAAACAAGCCTAATACAAACACACTTTTCACTGTTTAGTTTTACACCGAGAAGGTAGAGGAGTTGAAAACTGTCACACTGACAATGTCAAACTTAGGCTACTCTTTCTCTTTTGAATTATGAAATGGATTACTACGAAGAGGCCAACCATTTAACTCAAGCGAGTCTTAACTACTGTAAAGGCCCGTCGGGATATACATTTGAAGTTAAAACGTCTATTTATTCTTTCCATTTGTGGGAAGACTAAGTGTCGCATTAAATACAAATACGAATATCGATACACATATTTGCATGAAAACTCGGACATTTTGATAGAGACTTGTAACTTGTTCAGTGTTTTCAGCCTTACAGGCGTGAATCCCCATGCTTTAGTTAAAGCCCCGAATGTCTCAATAAAATATATGAATGCGGTACATATTTTCTGAACCTTTATTAAAGCGTGGGAGATCCCATTCATTCAACTCAATTGTCCAATGAATATTTCTTAATTCTGCAAATTTTTATTTAGGATTCGCCATAAAAAGTAAACCGGAAAATGGTTATTGTAAGCGATAATTTTATTGTTAAATTGCTTCAATGAAAATTGGTTTAAATAATAGCTTTCAAATCAAGGTCTTACAAGTGTAATGTACAATTCAAGTGCAAGCTTCCGCGTGGAGAAAGTAAACATTCCATCCATGGGTCAAATTTAGAGAATACTTTTGACATTTCCCTTTCTTTTTTTCGTAAAATATGTGGATGAAATTAAGTTACGTTGAGACCTTGATACCGGAATGCCTCAAAGGCCTCACACAACGAGCGCCTGAACTATTGTTATATATTTTTAGGCTTCTTGTGCATACTTAACAAAATAGGTAGATGTCAGTGAATGCACTGAAAGGCTTTTCTCTCCACTGAACAATCTGTGTCGAGAAAAGCATAGCTAGCGCCAAGTGGTGGAAGCAGGCTAAACTAAAGTGAGTACTACTGTCCAACTGTACGTGTTCCAGGTACGACTATCAGCATTCCCAAATTATTGAAATTAAACCACAATATGCGACTTGCTGTTTTCTGTTGCTGCAATTTGAAACTACTGTTTGGAGACACGTCGGTTTAATTCCACACATTTTAATTTGTAGGCACACAACATTTGAAGAGTTTTACTCAAAACCTGCGCGATTTCGTGTATGTATTAATAAGAACAACAAAAAAGCATAGCGTAGCCTACAACTTCTGTGTCTACTTTTTCGACTTAGCCACTCTTGAGAAGACACGACCGAGAGGTCTTCTCAGCGTTCAAGTGTAGTCGAGATGTTTAATCTAGATAATTTGGAACAGAGGTCCGTGATGTCATCCCACCCAAATCTGTTTTGTGTTGTGAAGGGTTAGGACTGTGTATGCAGCACATTCTAGCCCCACACACCATTCCTTCCTTCATGGGCTAATTACTTGTGTGTGTGTGTGTGTGTGTGTGTGTGTGTGTGTGTGTGTGTGTGTGTGTGTGTGTGTGTGTGAGAGAGAGAGAGAGAGAGAGAGAAAGATGGAGAGAGAGAGAGTGAGAGAAGATAGAGAGAAAGAGAAACTAAGCTGCTCCACTCATAATTATTTGCTTTCACTCACAGTACAATTCACAAAGCATTCGTTTCTAGTCTCTTTTATTCCACTGCAGAGAAATAATGGCTCCTCAATGTTGGTCTTCTGTTCCTGTTCACCACCTCTGGTCTTACTGGCAGTGTAACATGCACCTATCAGTACACAATAGCACAGAGGCCACCCTATGTTGAGAAGCAGTGCAGTGTGGTCGGTGTACAACTCTGTTCCCACAGAGTGCATGCTTTTTGCAAGGCATGCACAGCGCAGCTCCACAACGCAAGATCCTTATGATTTAGGTAGCACATAAACACTTCACTAAACTGCAGAACTTCAGAGACAGACAGACAGACAGACAGACGGACAGGCAGAGACACAGGCAGGAAGGGAGACAGACAGGCAAGCAGGCAGGCAGGCAGTGTGTGGTGGAGGATCCTTTTTGCCGGCGAAGTGTGTGTGTGTGTGTGTGTGTGTGTGTGTGTGTGTGTGTGTGTGTGTGTGTGTGTGGAGTGGGTCCTCTGGCCTCTGAGCAGTCATTGCACAGCCCATCGGCTCACAGCATGGACACGGGTAGAGGAGATTAATGTGGCGTTTGAGCTCGCGAGTGGTCTGATTATGACCGGTGAGTTTGCTCAAGCCCCCCTCTACCCCTCCATCCCTCCACCCCTCCATCCCTCCACCCCTCCACCCCTCCACCCCTCCACCCCCAACCTCCACCGCCTCCAGAGAGCCCAAAGAGACTCAGCTGGGTGATCTGGCCCTTGATGTGCCCCCTCTCTCCTGCTGCACGTGAAGATGCACAGGACTCAGGGGCTATACGCTCAACGCAGGAGTAGATAGAGAGATAGAGACATAGAGAGAGAGACAGAGAGAGAGAGAGAGAGAGAGAGAGAGAGAGAGAGAGAGAGAGAGAGAGAGAGACAGAGACAGGTAGGCTGAGAAAGAGAAAAGAGAGAGAGTGAGACAGAGAGACACACACACAGAGAGAGAGAGAGAGAGAGAGAAGTGATGCCATCTCTCTGTCTACCCTCCTTTCTTACGCACTGAGTGTATGGCTGCATAGCTAATGAATGAAAGGCGTCTGCCACAGACATGATGACAGAGCTCCGCTATAATCTACATGCTTTCAGAAGGCTGGGATACTAGAGGAGCGTAGCACAGGCACATCGACACCCTTACGCACAGCTATAGCACAGCCCTGGGGTTGAACTCACTGGGTGGACTTAGCTGGGCTATTTACACACAGAATACACAGAGATGGAGTAATCCCTAGACTTTGGGAAATAATTGGTGTGTTTAGTCCCGGGCTGGATGCATTCTTGCGTGTACACACACACACACACACACACACACACACACACACGGTGTCAGATGCTGTGCATAAGCACGGGGAGACTAAATGCAAGTAGACCGATGAGTACCGCGTGTCATAGCTGAGAAAATATGTCTACATGAATACTGGTCCTTTATTTCACTTGACTCTCATTGCACCCCATTGAGACAGGTTTGTAGTGTAGTGCACTGAACATGCACTGACTGCACGTATTCGTTTAAATACCGTATAAAAATATCAGTGCTTTTCTTCAAACAAAAATGTAATAGTGACATGAGCTAGTGTCTGTTATGCATGTGGCCATTATCTCTTTATGCCTGTGTATCTGGCCGTTTTGCCTTTTGTTGTTTTCAGTTTTGTGTGTATAGCGTTCCATGGATCCTTAAAGGTCAATCTAGAGGATTTGTTCAGTGATTTGTTCAGTCTTTGTTCATTTCCCTCACCTCCATGATTTCCTGGTTCTCCTAATATGCGTATTGTAGCTCAGCTTCATCACTGCTATATGGCAGAAATATTTTGTCCTCAGAAATGCATATATAGTTGAGATGTTGTTGTATTGCAAATCATAGCTTACCGTAATGTGTGTGTGAGTGTGAG
>NC_085013.1:22932006-22942006 GCF_963854185.1 Sardina pilchardus | reverse complement strand
TCATCATCATCATCATCTCTCTCTCTCTCTCTCTCTCTCAATTCAATTCAGTTGCTTTATTAGCATGAATGTAGGTACAGAATGAAAGCAGTATTAATGGAAACTCTCCCTCTCTCTCTCTCTCTCTCTCTTGGCTCTCTCTCTTTTCTCTCTCTCTCTCTCTTCTAGCGGAAGCTGACCATGCGGAAGCCGTGTTGGACGTGCCCGAGATGCCACCCAACTCTCACCCGCACCCGCACCCGCACCCGCACCCTCACAGCCACCCGCACCCTCACCCTCACCCGCACCCTCACAGCCACCCGCTGCAACACGGGCACGGGCATGGGCACGGGCATGGGCACGGACACCCGCTCCCTCTGGCGCTTCCGCTGCCGCACGCCCTCCACCACGCCATGCTGGACCCGGCCGTGTGCGGCCCGCTGCCCGCCAGCCTGGGCGACCACGACCTGCTCACCTGCGGGCAGTGCCAAATGACCTTCCCCCTGGGCGACATCCTGCTCTTCATCGAGCACAAGAAGAAGCAGTGCCAGAGCCTGACGGGCAACCACGGCTGCTACGACAAAATGGCCGACCGCAACGGCGGCGGCGGCGGAGGAGGACGAAGAGGCGGAGGAGGAGGAGGAGGAGGAGGAGGAGGTTGCGGCAGTAGCCCCTCGCCACTTCACCAGCGCCCCGAGCTGCGTAAGGTGGTGGAACCGGTCGAAATCGGAATCCAGGTGACTCCCGAGGAGGAGGACGACAGGCTGCTGACGCCCCCGAAAGGAATTTGCCCCAAGCAGGAGAGCGGCCAACCAGGTAGGTCCTCCTCGCTCGGCACTCTGGGAGAAAAAGAAAAACTAAAAAAAAAAAACATCTCTTTTTTTTCCTTTTGGCCTGACACTAAGTGGGGTGGGGTGGGAGGGGGAGTGGTCTGTTCTGTCTCCACACTCCACATGCAGACACTCTCACACACACACACTAACACACACACACACCCCAATCTGTATGCTAACAAAGCAGAGGAGGGGCTGCTCCCCACTGCCTCTCTCCAAACTAGAAAGCCTCACACCTAGGCTCCCTGAAGCAAAACTAAAACAGAAATACACACACACACACACACACACACACACACACTCTCTCTCTCTCTCTCTCTCTCTCTCTCTCTCCCTCTCCCTCTCCCTCTCATATATAAATGTGGCTCACATTCTCTACAGACATGATTACAAAAACACCATTAGGGTATTACCGTATGTTGACCACACTCCAAAAATGTTTCACATACACCACAGACAAACACATGCTCACACACCAAGTGCACACACACACACACACTTACACACACCACACCACTCCACACCAAAACACACTCCAAACACTAAAACGCAGGACTCGCAGCCTCCTGTCGGGATTGCACACACACACACAAACACACACAGACACACACACACACACTACACTACACACACACACACACACACACACACTACACAGCACTCCAGTGCAAGTCCTCCCCCATCCGAGGGCCTGTTTTTCCTGCAGCTGATTTCATTAGGGCGGTGCGCGGCACACAGGGCCAAACATCACATTACAGACTCAAAGCCTTAAACCCCCTCAAGGACTCGCGCAGCACAGCGCACCACACCGCACCGCACCGCACCGCGCGGCTAGTTGAAACAAATTGTGCAAAAACGTGACAGAGGACTCGTCTCTCTCTCTCTCTCTCTCTCTCTCTCTCTCTCGTGGAGAGACAGGAAGACACCGAGCCATCTGCTTGAAAGGTGAAAAGCTCATTAAAATTCAAATACGCCACGGAAAAAAAAAGAGAAAAAGGAAATAGAAGGGGATTAAAAGCGCTAGCCTCCTATTGAATAGGGTAAAGAGGCAGTTTAGTTTAGACCAGCTTCGGGGGAAGAACTCTCACTGTTATCTTGCCGAACAGTTCCGTGGAGTCCTTCAGACACAAGCCAGAGGGATCAGTGGGAATAGGACTCATAAAATAATATTCGGGGCTGGACCAACTTACTGGGGAGAGAGGAGTGTTTGTGTATGTGTGTGTGTTGGGGGGTCTGACTGCATCTCAGTCTTAATAACTATTTCTTTTTCTTCTATCTTTCTTTCTTTCTTTCTTTTTTGTTTTTAGCTCTGCAATCTTTATTTACGTAGGTTACCCACACGGCATTGAAGTCAATTTACTCCGTCGCATTACGCTACCTCACATGTTTGAACAGTCTTAGCAATAAGTACACAGCACAAACACACTAAACTCCCCCATGTGATGGATATGACTTGGACAGTAGCAACTATTCTCTTCAGCAGTAGCCAGACTTGACATACATAAAGCAGGAGACATTTACGCTGATATCCGTCTGTCAGCTTGTAAAATATATGAAACACATTTCAGCATTGTGACAGTATTGTTTGGAAGAGACGCCTGCCCTCAGAGATGTCGCGGAGACCAAGAAATGGCGGCTCCGTGCGCGTGCGGCCTGCCTGTCTGCCATTATGGCTCTGTGGTCGTGTCCTGGGCCCGTTAAACGCGACTGCTGACCATTGTGTGCAGTGACAGCCAAGCCATGAGAAAAGGCTTGCTCGCGTTTGTAGCAGATTATGCAAAGACCCCATCAATTGCCTCCGGTTGGGAGCATTTCACACGTGCACAGCGAATTGAATAATTTAAATTTAGCCAATGACTGTTCCCGCACATGTGAGGTAATGGTCACGCTCCAATTTTTGGAGCCTCACAAAGGAAAATTGCTAAATTTTCCCACACTGTTCTTACTGTGATCTTTGTTTCCCATTCGTTTCTAAATCAAAGGCCAGTTTTTCTATGGGTAGTGCGTAACTGTGAGTGCTAACGACCAGACGAAGAAACAAAAGAGAGCTCAAGATGTCTGACGGCCTGTGTAATCAGTCCTTGCATATATTTGCATCTCCCAGATGCTGTTGTCATGAGTCCATGCAAAAACGACTACACTGAATTTAACTAATATGCCTCGGACATGCTTGAGAATTACTCTCCCTCAAATGTAAATTCAATATGCACAAATCTCACCATTGCATATTCTTATCACAAAACAGGCACAAAACTGTGCACAAAACTCACTTGTGCGTATTTTATATATTTTGACACAAGTTCCTGTTCAATCTGACACGAGTTTGTGAGTGGGAGTGGAAGGGAAGTCCAGCGCACGAATATAAAAAGCAGACGCGAAACGTCTCGAGAAAATGATTAAAACGCTTCGACTGTCAGCCGGCACATTCCGCCCGAGCATTCCCCGGCTGCCGTGATGTCATAATCACCTCTCAGCAGGTCGGTGAGTTCTTTTATGCGAGAGCGCGCGCTGATCCGTTTGCTCCTCTCCTAATGCGAAATCGAAAATGACACCGGAATCACAGCTGCCTCTTGAAAATAGCGCTGGTACAGTGGTATCCTCGTCTCCAAGAGACAATCATTTTTCTTGACTTTTTTTTTTTGTTCTTCTTGAACATATCCATCTGTCAGCTTCTAGCAGAGAGAGAGAGAGGGAGAGAGAGGGAGTCTGAAAAAAATAAAAAATTGAAATGAGACAGAGAGAGAGAGAGAGAGAGAGAGAAAGAGAGAGAGTCAGCCACCACACAAAACCAGAGAGCTAATTCTGACTAGAACAACATAGCCTGTATGGGGGCACTCTCTCTCTCTCCCCCTCTCTCCCTCTCTCTCTCTCTCCTCCACTCTTTCTCTCTGTTTTATTTTGGATCTCTCCTCTCCCTCCGTCCTGGCCTGACACATGAGCTGTGTTTTGACAGGCCTTAAACTCGTCCACTTCTCTCGCCCGTCACCCTCCATCACATCAGCCGGCTGCGAGTGCCCTGCCGCCCGTGACTGACACCGCCCGAACAGGAAGAGGCGGGACCTGTCAGACCGCTCACTTCCTGTAACAAAGCAACCTGTGACAGCCGTCATTAGTTCAGCCTCATTTCAGGAAGTCTGTGCATGGCTCCATTATGGGGTATGTTGTTAACAAAGGTGCCTATCCTGTCCAGGCTCTCAAGCCATTGTCACAAACAATATCTACCTTGCCATTACACACACGCACAATAGACGTCAATTGTTCCTCGAGACAGTTCGTACATAATGTGCCTCAAACTGGAAACATAACACTGAAAGTGTGAGAAATGAGTGAATTGTTACACCTTGAGGTTCCCCGAGGCTTCCCTTTTCTTTCTTCTCTCTCTCTCTCTCTCTTACTCTCTCTCTCCTCTCTTTTTTTTCGCAAAATATGATGTTTGATCTTTGAAGGTCCATATTGGTTAAAATAGAAATAGGCTCAGCATGAAGTGTTCACCAACTATTTTTTGCCTTTGGTTGGAATAATTTCCCTATTTTTTTTTTTCTTCTGCTTCCTTTTTTTCCCATAGTGTGTGAAAAAGTCAATGTTATCTTGGAGTATATAGGGCAGCTATTGAAGAGGAACCACTTGAGGGTGAATTCAATATTTCTGGCTGAAATATCAGCAGGACACAGGCTAACTCAGCGCCACATTGTGTTGCCACTTAGGCCTCTTAGGTTTCAGTGGAATTTAATTATATTTAATAGCCCTAATTAAATAAAATATGACATTCTGCATACCCGGCGGCAGAGAGAGAGAGACACTGCTGTGGGCGAGAAAGAGAGAGAAAGAGAAGGGGAGAGAGAGAAAGAGAGAGAGAGCGAGAGAGAGTACCAGGCCCTTCAGAGAGATGTATGCGGAATCAGCAAGTGCAAGCGGTGGGGCTACAAGGGATGCCTGTGGAAACAGTCTGATGCTGTTCTCTCTCACCTATGCACACACACACACACACACACACACACACACACAGACACACACACACAGACACACACACACACTGTAGAACATAGTAGTCTAGGGGGGAAGAGACAGAAAGAAACAGCCGAGTTGTGAGTTGTGACTCCTGACGCCCCCCCCCCCCCCCCCCCTTCATATTTAGGTCATATTGAGGTCTTTTTTGTCCTTGTCTGTACATGTGAAAATGTTGGTAAAAGTAAGATCCTCACAAAGATCTGTGTCTGCTGCTGTTTGTTTAGTTTCAGTTCTCATGTCGCCTGCTGACAATGCTTTTATGTGTGTGCGTGTGTGCGTGTGTGTGAGCATGTCTCTGTGAGTGTGTGTGTGTGTGTGTGTGTGTGTGTGTGTGTATATCTCCCGGCACAGGCGTCTGGCATGCGTTGAAAGGTTTACATGGCTAACAAGTGCATCTGTGGGGAGGCATCTCTGACCTGTCTGGCCAGAGAGGCCTGCTGAATATTTCATGAGGCCACTGCGATACTGTTATAAAGATATTTACCTCAAACACACTCCCCTGCACAGCTGCTCCTGCCTTCTCCTGTGCACTCTACACACACACACACACACACACACACACACACTCTCTCTCTCTCTCTCTCTCTGCTCCCTCTCTTTGTATCTCCGCATCTTTTTCTATCTCTCTGCTCTCATTCTCTACACTTTCTCTCTTTCTTTGTATCTCTGTATATCTCTCTATTTCTCTCTCTGTATCTCTCTATCTCTCTCTATCTCTCGCTATCTCTCTACCTCTCTGCTCCCTCTCTCTGCTCTCATTCTCATATACTTTCTCGCTTTCTTTCTCTCTCTCTGTATCTCTCTCTCTATCACTCTATGTATATCTGTATCCCTCTTTCTATCTCTCTTTCTATGTATCTCTGTATTTCTATCTCTCTAAGTATCTCTGTATCTCTCTGTATCTCTCTCTCTCAAAGTATCTCTCTCTCTCTCTCTCTCTCTCTCTCTCTCTAAGTATCTCTGTATCTCTCTCTATCTCTCTGTGGGATCTTACCAGAACACCTCACAACCTGCTCTTTTTCCCAGAGAGCTTCTCAGGCCCGCAGATGCCTTGTGTCACCATCAGCAGGCGTGTGTGTGTGTGTGTGTGTGTGTGTGTGTGTGTGTGTGTGTGTGTGTGTGTGTGTGTGTGTGTGTGTGTGTGTATGGTGATGTCTCAGTGTACAGGCCTCTTATTAGACAAATTAGTCTGTTACCCTTTTTAAGATAAATCATCTTTGTAGACATTAATATCAATTCAATCTAATCACCCCTGCACAAAACAACTACGTTATAAAATATTCCATCATAATATTGCTATGTCGTTGAGAGCTGTGTCCATTTGGACATGTTAAGTGGCTGGCTCAGGCACGCAGACTCTCCCTGTCACATGAGCATTCCCTGATTGGGATTCTGGACTCCTGCGCTAGTCTGGTTCAGATCAGCATCGTACAGTACGTCATAGCAGATTTCAAGTCCACAGCCTTGTTTATTTTTAACAGACACATATGCAACTTTACAGATCAAGGGCCAATACAAAAACAAAAAATAAAATGCATATTTTGATATACAAGGGAGATATAAACAGATATTCTCACAGAGTTGCCACGTGTTCACCTTCCTCGTTTACACGCTGAGATGTAGAGTAGTGGGGGTAGTGGCATAGCGGTGGCACAGTGTAAAATACCGTTGTGCTTGGCATTATGTTATCAACACCAAAAGATGTTTTCCCAACTATGTTCAAAAGATAGCATAAAAAACATTTCTATAAATATGATAAAAATTAACCCTGACATTTATGCACATTGTAGCGTATGAGCTAAGCTGATTTCTTAGCATCGTGTCCAAACAGATATGATCAGAAGAGGTTTAACGATAATGCACGATAATCCGTGAGTCTCATGAACGGCAGGCCCTAGCGAGTGCCCGCTCCCCTCCGCTGATGAGCGGACTGATTAGACTGATCAGCCTGGCTGGCCCCCGCCGTAATGCAAACCGCCTGGCCAATCTGACTTCCTGTTGGCGAGGCCCCTCTCTCGCGCTCGCTAGCTCACTCGTTCGCTGCCTTTGCTCGCTTGCTCACTCGCTCGCTCGCTCGCTCGCTCCTCCGCTTTACCTGCGTTTGAGCTGCTGCCCAGAAAGATTTGCTCGCCTTCTCCAGATGCCAGCGCTGGCAGCCGCGCGCCCGCATGCTCAACTGTTGCATGAGATGTTTTCACACCGAAAAAAAGGAAAGAGAGAGAGAGAGAGAGAGAGAGAGAGAGAGAGAGAGAGAGAGAGAGAGAGAGAGAGAGAAAGAAAGAGAGAGGGGGAGAGAGAGGGCTGCTTAGAGCAGATGTAGACGGACTCTGGGCAGACATGGGCTCTGCTGTAATACAAGGGCTGTGTGGTTTGTATTTCACACAGACACACACACACACACACACACACACACACACACACACACACACACACACACACAGAGTTGAATATGTTCTACTTAAATTGAGGGCTTTTATCCAGTGTTGGCTAATATCTCCAATGTGCTCCCCTGGTTTAATATTGCAAAAGGTATCTGGGAAGGCAGCCTACTTCTGGTGGCACTTTCTATAGTGTAGAATCACTGAGCAGGCTGTCTGTCTGTGGATAACATCAAACAATCCCCAATGCCCTGTGGACACAGTACATAACACACACACACACACACACACAGACAAGCGCACTGTCCTGTCTGAGAAAACATCTCAATTGAGCGTAAATGTTTTGACTGCAGACCCCAACGCATACACACGCAGGGAGGCCTCTTCAATAAATAATGACACGAGGCAGGCAGTGAACTATTGCAAGCATGTTCTGGTAACACTGCACACATGCTGTATATTTTTTTCAATTAAAATTCACAAAGGCCTGGTTGGAGGGTATGTGGCAGGGGGGGTGGAGGTGGGGGTGGGGGGGTGTGAGGGGACGCAGAGAGGTGCGTGCGTGCCAGAATCAATGTGTAGAGATTAGGAGCGCGAGGTGAATGTGTGTTTGATTTAATGTGCTGTTTTAGAGCGATTACTCCTGCTGGTGAGCTTGTGTTTTTGTTATTTCAATAAAGCCAGGAGAGGCAGACTGGAGAGGCCCGGTTTGAAGTGGTAATTGCTCACTTTTGTCTTGTTCACTTCACCACCCCCCTCCTCCCTTACACACTCACACACACACACACACACACACACACACACACACACACACACACTCTCTTTTTTTTCCCAAGCATACATATCTGCTCTGTCTCTCTGGCTTTGTACAGTGCTGTTGGCAAGGCTCTGACGAGAGATTTTTTTGTGTCCACCCCCAGCTTCAGCTCCAGCCCCTAACACGACGTGTATTTCAAATAGAATGTCACCGTGCGCAGCTCGGTCGACCTGATGCATACTTAACACAGCTGAAAGGGTGCCAGACTGGTTTGTCTGGGGGGGGGGGCGCGACTGAGCACGTGCGAGGAGGTACCCTCGGCCGTGTACTTCCTCCTTTTTTTCCCCCCGGTAACGTCGCAGAATCCCACGTCTGCGTGGAGTGCTGAATGTAAACCTGGGTCTTATCAGAAACGCACCGTTGGCTTTTCTTTGCATCTCGGTGTCCAGGAGCACCACGCTTTAGCTGCGAGGAGGGGAATCGGTTTATTCCTGTCCATTTCACAGTGGCAAAGTGTGCGTGTGTAGTTTTGTGTGACTGCGAGTGTATTTATCCGCTGCCTCGCAGCCATTGTTTTGCCTAATATGTAATCAAGCTTCAAAAAAGCCGAGCCTAAACTATGCGTAAAGTGTTTCCGTCGTCTCTTTCATGTGTGTCTCTCTCCGGCGAGAGGGGGCGGCAAAACGAAGCCGAGTGGCGTTAGCTCGCAGAACGTGTAAACACGCCGTGTGCCGATGCCGCCGCCGCCGCCACCGCCGCCTCTTTTAAGTGATGCCTGGACTAATCGGCAACGGAGGACTCAGCCAAGGCTTTTGTGGTAGACGCGCGGAGACGCTCTCCTACACGGGTTCGGTTAGATGGCCCGACGCGTCGCTAAAGGGAGACAGAGAGAGGGGGGGGGGGGGGGGGGGAGGGGGGAGAGAGCGAGAGAGAGAGAGCGAGCCTCTTGGTGAGGCATAGTGTCTTCATCCTCCGTCTCTCTCTCTCTGTCTGTGCACTGTGGTTAATCTACTAGTTTGAAATTCAGGAAACTGCTACCTATACTCAGGGTTTTGAAAGAGGCTCCAAATCCCCTCCTCTGGGCGGTGTCCAGGCACAGAAACAGAAAGAGTGAAAAAGAGGAAAGAAGAGAGAGAGAGAGAGAGAGAGAAAAAAACGAAAAAAGACGAAGAAAGAAAGAAAGAAAAAAAATCAGTTTTCACCATTAATAGACCATAAAACGGAAAAGCTGCATCTATGTACTTCTTAGCATCTTCAAATCCTTTTCAGATTTTTGCCTCGTTGCTTTTTTCCAGTTAATCACTTTGCATGCACTCATTTAAATATTAAAATTTTCTTTAATCATCAAAGGCACTGAGCTTCATGCATATTCATATCTTGAACCCCCCCCCCCCTCCCCCCTCAACCCCCCTCCCCTGCCCCCTCCCCCTCCCCCCCTGTATTACAGGTTCATTACCTCGCTCCAAAGCCAAACACTCATTACCGGGAGCCAGGGTTTTAATTGCTGACGCCCGGCCATCACCGCCTTAGCACCGAGATTTAAAGTTCCATGATCCTGAGAATGGGAGAAAAAAGAGAGAGAGAGAGAGAAAGAGAGAGAGAGAGAGGAAGAATTTCTCAAGTTTAAAATAACTGAACATACTTGTTATATATTCTCTCTGCTGTGGAATGTGAATGGGTAAGGAGAGGGGGATAAGAGAGAGAGAGGGCGAGAGAGAGAGAGAAAGACTAGCATACAAGGGAAGGGAGAGAAAAACCTGTTCTTTGGCTGCGGCTCTGAATATTTGTCAAGAGGCTTGACGAAAGTTGCATTTGCATAATGACTTTGTAGTTCTGCATTAATAAAATTTGCATATGAAGCCGTGTTAATTACTCCTGATCAGCCTGTTTTGCATTCATGCATGGTAATTTTCTGCGACTTGCGAGAATTGATGTCCTGGCGTCAGGACTGTGATTGGTGTTGGTGGTGGCTGAGGAGTGCAAGGGGGGTGGTGGGTGGTGTGTGTGTGTGTGTGTGTGTGTGTGTGTGTGTGTGTGTGTGTGTG
>NC_085013.1:22924506-22927006 GCF_963854185.1 Sardina pilchardus | reverse complement strand
TGCGCTTTTCCGTGTCATGCATATTAATTCCTGGGCGGATCAGGTGAAAATGGGTGTAACGCGCAAGTACAGGGGAGGAGAGGTGCTAATAGCGATTGATTAAGTATTCCGCCAGATGTATGAAAACAGCGCACGTCTATTTTGCGTTGAAAAACTTCCGCCTTCTGAAAGCAGGTGTAATCGAGATTGCGGTTAAATGCGTCTATTAGAAAAACTTTTAGAGACAGCTGAATCAATATTCAGAGCATCCGTTTTCTTCATTGTACTATGTCAAAAGCAACCTTAACTTTTGTTTGCCTCTCTAAAATCGTATTTTCTCTTTCATGACATAGCCTACACTTCCCAATCTGTTAGACTAGTCATATCCCAAGTCTACGTGCAGTAAATAGTTCAAGTATTTTTTAATTGGATTTGAATAACTACTAGGCCTACTCTGTCTGTCGATGCTCGTTGACATCTCTTTGTATCATGTATGATCGCTAAACTTTGATTCTTTTTACTGTTGCAATATTCAACTGCGCTCGTTGTTCAGCTCTGCATGCGCGCAATTGGCGTGGTAAAGGGGGCGGGAACGGGCGGCACGGAACGCAGTTAACGTAATGAAGTGATGGCTTAGTAAATTCCACGCAATATAGCAAGGCACAGCGTTCGCACTCTGCGCATACAAAAACTCGCTATTAGCGCTGTCTTAGTACATCTGGCCCTTAGTGCGTTATGGGGACTGAGATCTTTCGCAGGCCTTTTGGTTGGTCAGGCTATATTGTTTTTTTTGTCTGCACATGCAGTCCATAATTTATTTATTTTATTTTTGATTCATTTAATTTTTTTTATGGTTCATTTTCCCCCGACGTGGAGGAATATCCCACTGACATTATGCTATTTTTCTATTTATTTTATTAGAGGGACAGGCTGGGTGGCAGGCCTGTAAAAAGGGTATGTGTGCGCCAGTGTGTGTGTGTGTGTGCGTGTGTGTGCGTGTGTGTGCTTTTTACTCAAAACCAGATCCTATTCATTCATTTTTTTCCCTCTGCGTCTGCCTTGCTTGAGCCTAGGCGGCTTTAGGCTGGTGGGTCCCCTGTTATTTCAGTCCACTGGGTTTATCAAAGCAAATCTGTTCCTTAAAAAACAGATTGAATTGTTCTGCTTTAACAAACAAAAACACAAGGTTGATCTCTCTGATCTGTGGGGATTGCCTTGTTTTTACCCAACCCAAAATAATAACAAAAAAGAAACCAAATAAAAAAAAAAAAATGAAAATAATAATAACAATAATGCAAAGCAGAATTTGTAGTGACTTTGGGTTCACCTCTGAGAGCGGCAAAAGAGGTGAGCAGCTGTGTGTATTTGATAATTTTGTTGGCGGTTCAGAAGCAGGGCCCTCGTCGCAACCTGTTGGAAGGCCAAAGCCGCCCATTTGCAATCTAATTCATTTAATGGTTAAAGGGCCCTTTAACTGTAAACAATGCTGGATGTCCGCCAAGTCCAGGCACTTACTGTGCTCCTGCACACATCCGTCTGATTACAGCCGGGGAAATAAATCACTCGGGCGCGTGCGTGTGTGTGTGTGTGTGAGTGTGTGTGTCTGTGTGTGTGTGTGTGTGTGTGTGTGTGTGTGTGTGCACTCCCCCTCCACACAATGCCAAAATCCACAAGAGAAGCCCCCGGTGCTTAATCCTGAAAAATTGCTGATGGCAGTTGAGTGGGTAGAAGCGCAGCCTTGTTATTTTAAAGATGGCACCCCTGTTATTTGGATAAGGAGCTGAGGAGTGTGTGTGTGTGCGTGTGCATGTATGTGTGTGAGAGAGAGATATGTAGAAAGAGATAAAAGTGTGTGTGTGTGTGTGTGTGTGTGTGTGTGTGTGTGTGTGTGTGTGAGAATGTGTGAGTGTGTGTGTGTATTGTCTAGTGTCTGCTGGAAGGAAGACATGTTTTGAGAGGATGACATTTGAATATTTCCACGCGTGGCCATCCCCCCCGCCCCCCCCCGCCTCCCCCCTTATGTCCACTCCACTCCTTATGCCCCAGTCCTACATTTAGAAGAGCGTTAATTGACGGTCCATCCGACCTCATTCTCACGCTTCTTCAGTAGCAGCAGGACACGCGTGTTTTCCAGACCTCCAGCCGCCCAGCGTGGCCAGAGCAACTGAGCCCAGTGTGTCTGCTGGGGTCCCAGGTGGATGTCTCTTGGCTCTGGATGGCCTGTGAACCCCCAGCCAAGGATGTCTTTCATTCGCCGCGCATGGCCAGTCTGCTCTCTCTCTCTCTCTCTCTCTCTCTCTCTCTCTCTCTCTCTCTCTCTCTCTCTCTCTCTCTCTCTCTCTCTCTCTCTCTCTCTCTCTCTCTCTCTCTCTCTCTCTCTCTCTCCCTCTCTCTCTCTCTCGCCCCTGCTTGCTTGTCGGAGGAGGAGGATGCCATGCGGAATTTCGCCGCTGGCACAACTTTGGCCATCTGCCTAATTTGAAAGTGAGAGGTACCATGTGAAATTACATTAAGTGGAGGC
>NC_085013.1:22912006-22914506 GCF_963854185.1 Sardina pilchardus | reverse complement strand
GTACATTATTCAGTTCATGTACAGAAAGTAGCAGAAGACCCACATGCTCAGGAATTACATTTTTAATGTAGCGTTTTCGGCTCCCTCTCTTCTTCTTCTTCTCTCTCTCTCCTTCTCTCTCTCCCTCCCTCTCTCTCTCTCTCTCTCTCTCTCTCCTTCTCTCTCTCCTTCCCTCTCCCATGCCAGGACAGTGCCGCCGTGGTAAACGTCTTGTGGCACAATGCTGTGGCCTAATTTGCATGTAATTGTTGCCTCCGATTTGCTATGATAGTCATAAACAAGACATTAGCAATTCAAGGTGAGGAACCAGAGGCCTGGGAGACTCGCAGATCACACACATGTTAATGAAGCCGCCGGCTTAATAATGCAGGAAATGTCAGGAAACTTTCGACGGGCGCGCGGGGCACGCCACGCAGAGAGGGGAGGAGAGGCGAGGAGAGGAGAGGAGAAGAGAAGAGAGGAGAGGAGAGGAGAGGAGAGGAGAGGAGAGGAGAGGCATGGCAAGGCGCCGCACCCTGTGCCTTGGGCTCGTGTCATCTTTGTTCTAAATGCAAATCAGCTCATCGTGACATTGTCTCCGTCAAACGGCGAGCGTTCCTCTCTCTCTCTCTCTCTCTTTCTCCCTCTTTCTGTCTCTCTCTCTCGCTCTTCCGAGCGTTTCTCCGGTGCCCGCGGCCCGTGGGATCGGGATCGGGATTGGGGAGGCAGGTTTCCCCCCCTGCGTCGGAGGCCCCGGTCGTGCCGCCTCCGTGCAAACACGCCTGCCGAGACCGCAGCTTCCTGCGCTGCTGTCGAGTCAATAATATCCGGAGCTATTGATCAGGACCTGCGCCCCACACCCGCCTCCTCTCTCTCTCTCTCACACTCCCTCTTTCTCTCTCTCTCTCTCTCTCTCTCTCTCGGCACACCAGCGCTGCACAAAACCTCACTGAGGAAGAGAGCCAGTCGCTCGCTCGCTCGGTGTGCCTCGGTGCTCGGAGAGGTGAGGAGGGGACACTCCGAGAGCGGGCAGGGAGCAGAGGAGAGATGGATGGAAGGGCCTCTCTAAGCACTTAAAAGTCCAGGAAAATTAGAACGAATTAGAATGTCAGGCCTTAATAATTTAAGAACCTTAGTGTGTGAACTCCTGTCAGTTCAAAGGAGACGGCTCGGGCTTTAGGAGGAAGAGGTGTTCTTACACCGCTGGAGATTCCAAGGTTATCTGAGTAAGTCCTGGCTAACAGGATGTCCAGTTTTGATGTGGGATTTGCCGTCCCTCGTGACTTTTTCTCTCTTTTTTTTTTTTTTGCTTTACTCTCTCAGAGCTCTTGTTCTGATCTTCTGCTCCACGAGACGGAGGCTCTGAAAATAACTCCAAAGGTTAAGATATTAATTAAGTACTGAAGGCCACAGACTAGAAGATAATGAGAAGCACTCAACATTAGCAGGAAGAACTCCTGTGTGTGTGTGTGTGTGCGTGCGTGTGTGTGTGTGTGTGTGTGTGTGTGTGTGTGTGTGAGAGAGGGAGAGAAAGAAAGAGAGTGAGAGAGAAGAGAGAAGAGAGGGGGTTGTGAAGAGGTAGAGAGGGAAGGATGAATAGAAATACTATATCAATGCACTCCACTTCTTCCTCAGCTTTCACCAGTCATCTCAGGAATTAGTCTCCTCTCAGCCTGGGTATTATTCAAAAGCTCTCACAGCCAAGATGTGCCTCTGAGAAAGAGGAGGAGGGATCGTTATTCAGGACCGAACGCGCATCTGACGCCATCCAAACATCCCTCCGCCACTCACACACACACACACGTTTGCCTTGGCTTGGTTTTCGAATCCCATCAGTGACATTTTTAATTTAGGAACCTTGGAGGCAAAATATGTTAAATTTGCGAGTGACCTGATTATTTGTATCATGACACGTTTTACAGGCACACGCCCATTACATTATTCTGACATGATGGTTATTTTTCTCTCATCGTAAAGCCATTTAAAATGGGACAAAAACAATTAAGGGAAAAAAAAAAAACCCCGACGTCGACGTCTTGTCGTGGGTAAATATTTCTTCACCTCTTTTGATTTGTCAGTAATAAAAATCACAATCACGCTTGTCCTGCTTTGCAGCGCTGGGCTCAGTGCGGGCACGGGGAACTAGTGTAATAATTTGATGGCTTCGCACTCGTGGCATTAATCGTTAACTGTCTGCCGATTGGCACTTCCCCAGTAATTGTACATGGAGAGGTAAACCTGTGTCTCTCGCCGCGCGGCGCGGGCCAGCCAGCCGGCCGTAATAGCGGTGATTTAATTTAGCTATTTAACCTGTAATTCCAGCAATATTTATTGAAGAGTGAGGGGAGAAAATTGGACCATTAGGCTCGGAGGATGAATACATTGAGATGAAAATGAACACTCCTAACTGGTAGTTGACCTTCGCGTTTTTGTAGCAGGTTTTTTTTTTCTTTTTTTTTTTTTTATTAGCACAGACCATGGTAATTACTGCAAATTGAATCATAGCAAAAAAACTGAAGAA
>NC_085013.1:22894506-22904506 GCF_963854185.1 Sardina pilchardus | reverse complement strand
ATTTTAAAAAAAAAAATCACTTATTAAATCACTTATTTCAGCGTTGCTGTGTCAGACGCTCATTTCATCCCAGAATTCCCGCCACACAATTCCTACTTCCACTACTCGACTCGCCTGCAGGCATCCTTTGCAAAATGCTTCAACGTTATTTACGAGTGCTAGAATACATTCAGATTCTCGGAAGTGAGACAGTAGCCTCCCAACATACTTAGACACCCAGGTGTATACTACACATATTCTAGGCTAGAAATGTTTTTGTTATATTTAGAAGGTTACAATGTATTTCATTTCTGGAGAATACTTGTTGTATTACATTTTCAAGGTGGTACTCGTTGAATTTACTGGCCTGTATTAGCTCTTCACTCTTAAACCTTAAAATATGTAATTTCCCAAAGTAAACACACAAACCCTTTAGATAGAGGCTATCATATGCATCTGCATATAGTCTGCCCTCTCTGTATCTCTCTCTCTCTCTCTCTCCCTCTCTCTCTCTCTCTCTTGCTGTTGATTAATGATTCTGTCGGAGCATCACTGCCATGTCAGCAAATAACAGAACACTTCAAAAGGCTGTGGTTATTCATGTTTGGTCTATCAGATATGTGACAATAGCAGTGATTGAAACAAGTATACCAAATATCTTCATTCACAAGCACAAACACTGTGCCTGTCTCATATAGGCTGCTGTATCATTAGAGCATAGACACACACACACATGCACACACACACACACACACACACACACACACACACACACACACTCTCACGTAATACTGAAATCAAATGCCCAAACAATTATCGCAGCATATGTTTTCCTTCGTAACCTAAATTGCCACATTAGGTCAGAACAGCAAGCTTTCATTTAATAAATAAATGAATTTCGTTTCCAAGTGCACAATTACCATTTCCACCCGTGTATGTGTGTGTGTGTGTGTGTGTATGTGTGTGTGCATGTGTATCCATGTGCATGCATACATGTGTGTGTGTGTGTGTGTGTTTGTGTGTGTGTGTGTGTGTGTGTGTGTGTGTGAGAGAGAGAGAGAGAGAGAGAGAGAGAGAGAGAGAGAGAGAGAGAGAGAGAGAGAGAGAGAGAGAGAGAGAGAGTGTGTGTGTGTGTGTGTGTGTGTGTGTGTGTGTGTTTAAACCCCAATCCCCGAGGAGCACGGGCGAGTCTGTTTAGCATCCTTCCCGGTGTATGCGCGGTGCGCGGGGCTTGTTTGTGCGTCGCCGCCACGGTAACGAGTCCCTTTAGCATTGCAGAACCTGGACAGCTCGGCACTAGCGCCATCAATTAGCCGCGCGCCGCCAACGCCACAGAGCATCGCCAAACACACACTTTCATGACAACACTGACTGATCTGATTTAAAGAACACACACACACACGCTCACACACACACACGCACGCACACACGCACACACACACGCACGCACACACACACACACACACACACACACACACACACACACACACACACACACACACACACACACACACACACACACACACACACACACACACACACACACACACACACACACACAGATTCCAACCTTCGCTCACACAACTGCAACGGCTGAGGATCAAAAAAGAAATCACCAAACCTTAATCTTATTGTTGACTGACTGCCTGTTGTCTGGGCCTGTCGTTAAAATTATTATCATCATCATATTTGAGGATTGTTAGAAAAAAAAATATCTGTATCACAGTTTACTTTTTAGGGGTTGGTTTTCTGTCTCATGTTAGTAAGATTTGTGAGTCAAATTTCTCCCAAGTATTTCCAGTCAAGAATTCAAGCATTCTTAATCTGTGGTGTGTCAAAGAATGTTATTTGTTTGATCGAGAGAGGGCCTTCTTAAATCACAGTTTCAGTTGTGCTATCTCAGTACAGCGAGATCTTTTCCCTGGCATCCTCAGAAAAGTCTCGCCGTTTGGAGGATTTCCCAGGTTAAGGAGCATCTTCAGCTGGCAAAGCCCGAGCATAATAATTCAGTCATTTTGTGAAGAGGAAGATTAAAGGCAGTCTCAACTGCGGGGACAATGTTCTTACAATGTTCCTCCTTCTTAACTTACTAAGGCCTTGTCAAGTGCTTGTTGTTAAGATCATTCCCACTCCTTCATGTGACAGCATGTTGAGAGAGCCCCTCTTTTTACAGCCAAACTAAATGTGTTTACACGTTAAATTCCTTGTGTTTGGCACCAAAATATAATACGCAGTAAACTCCTCCTGCCAGATAAGAACTGCAATTGCAAAAGAGAATGTTATGAATGAGATATGTGTTGATGTATTATTTTAAAGTGTGTGTTTTGTGCTGTATTATATACATACTGTACTATATTGTGACACTCTATTATTTTTTTATGTGTTCCTCACAGGTAGAGATGAACCTGCAAGCTACATCTGCACGACCTGCAAGCAACATTTCAGCAGTGCCTGGTTCCTCCTCCAACACGCTCAGAACACCCACGGCATCCGCATCTACCTGGAGGCCAACAACAACAACGTGACCCTGACCCCCCAGATCACCCTCCGCCCGCCCATGGGCGCCGAGTCCATACCCCAGTCTCCGCTCACCAACTTTCTAGGCGACAACAACCCCTTCCACCTGCTCCGCATGACGGGCCCGCTGCTCCGCGAGCCGCCGCCGGGCTTCGTGGAGAACCGTCTCCCCGGCACGCCGCCGTTCGTCAGCCCTCCGCCGCGCCACCACCTGGACCCGCATCGCTTGGAACGCCTTAGCGCCGAGGAAATGGGCTTAATCTCCCAGCACCCCAGTGCCTTCGAGAGGGTGATGCGCCTCAACCCCATGGCCATCGAGTCCCAGTCCATGGACTTCTCGCGCCGGCTCCGCGAGCTGGCGGGCAACAACAACACCACCGCCGTCGTCGCGGGCAACGCCGCCACGCCGCCGCTCTCGCCCAGCCGCGCCAACCCTATGCACCGCCTGCTCAGCGCCAACCCCTTCGCGACGGCCAGCCCCAAGTCGCCCTTTCTGAGCACGCCTCCGCTGCCGCCCATGCCGCCGAACAGCACGACGCCGCCCCAGACCCAGGCCAAGAGCAAGTCGTGCGAGTTCTGCGGCAAAACGTTCAAGTTCCAGAGCAACCTGATCGTGCACCGGAGGAGCCACACGGGCGAGAAACCTTACAAGTGCCAGCTGTGCGACCACGCCTGCTCGCAGGCCAGCAAGCTCAAGCGGCACATGAAGACGCACATGCACAAGTCGGGCTCCATGACGGGTCGCTCGGACGACGGCCTGTCGGCCACCAGCTCGCCGGAGCCGGGCACGAGCGACGTGACGGGCGAGGGCATGAAGAACCGCGACGGCGACTTCAGCGGCGAGGGCTGCGAGAACGAGGAGGAGGAGGAGGAGGAGGAGGAAGAGGAGCTGGAGAACGAGAGCAGGCCCGAGTCCAACTTCAGCATGGACTCGGAGTTCTGCCGCAATCGCGAGAACGGCTCCAAGCCGCCCTCGGAAGAGAAGGACATGTCCCTGGGCAAGATGGTGGAGACGGCTGGACTCAACTCCATCCAGCAGTACAATAACATGATAGTCGACAATCGCAAAAGGCTTCCTTTCTCCAAACGCTGTTCCGATCACGGTCAGCGTGACACCGGAGATCACGACTCGGTGGTGGGCGAGATGGACCACGTGGAGCGGGCGACGGTCAACGGCCGAAACTGCGGCTCCGGCGACTCCTTCTCGGGCCTGTTCCCCCGCAAGCCCACGCCCATCACCAGTCCGAGCCTGTCCAACTCCTCCAAGAGGATCAAGATCGAGAAGGACCTGGACATTCCCCCCGCGCCGCTCATCCCGTCCGAGAACGTCTACTCCCAGTGGCTGGTGGGCTACGCGGCGTCGCGCCACTTCCTCAAAGACCCCTTCCTGGGCTTCACCGACTCCAGACAATCGCCCTTCGCCACCTCGTCCGAGCACTCGTCGGAGAACGGCAGCCTGCGCTTCTCCACGCCGCCCGGCGACCTGCTGGACGGGGGCCTGTCGGGGCGCAGCGGCACAGCCAGCGGCGGCAGCACCCCGCACCTGGGCGGCCCCGGCAGCGGTCACCACCACCACCACGGCCGGCCCGGCTCCAAGGAGAGTCGCCGGAGCGACACCTGCGAGTATTGCGGCAAGGTGTTCAAGAACTGCAGCAACCTGACGGTGCACCGGCGCAGCCACACCGGCGAGAGGCCCTATAAGTGTGAGCTGTGCAACTACGCCTGCGCCCAGAGCAGCAAGCTCACGCGACACATGAAGACCCACGGCCAGCTCGGTAAGGAAGTCTACCGCTGTGACATTTGCCAAATGCCCTTCAGCGTCTATAGCACCCTGGAGAAACACATGAAAAAGTGGCACGGGGAACACTTGATGACAAATGAGGTGAAAATTGAACAAGCAGAGAGAAGCTAAGCTAGGCTTTTCCTATTTAGCCTCTTGAATAACAAACAGACAAACAGACAAACAAAAACAAATGGGGTAGATGGGTTCACTTGATTCACAATGATTCTAGTTTATTTTATGTTTTGCCTAAGAAACTGCCATCTGAGAAAAGAAAAAAAAAGTAGGAAGTTCAACTATGTCAGTGTAAACTGCCTAAATTGGCTTTTTGATTTTTACAATCTATCAGCGGATGACTTAAATATACGTGGAGCCTTTAACTGTGCAATAATTTCTGTATTTATTGGATTTTGTAATGTTCTGGCATGTGCAGGTACGTTTTTTATTTGATCATTATTTCCTTTTTGTTCTATTATTTTATGCTGGGATTTTCTTTTTTAAAAACCCAGAGGACATCCTGAGATTTTCTTTTTTCGCAGAGCAGAATACCATTTGAATAATTTTAAAGCCGCTGCTTTTTTCTGATCTGTATATTTAAGTTACATGTGTAATTTCTTGAGGAGAAGCCGAATTCAATCTTCATTTTAAAAAAAAGAAAAAAGAAAAAAGCTTAACCGACCTTTTATATAAAAAGCGTAGTTTTTGTTTAGTTGAGACAGTAGGACTTGAGCGGACAACAATCTTTTGCCATAATAGCATGAAACAGATTTTAAACATGTCAATCTAATTGGGTATGTAGCACTGAATGTCATTTATGACAGTAAATCTTATGAGGATTCTGGGTCTTTTAAAAACCTGCTTCCCCCCATGCTCATAAATCAAGGAGGAAGAGACCTTAAAAACAGATGATCACGAAGGCAGCTGCTTTGAGGTACCTAGTACCATCCCAGTTAACGCTACTTACACAAACCTTTCTTCTTTTCTACGTCCCATTATTGGTAGCATTCAAACTGTTTACACTGAAACATGCTACAAAAAAAAAGAAAGAAAGAAAATAACCCTCTGACATCACATATACATTATTGATACAATGCAAGTACTGTAGCCGTTGTTTTGTGCATTCTGCCGAATCGCCCACTTCTTGGGGAAACTGAATGACAGTGCACATGCTGAAACATCTCAGGGGTGGATGCGTGCCCGGGCTTCTCTCTCCGCCACAGTCGTCAGCTTGTTCTTACTCAGAAGACCAGTCCAGTGCAATGAGTTAGCACCCGCGCTAGTCCAGTGCAGAAATTAATCACCACATCTTGTGTTATTTTTTCCTCAGCCACTTGCTTTTTTAAATATATATATATGTATTCATACATATATATTTATATATATATGTATCCTGTATACCCGTGAATGGTTGGAGAACACTTATTTACTGGACAGAGTGGTTTAGAACTATGCTGCACAGTGAATAGTCTCACTCAAGCAGAACAATCCAGTATACTAACGTGACATGGATGATCTGAGTGTGATCTGGCTCAGACCCGGTTTGAGTCCGGGCCAGTTCTGATCCAGAACCTTCTAGAACACATTCCTAAATAGGTATGACATGATCCAACAACAATTAGCAGCAGGTCATACCAGTAAACTTTGCAGCAGCAAATCATAATCTATTCACCGAGGGAAATGATCAAGTAGACAATGTCGCCTATCCTTATAAGTGGTTTTTATACTTTTTACATCTTATATTTACGTTCCATCTGAGAGTGCATCATGTGTTCAAAAAATGGCACTGTTGATTTTAGAGTGGGCTGGGTAAAAGACAATATTAGCCATAGTGAATATTACCACTTTAACCAGATAAGAGGACAAAAAAAAATACAATTTAAACAGAATTCCAAAATACAGTTCAAAACGTGTACGCCATCTGCCGATGTTTGTGATATCACTTGAAAATAGCCCTATGCATTTCTAAATATATTTATCGACCATTTTGAAAATGAATTTATACTCTATAGTGTATCTTATTACAAAGTTTACCATTGTCTAAAATGTTTATATTTCTGATTTTATCTGGTTAACTTGGTTATTTACCCTGTCATTGGCAGATATGTAGATTGCAGTAGTAGCCTACATTGCACAGTAGTAACAGTGTGTGCAAATTCCTGTTGAGCATGTTCGTAAACAGTAAGACTATTTTCTTTCTTTCTTTCTTTCTTCCTTTCTTTCTGTCTTTCTTTCCTCCCATTCAGGGCTTCCTGTGATGTGTAGTTGAACACACTCTAAGAAGTAGCCACTTTGTCGCGTAACGAACGCACTGCTGACGTTTCTGAGCTTTTTAGAGAGAGAACACGCGCACACGTATTTTGGGTCTTCAGTTGGCACTGACGGTGCCTGAGCCACAATTGTGTTACATGCAGTCATGAACCCCTCTTTCACGTATAACACCACCATCCCCATCCACACACACACACAACACACACACATACACACACACACACACACACACACACACACACACACACACACACACACACACACACACACACACACACCTCCCACGAGGGGGCCACGCCACCCAAATTTGTAGACCTGAAGGAAAGAGACAGAAAAACACTTTTTGAAAAAAAAAAAACATTTTAAACAACATTTTTGCAGCCTGACCCGCACTTTATGATTTGTTTTAGACATTTTTCTTTTCTTAAAAAAAAAAACAAAACAGAAAACGGCTTCTGAGCAAGAAATTACGTTTAACGGATTGACTAGGGCCTTGCAAAGGAGAGCATCTGAGATTCAAGTGTCAGCGTTGCTAGGCTAGGCTATCACAATGCTGGCACTATAAAAAGTCAAAATAATTTATTTGGACAGTTTTTATACTGCCATCCAATTCGACATGAGTGTGCCTTGAATACTGATCTTCCTATTTATTGTCTCTAAAGACAAATGCAACACATTTGTGAAGCAAGGAATTAAAAGAAAAAAGATGTAACAATTGTACTGAAATGTCCTTTCAAAATATGAAATCTGAAATCACATGAAAAAGGGAAAAAAAGAAATGATTTTAACATGAAAAAGGTGGCCAGCACAATATTGATGTGTCTGTGTGTGTATATATGTATGCATATGTACATATGAAGGCACAAACACATGCACACACCCACCCACCCAGACACACACTTGGACACACACACACACACACACACACACACACACACACACACATTCATATACAGAACATTATTCACTTCAGGACAAGAATGCGTCCCTTGATTTAAAAAAAAAAAAAAATGCTAAAAAAAAAAAGTGGCCTAGAACGCCACTCACAAGCAAGGAAGAGACTGGACGAAAATCAGGAACAACAAAACAAAATATAAAAAAAAAGACAAAACATTTTAGTGCACTCAGTCTTAAATACGTTTACAGTATTGAAACAAGTACAAGGGTAAAATGATATTTCTGTGTATGTGTGTTTTAAACAAGTTTTTTTTTTTAGTTTACTTATAAACTTTCTCTGAATGCCATAGTGGCTATGTGTATATTGGTTTTTTGGTGACGGGGTTTTAGTATATATATAAATATATATAAATATATATATTACATTTTTCTTGTTTACTGTACAAGTATACCAGTATTTGTAATATTGGAGAATGCCTGGGCATTTTACAAGGATAGATTTTTTTCTTTTCTTTTTTTCTTTTTTTTTCAGTCCAATTTAAATTGTGGGTCTATACAATGTTATGTCACTGTAATTGTAAATGTCTTGATTTCTGGTAAAATTTTATTCTGCCTTGGGTGTGAGAAAATAATAATAATAAAAAAGAATGAATTAAAAAAAAAGAATGCTTACCAGAGCTGAATGGTGATGGTGACGGGACCAGCTTTTCAATGTAAGGAAGTTTTCCCATGTAGAATATGTTCAATATGGATTTGCTTTTCAACACTCATGTCCCTGAAACATATCTTTTTCCTCCTGAATTTTTTTCCCTTTTTTTTTCTTTTAAATCTTGCTCCTCCTGAAATGCTTCTACTTCCTGGCTGGATTGATACACATGTAGGCACTCACTGTCCTTTTACTGGAGCTTTCGTCATTTTTATCTTGTATATGCATCTCTTGTGAGAAAGGTCACCTTGAGGTAACCTTGGGGTAACTTTGAGTCATGTTAGTAGAGGAATGGGTCCATTACTGAAGATAAAGGTCAAGGGTCAAGCTAACACCAGAAGCTGCCACAGTATATTTTTGGTTTGGCAGGATAAAATATTGCAAAAAACAAAAAATCCTTTAGAATTTGTATTGCTGAAATGGACGTTATTGTACAGAAGGGATTTTCAAAAGGCTGTCTAACAACCTTTTGATGTAGCTACATATACAAACGTAAATGTTTTGTTTATTATATTGGTTGTAAATATTTTTTTTTATAACAACCCAGACTTTTATTTCTCTTTTTCTTTTTGTTTGTGTGTGTTCTGATGGGCACTGGCAGTAATCTGTCATATTGGGGTCTTTGACCTTTCAACCTTTAGACATTTTTAAAATGACTTTTTTGTTGTCGTTGTTTTTACTTTGGGTGTAAGACCTCGTCCGTACTGGCACTTGTCAGCTGGTCTTTTAGCATGAAAAGAATAGAGCACAATACAAGCTGTTGCAATTGTCCAATGAACTGCTCATTTGTGTCCTTCATTTTGGTTTGTTTTGAGAAGTAAAAACCTGAAACCTCCCTCAGTGTGCTGGGTATGTTGTGTAGACAGCTGCTCTGTTTATGTGGTGGGTGATGAAGATGATGACGATGATGATGATGATGATGTGTGTATGTGTGGGTATGTTCACTTTCACTATACCACCCACCAGACACATACACAACACACACACACCCACACACACACACACACACGCACACACACACGCACGCACCACACACTTGTACTGTACATAGACACAAACTCAGAACGAGAGCGGTAGAGAAATGCAGCAAAATCAATGAAATTTTATACATAGTAAAAATGAAAAAATTATGATTTATCAAGAACCATTTTGTTTGATCTGGTTCCATTATATGTTGAGTTGAGAGGTGGGTGTAGTTTATCCAAGAGGCAGGTCATGCTGAAGGCCCTGCTAGCCTTTAACCAAAGCAGACAATTAAAGACCTGTTTCACAACTAGGAGCCACCACATTCACATGGTCACCCGACAGTTGACCACAACCACGCTGCACAGTTTAAAAACTGCCCACCGCAAATTCTCAAACCTCATATCTCTGTGACCAAAAAAGACCAAGGCCCTAAGAAGTGGTGGTGCTTTGATGAGTGCTAAAGGCCATCTCGTTCCCTCTCTTTTTCAATTTCTTTCAATTTCTTTCTCTCTCTCTCTCTCTCTCTCTCTACCCTCCTCTCTCATTTGTTTTAACACTCAATGCTTTCTACACATGGTCACCAAACTTAAACCAAACCGATGGTTCCTCTCAGCTGTTCTTATCTCTCAACGGACATCCATCTTTGGATTTCCTGTCAGATGTCAGAGAGTCTTATAGTCAGAAAGAAGTGCCGTGGACAGCTGTTGAAATAACAATTTTCAAAAAAGTATTTTGGTCAGAAAGTAGTGGCCTGGACAGGTGTTGAATTAGCAATTTATTTCTTTAAAAAAAAAGTGCTTTGCTGCTGTTCACTCTTCTTTTAACATTCCATGGTTACAATTTCTTTTTTTTAATGTTTGTACTTATAATGATACAGGGTTGGGACA
>NC_085013.1:22849506-22884506 GCF_963854185.1 Sardina pilchardus | reverse complement strand
CACGACACGTTAAAACATGTGTGTTCCACTCGCCGCTGGCCCTCCAGCATTCCTGACGCAAGTATGCCTCCACACACACACACACACACACCAAACACACGCACACACACAGACACACCACACACACGCCAGTGATTTTGTGTTGATAACACTTTTATTAGTTTTATTTGCGTGTTGATAACACCATTATGTTGTGTTACGTTGTGTGTTGATCACAACATTAATCCGAGCCTGAGCTTCCACACAACATTCAGCAATTTCCAAGAATTTCTGTGATTGAGGCTACAAGCATGATATAGCGTAAAGTGAAAATTGAAAAGTTAAAAATCCATGTTGTCGCTCATGTGGTCACTACACAGACTAGTGTAAGTGCTCTGTGTGTGTGTGTGTGTGTGTGTGTGTGTGTGTGTGTGTGTGTGTGTAGGATCTAGTCGAGTACGATCTAGTATGTCCTTTTTTACTCCGTAAATAGGCATTTAACAACCCCAAAATAGTGAACATACTGTATATTACACACAAGGGGAAAATAAGATCTTGTAATGAAGAATTAAAGAAAAAAAATCCCATGAAGAGAGAACATTTATCTTTTTTTAGCAATTTCCATTGATAATGGCCCATCTGTCTCTGGCTTGGGTGAGACTCAGTCGAAACGGCAATATATCTATCTACGTCTTCCCAAAATGATATGGCCTTCAGATGGTGATCACAGTTTAATTAGGTCCTAATTTACAGGGGAATGAATCTGTGTCCGAGAGGTTAATGCAGCAGATTCCGTGAGAGAGAGAGAGAGAGAGAGAGAGAGAGAGAGAGAGAGAGAGAGAGAGAGAGAGAGAGAGAGAGAAAAGAAATGATTGGCCTATCTCCAAATGGTGTATCAAGAGATATTGCGTTCCCCCCCCTAGGGGCTGAGCGGCATTAGTAATTACTCACTGGCCCGTGCGTCCAGAGTTGTGCAGACCTTTTTTATGAAGTCCACAAATTGAGGTCATCCTGTTACGCTTCAAGGTATGCTACAGGTCGGAAAAACCCTATAGCTGAAGACGTCTCCATGGAGGATGTATGTAGACATGCAATGTAAATGGATAAATGAAAATGCTATACTCGTCTTTTCAGTTGGCAGTCGATTAAAATCGATGTCACGCTTTAAAACTACCTTTTTATAGGCAAAGACCTAATTTAAAGGTAAGGCTTTAGGCTGTGAACTGACCTTTCATTGATTGTGATTCTACTATATGGCCTTCTATTATGATAAGTGACAGCACTCTTTTTTCACTGAAGCAAATTTAGACACTTCTGGTTGTTGAGTCACATAAATCTTCCTTACTCTTTTAAACATTTCATTTTATTTATTTCCTTTTTATTTCTGACTGAAACATAATGCACTTTAGCAGAGGGAAGAGGGAGAGACGTCTCAGAGAGACCGAGGTCTCTAAAAAGGAGTTGTCAATGCCTAAGTCCTTAGCGTTGGCCACTGCAGCGAGGGCTGGCCATAAATGACAGGACTCAGTAAAACCTGACCGCTGCCAAACAGGGTGTTCACTGAGCTCTGCGGCGGCAGCGGCGACGGTGGCGGGTGCACTCGCCAGGACCGACGAGAGCTCTCCTCACCGCTCCGCGCGACGCGTTACCGTCTCCGAAACGAGTTTCCTCCCAGAGCGACGGGCGAGGGAGGGGGGAGGGGGGAGGGGGGGTGGGGGGGGTAACTGCCCGGGCCCCCGGCTCGGGATCGGGTTACTAAATACCCCCTCAGTGGCCAGTGGCCTCGGCCGCCCAGCCTCTGATCACGAGGCCACCTAACGAGAGGGCTGGCAGCTGCGAGCGCAAAGGCTGAGATAATTCAGGTCCGGGCCAAAAAAAAGAAGGGGGGATGGGGGAGATGGGGTGAGAGAAAGAGAGAAAGAGAGAAAAAGAAAAGAAAATGGCTGTGAGCGTACAGTAGGCCGAGGAGCAGATGTAATCGGAGACCACTGCTCGCTGGTGAGACGTCTCTAACAGCGACTGAGCGGTGTCTGTGTCTCACAGTATCAAATCTGTCATCACCAAAATATACTGCGCTTGCACGAGTCAGTAGGGACACAGTTAGTGTAGAGTGTGGTGTGTAGTGTGTAGTGTACTGTGTAGTGTGTGGTGTGTAGTGTGTAGTGCGTAGTGTGTAGTGTGTAGTGTAAGGGTTTGCTGTTTGCAGTTCTGGTGGACCTTGTGATGTTCTCAACAGCAATTCCTTTATTCTTACTTCTCTTGGAAATTCATGGTGGGTCACACACACACACACACACACACACACACACACACACACACACGTACACAGGGGCGCCACTAGGGGAGCGGGGCAGTTAGGATGATTCTAAGGGCCCAGCACTGACAGGGGGGGCCCAGAGAGCTCCTCTAATAATACTATATATTATCGGGGGGCCCAGAATTATTGTCTGTCAAAGTGCCCCAATTTTCTAGCAGTGCCCTTGCACATACATGCGCACACACACACACACACACACACACACACACACACACACACACACACAGAGAGACACACATACACACACGCACACACACACGCACACACACACGCACGCACACACACACACACACACACACACACACACACACACACACACACACACACACACACACACGCACAGGGACAGAGACAGCCAAGGGTTAAAGAGTCTTTATTTCCTGCACTGCCCTGACCTGTTCCAGTGGTTTACGTGTCTTTCAGTGTCAGCCAGCTCGCCCCAGGCCTGAGCTGTGAAACCTTAGATGAAACTCACACACACACACACTCCCGGAGACTTCCCACCTTTAACAGCTTCCACAGCCCAGAACTGGGCCTGCACCGGACCTAATCCGGCCTGAATGAGACTCGCAGTCCACAGCCTGGCTTTGGAAATTTGAGTACATGGGGCTTTTTGTTCTGTGGTGCCGTGGAGTACACACTGACCTTAGATCCCGCTGGAGAAGATTCTTTGACATGGGTGGGAGGGGAGCACATGTGGTTGCTGAAGGTGTGTGTGTGTGCGTGTGTGTGATGTGTGTGTACAGTGTGTGTGTGTGTGTGTGTGTGTGTGTGTGTGTGTGTGTGTGTGTGTGTGGTGTGTGTGATGTGTGTGTACAGTGTGTGTGTGTGTATCTGTGTATTTGTGTGTGTGTGTGTGTGTGTGTGTGTGTGTGTGTGTGTGTGTGTGTGTGTGTGTGTGTGTGCATGTGTGTATGCACGTGTGTGTGGAGAGGGGGACGCTGATGCCTGTCAGTCGTCTGTAGCTGCTAAGATAAGCGGAGCGCTTTTACATGCTACACTGGGTCCAAACCCTGGCCCCTCTATGTATGCATTTTATTTAATGATAAAAATCTTTTTCTTTCATTGTCTGGGCAGTCTGAATTATCATTACATATTTTCTTTTCTTCCTCGGCGTGCATATGTGCAGCCCAGAGATAAGTTGACCTTTAGGAAATCTCGCCGCGCGATCAGATTGAACGCTCATTGCAGTATTCCCACGGTGAATGATTAAAAGAAAAAGGGCAGTTTGTGACTGCTGGCCACTGTGCTTTTTGTGTGTGTGTGTACATACTGTATGCCGCTTGAAAAGAAACCGGCTTCTCCCAAGCATAGAGATCGCTCCGAGGGCTCGACGTGGTCCGATCGAGGGCCGCATCTGGGCCGGAAAAGAGCCGTTATCTAAAAGCGAGCTCCTTTTTTTTTGCCCTCGACACGGCAGCACATCCCGGCGTTCCTGGTTGTGTCGGCATTCCTGCAGGACAAGACTAGACAGCGCAGCGCTGTTGCGGCTGTTTCGGAGCTTTCGCTTGAACAGTGTTTTCGGAGGCCATGGGAACGGGCCACTTGACCGTAGGAGAGCTGGAGGCTTTTGGAACATCCAGGGGGAGGGGTTGAGAGAGAGAGAGCGAGAGAGAGCGAGAGAGCGACGCATAAGGTTGTGCAACAGCCTCAACTGTGGTTTAGGGCTAATTAAGGTCTTGATTACGCGATGCTCGCCGCGTCGTCTTTTTACTTGTGCAACTGAAATGGAATGTGCTGTGCTGTGCCTGGTGGTAAATGGATGTGTTTGTTCTCTTCTTGATGAGCCGAGGAGCCGATGCCGAGCGGAGCGGAGAGGAGAGCCGACGTTTGTTACAGCACACTGTGAAGCGACGACTTTCTCCATTACTTTTATCATCCCATTTTGATTCCTACCTTGCTGTGCAGTGTGGCAATGCTCAGATCGTCGCCAGGCTAAAAGGTATTAGTGTAATCTATCAAATCCACAGCAAAAACAAAACAAAACAGTCCGTGTCAGACTTTCAAAGCCAAAGAAAAGTTCAGTCTGTTGTTTAGCAATCTCATCTTGGGCCAAAGTGACATGAAGATGTGCATTTTAGTATTTAGGATTCTAACGCCTGAAAACAACAATGCTAATCACAGTACATCCTGTCTGCAAAGGGGCTTTTTAATGGGTAAAACTATTAATATGATTAAATCAATAACCTCTTATAAATACCAAATCAAAAGATATTTTTAAAAAGTGACCATATAAGTGAAAAACATAGTCACTGGAAACAGCTATGATTATCTTAGAATGTTTGCTTGTGTGGTCAGGCAGTGTGGTGTGGAACACAAGTAGTGTTGATGTTAGAACACACAAACACTACAGGGTGTCATTTAGAACCCGGAACATGATCTGTCCAAATCTGTGGGATTATGCTCCTAACAGGCCACAGCGGGTCAAGAAAGCCGTGGCGCTGCACTGGGAAGAGCCTTGCTCAAGAGCGCCATTAGTCTTCATAATAAAACACATTCCCGAGTCTGCATCTGCTGTCCCCATTAATATTCACTGGATGTGCGACCTGCTGTTGTTTTCCTTTTTTTTCCCCTTAGTCAGTGACTCCCAGTCCGCCCCTACCCGGAGCCTGCCGCACATAATTAAAGTGATAAATAGATTTGGGCTTGTACTCCGTGGAAAGGTGAGACCTAGCTCCAGGTCATTATCGCACGGAGGAATTGGACACATGCTTGTCCTGTGATACATATTTCATCCTTCGATTTGAGTTAGACTGCCGTATTCCGCCGTAAAAATAAACACGTACTGTAAGGCACGTGAGTCTCGGGGAACAGCCTGTGGAATGATCTCGCTCTGAGCGAGAGGCTGGGTTTTTATTGCGGCAGCACCTGATGGTAAAGGCACTCATCTCTGGGATGCATTCTCTCTCTCTCTCTCTCTCTCTCTCTCTCTCTCTCTTCGCTGAGGGAGTCGATGAGATATCGCCGTCCTTGAAGGCTATTTCTAGTAACTTCCACGCGCTGATTAGATCGGCATCATGGTTTCTGTAGCACCTGGAGGCATCAGGCTCTGTGGAGGAGATTTCTTCTTTCATTAAGGAATGGGCGGCTCTCGTTAATATTGGCATTAAATTTGACAATGTTCTGCTTATTATTAACACCATTATACTGACTGATATGGTTCCTCATACAGTATATGGGTTGCATTGCAGTGAAAAGACACAAAACATCTGCCAGCAAGATTTATCCTTGAAAGCTCATGAAAAACACGACCACCATTTTTCACATTTGGTGATGTTTTGCTGTACAGATCCTTTGCATTTACAACATTTTTCATTGACAATTATGTTTACTCATTTAGCACACCAAAGGGACTTACAAATGTCAACCACATTACGTTGTGATAACATTCAATACATAAAACAGTACATCTACTGTAGGACCAATGATTGCAGATTACGGCAATCTGACGTAGCTTTGAACTATAGGTCAACTTTTGGATCAACAAACTCCTATGGAAATAAACATTACTTTATAGTTGCACAAAGTTACTAAGCGTATGGTGTACTCAAAGGGCATCACCAGTGCAGGTATACATACTGTCATACCTGTATACAGTCTCTGTGTACCCTCTATGTAATAAACCCTTAACACTGGTGATGCTAGTCACTTACATAATGGCCTTCAGAGAGCCTTACAATGATAGATATTCCTTAGCATTAATAATTGAAAAAGCAATCCGTTACATGTGGTGTGAAGACTCTTGTTCTGCCTTTCACCTCTTAAAGACTGAGATCGGTGTGAATCTCTGGGCCACATACGCTAATAGGAGAGGTGGCTAGCGCTGCCACACCAATATAAACAGTAGCGCCGCATTCGTCTCTCTAGGCTGTGATCAGACAAGGTGCTAAAATCACCTGTTGTTAACCTACAGGTATTGCTGCCACCTTGGCGAGACCTGCGTGTGGGTAACAGTGCCATAGTGTCTGCCAGCCAGTGTTTTGACAGGTACTCTGTTGGTGTTGATTAAGTCCACTTGAGACTGGATGAACTAACTAAGGGCACCTGGATACTGTAATGATTTGTGTTTTCAGGTGAACCAGATGTGAGAAAGGAAGAGTTGTTATTATTCAAACCTTTTAATATCTCTTGTGTTGTTCTGTGTTTGTTTTCAATAGAGAGATTCAGCATGATCATTTCACAATATCGTACAGCAGTCCTGGTGATATAATCATACCAACAAAAAAACAGAGTTCAAACTAGATTAATTTAAATGTTAAAATGATCAAATAGAAAATTCAAAATGTATACTGTATATTTCCGGAATTGTTATGGATCTATGCACAAATGGCACAGTTGCGCAGCAGACGTTTCTAGTGGGCTTTGCTCCGCTTCGTTAAAAACAATGGAGTTGAATCGTCACGTCGCACTGCGTACGTGTCCGGTGAGTGCCGGCCTTAAGTCTGAGAATCAGCGCTTGACAGCGGTCAGTTCTCGTATCGCTCTGGGTTTGCCACTGTTCTGAAATATGTTCATTTGAAGCATCTACGAAACGTACATGTAGCAGGTTAATCCGACGGTGCTCAGGACGTGCTGGGTTTTTCAGTGCCACGGCTGAGCTGCTACTGCGGCAGCGAGAGCATCAGAGTCCTCCAGCATGCGACCAGCCCAAATGACCCTCTGGGTGGGTACTGATGACCCTCTGGGTGGGTACTGATGACCCTCTGAAGGGCTTATGATGGGAGTCCCGTGCCTCTGAATAGGCCTCTCCTGTCATTGTGTGCCATGTTGCATTTGGCCTACAGGAAGTATTGTACGGCTGTATGACCTCCGCTATTGAGAGAAACTCAGCTATGCCCTTGTGTTTACATGATGGGCTGTGCCCCAATGTGCACTCTCCCCAAAAGTGTTTACTCAAAGTGTTTACTGAAAACTGTGTTCAAACCCAAAAAAGGGAGATGTTTTAGGGCTCTGTAAACTCAAGGGTCTGGGAATACACATGCCAAAATCAAGTGCAGATTGGTACATTCAAACACAAAACAAGAGAGGTGAAGGACGATCCGCCACGTACTTCATACTGAGCCCCACTGGAGAAACAAACAAAAACACGACCTGTGTGTGTGTGTGTGTGTGTGTGTGTGTGTGTGTGTGTGTAATGTGTGTAGTAAGTGTGTATGAGTGTAGTGTGTGTGTGTGTGTGTCTGTGTGTGTGTGTGTGTGTGTGTGTAATGTGTGTAGTATGTGTGTATGAGTGTAGTGTGTGTGTGTCTGTGTGTGTGTGTGTGTGTGAGTATGTAGTGAGTGTGTATACAGTATGTGTGTGTATGTGTGAGCACGTCCACTGCTGTGCCAGGTGGACTAGCGTAGCGAGCGCCTGCTTACACCTGTAAGCTTCCATACGGAGCATTGTTTACTCTCCCTCTCTCTCTCTTCCCTCCTTCCTTTCTTCTTGTTTGTTTAAGGACCGTGTGTGTGTGTGTGTGTGTGTGTGTGTGAGTGTGTGTGTGTGGCGTGTGGTGGCGCTTCCTCTCCTCCTCCTTGGTCGGCCACTTCTTCCTCCTCTTCATCTTTTCAGCAGCTCCGTGACAGATGGATGAAGAGGGGACTCCTCGGGCGTTAATTGCCCTCTTCGCTGCTTTTGTGGCGGCGAGGTCCTCAGGTTGGCCGGGGCCGCCCTAATTAACCATCTTTGAGAGCGCGAGGGCCGGCATCTGGTCACTGCCATTCCACTCCGCACCACACACACACACACACACACACACACTCTGCCACGCAGCGCCAAGGAGACAATGATGGCCAATTATCTCATTTATTAAAAAAAAAAAGAGGAGGGGGGCAGGGGGGGCTTGGCGAGTGATCGTTATTGAAGTAAAGGGGCGGTAGTGGTGGTGGAGGGGTGGTTGGGGGGGTTGGCCGTCATCATCAGCTTGGCCTCAGACAGGCTGTGGCTAGTTCACAGGGATTGAGGCAAAGATCACTTGCATAGCTAACCACAGGCAATTATGGTTGTGTGTGTATCTTGGTATGTTGGAATAAGCAATATACTCCAAGGCATAGCCCCTGAAATCATGTCACTATCAGCTGTGCTTGACTCTTAATGGAGCCCTTGTTGATCACGGAAAATATTTTTGTTGTGAAAGAACAAGGACTGTTATTTCCGCCTCGTGTACAAGAACTATTTATTGTTGTTTTAAATCGTGATCAAGGCCATGTTTGCTTTTGCGGTTCACAAGCTAATGTTAATCTCATTTAAATATGCCCTCCACTCTGCCCCACTTTTGATACGAAATTAAAGCGAGACACTGCCATGGCGACAAGCATGTGACTGGTGATTAGCAAGGAGCTGCGTTTTCATACACACACACACATACACACACACACACACACACATATACATACAGTATACACACACACTCAAGCATACTGTATGCGCATACCCACATTACTGTAAAAACAGAAATAAACACCGACTCACATACTGTGGATACACACACAGACACACACACACACACACACACACACATACTCATGTATGCAACGTCACAAAGACATCACGGCTCATTCCTAAAAGTAAACACAGTTAGCTCCATCCAGCTAGTCCATCCATTGCGATGCTTGCAGACCCCTAGCAGATGAAACACCATTGTTTCCCCTCCCCATTGTTTAGCTGGTGTCCTCCCCGTCAGACCGGCTCTACATGCATTTAATCAATAAATTAGCGCGCACGGCGGCGGATGCAGAGTGGGCCTAAGGGTCAGGGCCAGATGACGAATGGGCTGAGCGGCGCGGGGAGACGGGGGTGGGGGGGGCGGCGAGTGTCATCGCCGGGGCGGCGCGGTAATTTGCTTAATAGCGCGGCGCGTGCGGCCGAGAGGAGAGAATCGAGACGACACTTTGAGCAGATGAGAAGTGCTGACCTCCTGTGATAAACTGACATTTTGTCTTCAAAGGTGTGTGTGTTTGTATTGTATATGTGTGTGTGTGTGTGTGTGTGTGTGTGTGTGTGTGTGTGTGTGTATGTGTGTGTGTGTGTGTGTGTGTGTGTGTGTGTGTGTGTGTGTGTGTGTGTGTGTGTGTGTGTGTAAGTGTGTGTGTGTGTGTGTGCGTGTAAGTGTGTGTGTAAGTGTGTGTACAGGTATGTGTGTGTGTGTGTGTGAGTTTTTGTGTGTGTGTTTGTGTGTGTGTGGAGGGGGGTGTAGAGGCTTGTCCGTCCATTTACTCGCGTGCCATGGGGCAATTGTGTGTGTGTGTGTGTGTGTGTGCATGTGTGCCATGGGGCAATTGCTCTAATGGACAAGAGCCTTTAGGTCCGCTTCCCTGACTCCACCTAAGCGTGGACACACGAGGGGAGCTGGCCGTGACAAGAGCCAAGGTCGTCATGGGGACAAGTAGGTAATGACATCAGGAACACATTTGTCTGATTGGCTAGTCGTGGCTGTTGTCCCGTTTTTAACACCGCCGTTTCTCCGATGAACGTACTGTACACGGCGTTGTTTGTTTTGCTGTTTATTCCACACTTTTAATGGTATTAAAGTTGACTTCAGTATTACGTTCACATATGTTGAGTCAAAAGTTATTCTGATAGAAGGAGACCATCACTCACTCTGAGGAAAGTGTCCAGTAGACTACAGTTGAACTGCAACTGGACATGGGCAGAGCTAGGTTCTAAGTTTCAGAAACTTTCATGTATGCACCAGAGATTCCACCAGAAGCCTGTAAAGGGACAAAATATGTGTTTTTGCTTTGATTTATTCTGTTTATTGTGGACAAAGAGGTGTGCCAGAAATGATCACATGTTCCATTTGCCCAAAATATGCCCAGATGGAACCGAATGCCCGATAAGGCCGCACTGCACTTCTTACTTCTTGTCTTAATCCCACTTGAGCGGTAAAAAGTATCACTCTAGCTAATCTGAACTAAAAAAGATGACAGCCAATCACAATCCATCAAATTTTGGATATCACATTCATCAACACAAGGAAATTGTCCTTATTGATGGACCATTTTCAAGGAAGAAAAGGAGGAAGTTCCCAAAAACCCACCCCCATAAATTTGGTATCATGTAAAAGCCCTGGATGTCCCCTTTAGAGAACAAAAAGAGTTAGCTCAGTAGTATGTATGGTGTGGGAGATATTCCAGTTTAGAAAGGTCCTCTAGAGAGGACAAAAATGAACTGCTGGTAGTCAGTAGATTGTAGTTATCTTTCCTGGTGTGAACAGCTCTTTGACCATTGATGTTACAGTAAGTGCATGCTATTTTACTCAATACAGCAACTATTTATGTTATTTTTGACACTACCTTGAGTTGCTTTTGACACTAACAAAATGGCCTCGGTTGAAAAAAAGCTGTACTTTCCCTTCATTGTACTCTATATGCCTCAGAAATGTAGAAGTACATTCCAGCCATAAAAACTGACCTCCTACAAGTAGTTGGTCTTCCTCAGCTGTTGGACAGAAGGGAATATGGTCAAGAGGGAGTGTGGGCTTAAGTGTGTATCTGTTAGCCTGGAAAACCAGCGCCAACTGCTGGACGGCAAAATGTTTTGCCTGCATTTGGGTCTGGCCTCGCACCACTGCACATTTTGAAAACACTGCCCTGAATCTGGCAGATGGCAACTAAACCAATCACAATGCAGAGATGTGTTTTGAATCAACGCGGGCGAGGCAGAGGGCTCTGGGGCGGGGTTTTGAGGGAGCGTTGGCCTATAGGCACAGACACGGTTTGAAAGACAACGGGTTGTGCTCATCAACAATGTTCCGTTGTATCCATTCATCGAGGCCAGACTAAATTAGACATCCAATCCATTTAGGCTGGTTTATCAGGCTATGTATCTGTGTGAATCTGTGGCATCCATTCAATCTCAAAAACAATCTCAATTTCTCAACACTTAACTGGGCTTTCCACTGAACATTTGCAATTCGCAATCCAGAGGTGTTTCTTTTAGACTCAATGCACTTCATTAACATTCAGTGCCAAAAAAGTCCTGCCATCCACTTGGGTTCTTTCTTTGTGTTTAGTTGAAGCGGATTAAAGACAAATTGGTGTAGATGTTCTATATGGTATATTTTAAATTGGATTGTGTCGCTTCTGAAATGAAAAGCAAATAATTTCATGGCTAATGCGCTTAATTTAAAAAATAAATAAACAAATACATACAAATATCAAGATTTCCAACGTTGTTTGCATGCAGCTCTGTGTAGTATGTCTGATGCTCTGTATCAAAACGATTTGCCTCGACAAACATCCACGGCATAAAGTTAGATGCCTATAGCCCTGTGAAAACATCACCTGGCCACCGCAGACATCTCATAACGCTGTCCGCAATTAATTCCTGTTTGCATTTTGAAGCTTTTAAATGCGTATTTATTTGGCACACATTTTAAAACCAATCTGGCCACATTCTGCTACCCACATAACGTTAATGGTAAATAGAGAGAGTGACCCGTTCACATAATCAGTTTATTTGCCAGCCAGTGTTTGATTAAGCAGGTACATATGCTAAGTGCAGAATTCAGTGGCTGAATGAAGGAATGCATGAATGAATAGATAAGTAGTTGTATGAAATAATAATGAATACATAACACCATGAAACCTGATTGATGTCCTGAACGACGGGCTGTCCTAATGGGTCCTGTCAGCCTGTGATTGCCAAGGCCCATTTAAAAACCTGATGTTTTGTTGTGATTGGACATGTCACTCTTCAACTCCACTGATTAGAGAGAGAGGTGGAAAAATATCGCAACGTGATCAACACACACACACACACACACACACACACACACACACACACACACACACACACACACACACACACACACACACACACACACACGTACACACACAAGTACACACACACACACACACATGCACACACAGACTTATAAATATATATTTCTATAATTTACCTGTGGCAAAAATGTTGGGTGCATATTATTTTGTCAACCTCAAGGAAACGCTGACATTCAAATGTCACCAATGAAAAGCACCTTCTCTAAGCCGGTAAAGATTTGAATGGAGGTCGAAGCAGACAGAAAGGGAGCTTGAGCTCAATGTGTGTTTCAGACGTCTTTCTTGCTCCTCGACACTTTTCTGGAGTACTGGTGGGTTCGCGCCACACACTCTCAAACCTGTTGAGGATTTGTCCTTTCTATTTGTGTCCCCGGCCTGTGAATGTCTATGTGTGTGTGTGTGTGTGTGTGTGTGTGTGTGTGTGTATGTTGTTAGGTGTGATGTTGAGATTGAGGAATTCGCCGTCTTCCATCTTCAGTAAAGTTGGCGGCCTCAGGTAGTGACCCCTAAACCTTGGCAGCGGTCCGTCCGCGCTAGCTCTCGCTCTTGGAGAGTGTCTTCTTGCATTGTGTCCCTTTTACATCTTCTCAGCGCTCGCTTGCGGACAGGCTTCTGTGAACACCGGGCCATGCTAGGCCACACGAGCTGTTGTCACACACTGAGTCACAAACGTGTCAAGGTTTCGTGTCGTTCCACTCCACTCCTGAATGTAAGAATCATTTTGAGGTAATGTGCGTCTTTCCTCCATCTACCTCCACCTACATGCTTTAAAGAAGCGGCATGAAAGAATGCCTACAGTACATACTGAATGCCCCTTGGCGTCAATATTCAACACTAGCGCTAAGATGGTATGGAGTTAGTCCAAAACTGACTGAAAGGGTCATGATCTTACCCGATCAACAATATTATATAGTACAATATCAAGCGTTTTCTATGGCCTTGTGGGCTTATTACTGAGGTTTCATAAAGTAGAATTCAATAATAATTTGTCCACCAAAAAAAAAAAAAAAAACATTTCTGCCAAGGAACGCAAGCACAGCAACTCTAACTTTTTGTATTGATTCGTGGTGAAATCAGTGACATAGAATGGATTGTGTTTAACATGAAGGTGTGCGGACTTGACAATGGTTTTGCACGTGATTCATCCAGTCATAATCAAGAACTGGAGCTATCCGCTTCAGAATTCACAAATTAAACTAGGACAAGATCCATTAAACTAGGGCAAAGCATCCTTTCAACAATCAACCGCTTTGGACTTTTTTTTGGAAGCAACTCAATTTTCGGAAATAGACAGATGTTACCTTAAACTGTGTCCAAGACATTGTCATCAGTTTATTCATCGCTAAACAAATAATCACAATAAATGAATAGATAAATAAATAGATCGATAGATAATAAAAACCAGAGCAAAAGACCCAGCATTGTTGTGACTTTGGACACAATTTAAAAAGACATAAAGTTGCTAGTCCCTGATTTCCACTCCATCTAAGGGATTCTCCATAAAGCAGCCCTCGCTCATCCAGCCCCCCCATCTAGTCCTGCAGCAGCAGGCTGGCTCAGGTGTGGGTAATCACAGTCCTTGGCCCCCGACATCCAGGTGATGGCTCAGACAGAAAAGCTTAAAGAATCTTTACTCCTAGGTTTATTGTGCAGTTTATTGAACAGAATATCACCAGCCTTATGATAATGTTAATATTCGGCAATCAAAATGAGGTTAAAGGCTATCAAACTGCAATACTGGGTGCATTATGCTCATGTTCATGGGCTTTCTGTTGAGCAGTGTGTGTGTGTGTGTGTGTGTGTGTGTGTGTCAGAATGAGTCTCATCTCAGTCCCCTGTATTTTATTACAACTGGAATGGGGAAAAAAGCCCATACACTCTCACACCCTAGCTGTCTCTCTCTCACGCTATGCAGGCGGCTTGGCGCAAAGAGGTATTTCCCTTTTTAAAATTAAAAAGACAGATGCCGCACGTCGCCAAGTTAAAAAAGGGGGCTTTGTGGGAAATGATTCCGGAGGCACATTTTACAGCCTTTATCCTGTTATAAAAAAAATCTCTCCTTTGTGCTGATAGGCTCGAGGTGCGAGCGCGTGCAGATCGCCGGGGAAACGAAGGAATAAGGCCGACTCCGGCGGAATGGTGGATGTGCGATGCTAATACGCAGATTGGCCGGAGATTATACGAGGTTTCGGAGAGATTCAGTCACGAGATTTAAGTCTCCGCTTCTCCCTGCTGGTAACCATGCCAACTGCGCGGGGAAACTATTAAACAGTTCTGCATCTCTAAACAGGGGCCTACACACAGGCAGCCTGGCAGTCAATCACCAGCTATAACAGGCTAAGCTTCTCATCAGGTTGAAAACTTCCACAGCCGGCGGGACAAAATGACTTTCGGGGGAAAGGATTTGGGTGGGGAGCTTATTCTCATGCATATTGTTTCTCTTATTTTCATCGCTCAGTCACTGGGTAAAAAAGTACCCTGAACTGAAGTTCACCAAAAGTTGCTGTTTTTGAACATTTGACTGTACTGAGGGCACGGAGAATAAATAGATAAATAAATAGATAGATACATAAATAAATTATCAAGAAAGGGATGAAAGAATGATTGTGATTTATTTTTATTTTTATAAAAGCCGAAAATGAGACTTACAGCTGTCTTCTCAATTCTGTTTGTGAGTGTGTTTTTGTGTGTGTAGGAGATAGAGAGGAACAGAGAAAGGCAAAAAGAAAGAAAGAAAGAAAGAAAGAGAGAGAGAAAGAACGAGCGTGAGTGTGTGTTTGCACATTTGTCTTTTGAGTCTATTCATTAAATAAAGGCCTCCTTGAGCCTTCAGTCGCAGCAGCCGCAGCCGCAGTCCAGTGTCTGTCTTCCCTGTTAAAGGCCATTGTTGGCTGAAACAAAAGCCTCATCCACCTCACCCTTCACAAACTCTCGCAAGAGGAGAAGGAGAAGGAGGAGGCGGAGGGGGGAGGAGGAGGAGGGGGAGGAAGTCCATGAAATAAATAAATAAATAAAATGAAAAAAAAAAACTCTTTTTTGTGTTTGTTCTTTTCACCCAGCTTGCATTGTGAAGGCAAGCAAAAACAAAAGTGCCGCTAAATTGTGGCCTAGCTGGCTTGCTGTGGTATTATCTTACACAAGGCCACTGTGTAGCTGACAAGCAGGACCAAGTCCTGCCTTTCACTTCGCCATCAAAAAGCAAGGCAACAGATGTCAAGCCTTTAGAATTCACACACGAAACATGACCCTGAGGGTCAAGGCCCAACCCTCCCCCCCCCACACACACATACACCCCCGACCCCCCCCCCCACCCCCCCACACACACACCCTCAGACCCTGAGCCGCGGGGAGCCGTGTGTTTCCCTGGGCAAAGGGGTCGGAGCGGACGGGCATCCGAGGGGGCTGGCCCGGTGCGGGACGGGAGCGCATAACGTGCCTGTTTACACCCCTTTTACATCCCATCCTCGGAGGATGCAAGCCTCAGACAAAGAGGAGTGGAGGGGCTTTTTTTCCCTCCCTCCTCCGGCTTTCAGAGTGGGTTTGGGGGTCGACGAGGGGCTGTGGGGTTAAAATGGCTCCCTCCATGGGAAAAGGAACATCAATAGAGACGGGGTATTAGTGAATCTAAAGCATAGGTTACCCCGGAATTAATGAACTTTCGCTCGGACTACTTATCCCCGTATTGACAAGATGAAGACGAAAAGCCGCTCAGGTCTTGCACACAGCTACACTGAGCTGAAGGCTGTGTGTGTGCGCGTGTGTGTGTGTGTGTGTGTGTGTGTGTGTGTGTGTGTGTGTGTGTGTGTGTGTGTGTGTGTGTGTGTGTGTGTGTGTGTGTGTGTGTGTGTGTGTGTGTGTGCGCGCGTGTGTCTGTGTGTGTGTGTGTGTGTGTGTGTGTGTAAGGGTGGGAGGGGAGGGGGAGAGGAGAGGAGGTCCTTCTGTGAAGTAGCCTACTTCCTGAGTCTTATCCACAAGACAGGTTGTAGACTTGCAACAGAGCAAAGCATCGAGTGTAACCCTCCAGATATCTATACATGGCCGAGCTCTGGAGGCCATCGACCTCACCGCCGAACAAGTACTCTTGAGTAGGTGTCAAAAGCTTATAGGACTCATCAAGATGGCTCCCAGCTGTTTGGACCCCAAACAAACACTTCTCCCATCAATGAGGATTGTTTTCACGTACATCTTTACTCAGACCATTAGACGATACCAGACAACACACGTTATACATATTTGAAGAGGTATCTTGTAGAAAATATACATAACATTATACAAGCTGTATTTGAAGTTCAATTTGTATGGTATTATGCTGACAGAAGACTAATCATATCTCGATCTTTAAACCCACAGGCGGATAGCATGCTCATGTGGATGGTCCAAAGTACAGCTAATCAGATAGGCAACATATGTGTGTCTGATGTGGCTATACATCCTTTTGAGCAAAATAAGACACACTTCTTCCTTGCAGTAATATCATTCAGCAAACAAGCATGTCATCCCACTTTCCTTGAGAGCTTGTCGTGTATAGTCTGTCGCAATGGGCATCATTGTAAAGGATTTTGGGGAATGTAAAATGTGCTGATACTCACACAGAGAATGTGAAGATCCCTAACCTCCTTTTAATTAAGAGCAACCCAGCGAGTGGGAGAGGTAGGCTCCTAGCCGCGTTGTGTGATCCTGTGCCCACCGCCAAATATTAAGACTTCTAAATGAATAAATTAGGGTGGTTTGGGTTTGTGGCAGCCAAATCCTCCTCTGCGATTTATGGAGAATTCATAGGATTCAGCATTTTTTTTGTAGTAGAGGCACAGAACAGAAAGAGAGAGAGAGAGAGAGAAGGAGAAGGAGAGAGAGAGAGAGAGAAAATGAGGGAGAGGAGAAAAGAAAAATGGTTTATTGCAGACACCTCCCCGCTCACTGAGATGCTGGCTCTGATGGGGGACTCAATGCGATATTTTTTTTTTGCCTATGCAGCTCTCAGCCAGAGACAACAGTGGAGGCTGGAGCCCAGGTGTGCTGTCAATCTCCTCTAACTGTTGCGGCGAGAAGACGTGAGTGGCCCTAAATCATCTCACACACACACACACACACACACACACACACACACACACACACAGCTTTTTCAATTTACTGGAGACCTGCTTCTGAAATTAGCCTAATAGTTTCCAATTGATGGGCAAATGTTAATTAGGTACTCGCTGTACTTTTTACACCGACGCCTCGGCAGCCTGGGTAATCTCAAACACACTGTGCAATATCAGAGTGATGAGATTGCTGTTAAATTAGTGCTAATAGTACAATTGAATAAAACATGAACTTTTTTTTTTTTAAAATCCTCATTGACATTTCCGGGTAGTCGTCCTCTGAATTTTTAGGACCTAAATTAACATCAGAATGTGAGACAGAGAGAATAGAGTTTGTTCTCTCCTCTAGGATCAAGGCATCTTAAAATAGAGGGTGGGAGTCATTAAGATATGTGATAGTTTCTATTCAAGAAGTACTTCACGAAGTGCTGTATGGCCATAATAATATTTGATAGCCAGAAGTTCCCATTGATACCTGACTACTGTAATATGCAGTCCTGTGGTCTCAGGGACAGACAGGCACTCAGCAGTCTTGCTCATGAGGTGTGTGAATGAACAAGACCACCGAGGGCTTCACCAATTTAATTAGGCACAAAGAGAAGGGGAGAAAACAGGAGGACGCGAATGAGGTGTGTGTGTGAGTGTGCGAGTGTGTGACCACTTGTGTGTGTGTGTGTGTGTGTGTGCGTGTGTGTGTGTCTGTGTGTGTGTTTGTGTGTGTGTGAGAGAGAGAGAGAGTGTGTGTTAGGGTTCGGGTTGTTTGTATTAGTATGTTATGTTAGTATGTTATGTGTGTTTTTGTTCATGACTGTGTGTGTGAGCGTGTGTGTGTGTGTGTGTGAGTGTGTGTGTCGTGGACGTGCTTGCGAGCGAGTCCCGAACACTGCCTGAGCCGCCCTGGCCGAGCTGTCAGCAACTCCCTCTCCCGATGTTTCCCGCCGTTCCTGACGTTCCCGGGTGGTTGTCAGTCAAGCCGGTGCCCCTGCTGGGGAGTGTCCCGTCCCGCATTAACGCCCCGCTGGGATAATGCCTCTGATCCTGCCTCTTCCTCCTGCCACGGAGGAGAGAGCTGCCACCGCCATCACCACCGCCATCACCACCGCCACCGCCATCACCACCCTCGCCACCGCCACCCTCGCCACTGCTCTGCTCTGCTCTGCAGTGTCACGCCATTCCACGCCACAGTGCACCGGGCTCACTCCAGCCTCGCCACTTTAATTGAGCCATTTATTCTTGCTTAAATGGCAGCCATTGTTTCAGAGGTCAGAGTGGTTGAGGTTTTAGGTGTGTGTAAGTGTGTGTGTGTGAGTGTGTGTGTGTGTGTGTGTGTGTGTGTGTGTGTGTGTGTGTGTGTGTGTGTGTGAGAGAGAGTGTGTGTGTGTGTGTGTGTGAGAGAGAGAGAGAGAGAGAAAGAGAGAGAGAACCTTGCTTTCTTAATTTACAAGGCTCTTCAGTTAAATGGCAGCCATTGTGTCAACGCAGTTTGACACAGAATGAGTGTGTAGAGACCTGTGCCCGCTGTGTGTGTGTGTGTGTGTGTGTGACGTGGAGACACACAGCTGGACCAAAGGGCTGGGGTCTGTGGACATCAGCAGAACACTCTGGGTTAGCAGGGGTGGACTAAGGAGCTCTGTTGAAAGTCAGCATGTCAGCTGGATGCATGTGTGTGTGTGTGTGTGTGTGTGTGTGTGTGTGTGTGTGTGTGTGTGTGTGTGTGTGTGTGTGTGTGTGTGTGTGAGTGTGTGTGTGCTTATATGTGTGTGTATGGGAGTGAGTGCTTGTTTGAATGTGTGCATCCATGCATGTGTGTGTGTGTGTGTGTGTGTGTGTGTGTGTGAGTGAGTAAGAGCCTGAGGGGACACACAGCTTTGGGTGAATAAGACGTCCAGCTAATTACAGAGCCAGCTCCCAGCCATTCCGCCCCAGTCGCTCCACACTGATGAGAGTAGCCAGGGAGGGAGAAGATGCCTTTGGTAAAGAGGAGAGCAGGAGAGAGGAGAGGAGGAGGAGGAGGAGGAGGGGGAGAAAAGGTAGAGTAAAGCAGAGGAGAGGTAGAGGAGAAGAAAGGGGGAGAGAGAAAAGGTAGAATAAAGCAGAGAGGGGGAGGAGAATAAAGGACAGGAGGGGAAAGGTAGAACAGAGGAGAGAAGAGAAGTAAGATAAAGGAGAGAGTACTGTAGAACAGAGGTAGAGATGTGCATAGAGGGGAAGAAAGGAAGAAAGGAGGGGAGAGTAGACGAAAGGAGAGGAGGAGTGGAAGAGAAGTGAAGAGAGAAGAGGGGAGGAGGGAGGTGGAGGAAGAGGAAGAGGAGCAGCATAATGGAGCGGATAAGTGTCTTTGGTGCTGATGTGTTTAGCCCACGCCCTCCTTTATCTGTCCCTCTCCCTACCTCACTTTCTTTTTCCCTCTCTTCTTTTCTCACTCTCTTTCTCTCGCTTCTCTGTCGCCTGGTGCCTCCACGGTAAGCCTCTGCGTAGGAAAGGAGGCAATGCCTGTGAAATTTCAGCTTCCAACCCCCCCCCCCCCATCCCTCTCATTTCCACCATCACACTACCACCTACCCCTACCTCCACGCGCCTGTGTGTGTGTGTGTGTGTGTGTGTGTGTGTGTGTGTGTGTGTGTGTGTTTTTTACCTTTTGTTGTATGTCTGCAATGCAGAATTATTCAAATCCCTGCATCGGCGGCTGCCTTTGTTGCGCGTGGCAGCGGTGCAAATGAAAGCGGGGCCTGGCGCCGGAGTGTGCGAGAGTGGCAGCGGGCAGAGGCACACGCGCGGCATGGCGCGGGCGGGCATTCGAGGGCACAAGCGCAGGCGGGCGCGTGTGTGTGTGCGCTTGCAGACACCCTTGGGACCGACGACGGGCGAGGTGTTTTCTGAGCGCTGATTCCCGATTGGCGCGCCGCATCCACACCTTGAAGTGGCTCTCTGTATATGTGCGGCACGGCCATTTGGCTTGGGGGTTAGCGACAGAGCTAGCCTTAGAGGCAGAGCTCTGAAGACCCCCCCTCCCCTCCCCTCCACACACACACACACACACACACACACACACACACACACACACACACACCACCACCACTGCCGCTGCTGTTGCTCTTGCGTGCCCCACTCAATCTGCATAAAGATGGCCGAACCTCAGCTGCCCCTCCACACACAGTCACTGGCAAAAACGACTGACCGTTTGAAGTCCACTAGGCTGGGCATTTGGCTTTTTGGTGGGTTTGTTTATGATTGAAATGAGAAAGCTGCCACTGGATTTTGACTGGACTATAAATGTCGGTGGTGTGATTGTGAGAAGAAATTGTGAGGAAGCACAACTAATCACAGCAGGCCCCCTCTTTGGTTGCTTGTGACTGTGAGTATAGGGACAGAATGTATCGCTGGTGTTGCATAAAGAAAAAATAAACTCCCCACACACACTACTTCAGCTCAGAAGTCTGGCTTCTCAGCTTTGGTGAGTCTCGTGAAACTTCACAAGTTCTGAATCTGTTACATAAGCTATCGAAACACAGCCACACAAAACAAATGGCACTGTCCTCCCATAAGACTTCTAGCTTCATAACACATTCAATGAAAATTAACACAAGAAATCTCAGTCTGAGGGCAAAATACATCTTGAGACAAGGAGCTTGTGGCACTATTGTGTAGCTTTGTACACAGCCATGTGACTCAAGGATATGCAGTCACCCCTCTAAATGCGTACTGATTCTGGGTAGGCATTTTGTAAAAGGGTGACCAGACGTCCCCGGTTTCAGGGGACAGTCCCCATTTTTGGTTGCCTGTCCCCGGGAAAATACAGAAAAACTACCAATGTCCCCGTTTCTTGAAGATAAAACTTGAATGTACTTGTAGTCAAACTGAAAATGTCCCCGTCTTTTCCACATTTTTGGGATTATGTCCCCGTTTTTGGTCTTGGATATCTGGTCACCCTATTTTTAAACACATTCACGGGGTACACTGCACCCGATGTCTCAGAGTTTGAGGGTCAGCCATTCTACCCTTGGTGCAGTTTCACCATAAGCTGTGACCATCGCAGTTCTAAGCAGGCAGCCCAGCAGAAACCCACTTGTCCATCCGGCTTGCCGTAGTCCGTCATGAAATGGCATGCTGCAGCGGAACAGATGGAGACTTGGTCACGGTGGCAAGAGTCGGACACAACCTGTGACGCAGGTACTGTAATCCCAGATCATGTCCGACCTCAGCTGACCCACCACTCCACACCGAGGCTGCCAAGGATGCACTGTTTTTACAGGAGAGAACATGGTCAGACATGATGGATTTCATATCCAGACCTCAGCATGGCCCTCATATACAGTACAGTATTTGCTATGAACCAAGCTGTGCTCGTTTAAAACTTATTTTTATAAGCATATTTTTGTTTTGTGTATTTTATGGTCGTGTGTCTGTTGGTTAGTATCAACTGTTTTTTTTTTTTCGTTTTGTTTTTAAACAGATTGCAGAAGCATGATTGCAGTTTTTGCAGTTTAGTTTGTATTGGTGAATACTGACTGTGTTTTTTTTAAGAGCTGGATTAAGCTTGTTTTGTGTTTTGTGTGTTTTGTGTTGTGTCTGTTGGTGGACGTTGACTGGACCCAGACCTGAGCCGAGATCTCCAGGTGGCTTTGGGAGCTTGATAATCACTTTGGGCTCGTTCGGCACGCACACAGGCAGTCAGATCCCCACTTCAGCCCCCACTTGTGTCCAGCTATCAGGAAGCAGAGCGTGAACGTGCCCTCGGAGCCGACGTCTGAACCAGACGACCGGGTCGCCGTGAAGGGTCTTCCCATCAGCAGATTGGGACGGTTTCCGGGCCAACCAACGCGACCGCTCGCCGCCGCCGCCGCCGCCTTCGCTCGCCGGAGCACCTTGACCCGCTCTCGGTCGGCCCCGCTGTCATGGCGACGAGCGGAGCATCCTGCTACGCATCCCCTGGTGCTGTCCAAGCCCTGGACACAAAGGCTGGAGGCGGGGGGGGGGGGGGGGGGGGGGGGTGGTGGTTGCTGGGCACCAGGGGCAGGCAGGCGATGGGGTTGGGGGGGGTTGAGGGGGGGGCTTGGGGTTGTGTTTCTCTGGGGTTATCTCCCCGGATCATCCTCATCCAGACCCTTCAGTGTAATTATGCATAATTGGCCTGCCACATGCTGCGCAGAGAGGCGGCGGATGGGAGGCTGCTGATGGCCGGGCCCAAAAAGCACGCAGCTCACGTTAAAGTATTCATACCGCCGGCTCATCTGCAAAATTGCCCTTGACTTGAGTGCACCCACCCCATCTTCTGTCCGCCACAACCCCAACCCCAACTCTACCCCCAACACCCCCGTGCCCCAGCCATCCAACACACACACACACATGCACTCTCACACACACACACACACACACACACACACACACACACACACACACACACACATGCACTCAAACACACGTACACACACGCAGGCACTCCCACACACATGCACACGCAGACACACAACCACCCGCCTCCACGCACTCCCACAACTATTAGAGGCCGCTGACATTAGCGACGTCTCAGAGTTCAGTCATTAAAGCTGGAGAATCTCTCTCTCTCCCTCCCTCTCTCTCCCTCCCTCTCTCCCTCCCTCCCTCTCTCTCTCTCTCCCTCCCTCCCCTGTCTCTGTGGTCCCCTGTCTGTAGATGCGATGGCAGCGCTGCATATGGCCGTGTCTTCTCCAGAGATGTGGCCTGGATCTGGACGCCCCTTAATGACCGCGTGAAGGAGCGGCAAATAGCCGGAGATGACAGTGAGTCGCCCTGGGAAGGACAGTCGAGGGCCGGCAAGAGTGGAGAAGTGCTGCGCTGGTGGTGGTGGTGGTGGGGGTGGTGGAGGTGGTGGTGGGTGGAGGAGGCGGTGGCTGGGGGGGTGGAGGAGGCGGTGGGGGTGGGTGGCTGAAGTGTCGGAGTGCCCTGGTCCGACATGGCTAATGACACTGCCCGCCCTCGCCACTCGACACGGGCAGTCCATTAATGAGGCAGGAGACTGATGTTGCCAGACATTTCACATCTGTGTGTGCGTGTGTGTGTGTGTGTGTGTGTGTGTGTGTGTGTGTGTGTGTGTATATGTGTGTGTGTGTGTGTGTGTGTGCGTGCGTGTGTGTGTGTGTGTGTGTGTGTGTGTGTGTGTGTGCGTGTGTGTGTGTGTGTGTGTGTGTGTGTGTGCGTGCGTGTGCGCGCATGTGTGTGCATGTGTGTGTGTGTGTCTGTGTGTGATGGTAGGCCAAGCGTCACGCAAGCAGCATTTAAGAGCTGGTTGGAGCGATGAAAGCCCACTCCAGGGTTGAACAGACTCGCCCTCTTTTAAAGAGCACTTGTGCTAAAACCCACACCGTAACCTCCGTAAACTCCTGGGCCTCGGTGTACACAGCACCCACCCTCCTCCTATGGCCTCACACCTCTCTCAACTCACCAGGGTGCTTCATATATGACCTCCAAAACACACACACACACACACACACACACACACACACACACCTCTCCCCTCATCAGGACTCTGTGTTGGTTCAGGTCAGTTAGGAGTGTGACCTTAATGCAGGGGGTAGATGCGCAATGTCTTTTTCCTATTGGCTTCAGGTCACCAACAGCCAATTTTGATCAATTCTTTAGGTCGCCTGCAACTCGTCAGGTCTTTTGAGTGACAAGTAATGTGATTGAGATGGTGGTTTCTATGTTTTTGTTATATGGACAGACTGGTGGAAAGTTAAATATTCAGAGGGCTTAGATGTATTCAAATACCTGCTGCACATAGAAGTATGCATGGAGGAGATGACAACAGCTCAGCCTTGGACAAACCCTCATACTGGCTACTTCAGACATCACAGGTAGGAGGACTAAAAGGAACCTATGAACTCATGAAAGGAGTGCACAGTGTACGAGGACTCAAAGTATGTATGGACATTCACATGAAATTAAAAGAACTCGATAAAATACATCTGTTCCCCGGAATGCGATTATAAAAATCTTCTGTGGTACTCAAGTTTAAGTCCAACGAACATCATTCACCTCTTCCCATCTCGGGTGACCTTCGACCCCTCGTCTGAAAACCTTAATTCAGCCTCAAAGGTGTGCAGCCAGGGTTGACAAAGCCTGTGGGCTGTTCAATGGGAGCCATAGAGAGGCAAGAAAGGCGAAGGAAAAGACCTTACTTACTATTTAATCACCTCCCCAATGGAGATGTCACCACTAATCTCTCCCACTTTTTACATATCAGCCACTCACAATGGACTGCACCCCACCGCCACACTCTCTTTCTCGTTTCTCCCCCCTCTCTCTCTCTCTCTCTCTCTCTCTCTCTTTCATTCTCTCTCTCTCTCCCTCCCTTGTGGCTCTACTCTGAGCCCTGAGACGGCGTGGACCTCTCTGTCACTCTCTCTGTGCGTCAAGGTCTTCTACCCACTCTATACCTCCCCACTTACTGTAACAGTGCACACTTGCACCTCCCCTCCCCTCCCCTCCTCTCTTCTCTCCTCCCCTCCCCTATTCTCTTCTCTTCTCCCCTCTCCTCCCATCTCCTTTCTTCTGCTCTCCTTCTCCTCTCCTCTCCTCTCCATTTCTCACTCCCTTTTTCTGCTCTCCTTCTCCTTCTCCTCTGCTGCCTTCTCCACTCCACTCCTCTCATCCCCTCTCCTATTATCACTCCTCCCTTTTTCTCTCCTCTCCTCCTCTCCTCTCCTCTGCTCCCTTCTCCACTCCACTCCTCTCACCCCCTCTCCTATTCTCACTCCTCCCTTTTTCTCTCCTTTCCTCCTCTCCTCTCCTCTGCTCCCTTCTCCACCTCTCCTCTCCTCTCTGCTCTCCTCTCCCTCCTGGCCTCTCCGGCGCGGTAGAGTACAGGACTGGCAGAATTAAGGGAGCAATTAATGTCAGAGCTGATGGCCGAGGCAGCTGCGTCAAAGTGACTCGTGTCTGCGCAGTTTAAGCACCTCAGCACTGCGCTCCATTCTTCATTAAGGCCAAAAGGGGCTGAAATTACTGTCGGATGAAGAAATCAATGTCAGGCTGCCGGCCAGTGAGAGAGAGAGAGAGAGAGAGAGAGAGAGAGAGAGAGAGAGAGAGAGAGAGAGAGAGAGAGAGAGACAGAGATGCAAGGGAGCTATAAGTCTCATCTATACTTCCCATATGTTCCTGTTCTGAGGAGAAAACATGGCATGTGTGTGTCTCCGTTTCCAATCAGTGTGATTTGAAAGCACTTGACAAGGCTCTTTACCGATGTCTCCCTCTTGTTGTGTGTGAGGGTGAGATGGATGGCCAAAGTGTATGTTCTATATGTAATCAATTTTCACTGATATCAGAGAAAATTGGGAGAATTTTTATTAATAATGGGTATGAAAACTGTGAATTGTATGAATGAAAGAAACAAATAAACATGGGAACTGTTCCATATATATATATACAGTATACAGTATAAATATATACAGTACATACAGTATACAGTGTATATATATATATATATATATATATATATATATATGCTTGTATGGATGCATTTACTATTATACATTTTGTATTTATTTATTTATTTATTTATTTTTATCAGTAATAAGCTACAGTATTTGCATTTTGATTTGCCCCTGTGTATGAACTGTGCCATGTACTGTAAATAAACGTGTCTTGCTCTGCTTAATTGCCCTCATATCTATCTATATGCTTTGTCTATACCCTTGTTTAGAGTCTTCTCTGTGCAACATTCCATGACAAGCTGGTTTGGATGTCAGCAGCGAGGCTTCCTCTGGGTGCCGTTTGGCCGGCGTTGTGTCCACCCATAGCACATTCCGTGGCCAAGTCTTTATGAGTGTTGGTTTTACAGATGGAGAGAAAAGAGGCTAAATTGCATTTAATTACTCACAGATAAAACAAAAAACAAAACCACTGTGGGTTTTGACTCTTTCTTTCCATTCTCTTTCTTTCTCTCACTCTCTCTGTCTCTCTCTCTCTCTCTCTCTCTCTCTCTCTCTCTCTCTCATTCTGTCTCTTTTCTAAAGCCATTTGTTTGTTCTGTCTTTGTCACTGGCACGTTCTGGAGGGTTTCCGGGGTCTCCAGTGCTGTACAAGCTGACCAAGGCCACACCAGCCAGGCGGAGAGCTGGGGGCACAAGCCAGCAGTCACAGGCAAATCAGAAAAGCAATCCGTAACACACGGAAAAGAAAGAAAAGAGAGAGGGACAGAAAAAAAGAGAGAAAGAAATGTGATGGCTATTGAGAGGAAGGGAGCTAGAAGCCACTCATTAAGGTAGAACATGCCAAGGTCTGCGCTCACAAAGGACCCTCCGCTGTCTCCCGTGCCAAGGCGCTTTTGTGCAGCCGTGATGTCACTCATTGTGATGCAGAATCTCGCGCGCAGCCACCATCACCCCCACCCCACTCCACCTCACGCTCGCACACACACACACACACACACACACACACACACGCACGTGCACGAGCGCACACACTAGCTTGCCCTCACTCAGCCTCCAATCAAGCTTGACTTCCATACACTGTCCAAATTTGTGTGTTTGTGTGTGTTTGTGTGTGTGTGTGTGTGTGTGTGTGTGTGTGTGTGTGTGTGTGTGTGTGTGTGTGTGTGTGTGGGTGTGTTTTTGTATATATCTTCTTTTAAAAATATTCCCCTGGCTTTTTGGTGTAATTCTTCCAGAGAGATACAGCAGGGGGCAGCCTGGCATCCGCATCCAACCCTGGCAGTGGCACTGCCTCCTTGGCATCCTTAAACACATACACACACAACCCCCCGCCCGCCCCTCCCTCCTACCCTGCTTGCTGTGTTTTCTCCCTCTCCCTCTCTCTCACTCTCTCTCCCCCTCCTCACTCCCCCCTCTCTCTCTCTGTCTCTCTCTCCCTCTTTCTCTTGGCTCTGTGAGTATGTTTGTACCACTGTGTTGTGTATGTGTACAGTATTTATTTTTGTATGCATGTCTGTATGTCTGTGCATCTGTGGTTTTTGTCGTTGTTGTTGTCGTTGTTGACGTTGTTGTTGTTGTTGTTGTTGTCTGTCTTGTCCTCATCATTCTGGACAAGCTAAAAATCCAAAACGCCAGCCAAAGTCCATGCATGGCACACCACACCACACTACACCACACTACACCACATAGCAGTGTGTGCCTCATTCAGGGCTGTTTCACTGACTCTAGTGTTAACACCAAGAGGAGTGCGGATATTTCAGCCAGGAATACTCAGAGACATAACTGAAGTTAACAAAGATTTTAATCAGGATAGAAATTAACAACAATGAGAGTCTTTGGCGTAGGCCCCGTCCTAGGTCCAGGTCACTGAGTGTGCGGACCCTGGCAAATCCTGCCGGAACGAGAAGCAGGGGCGAAGCCTACCCCCTGGACAACTGGACGAGGACCGACCTGGTGGTGATTAGGGAGGGAGGGTGGGAACATCGAAAATCGGCACCTGAAAGCAACAAGGCAGGTGACTGGGCAGAGTCATTAATAAAGCCAATGTAGCCTGGTGATTGGTCGAAGGTAATGAATGAATGAATGAATGACGTATTAAGTATACCCGGCAGAACTACGCTGCAGCTACGCAAGCGCTACATTTCTAGAACAATCTCTCCGACAGGGGTGAGGGATGTACTGAGGTGTGCTGCATTGATGTCCCCTGATGGCGATCAGATGTTTGGGGCAGAGCGATGGTTGAACAGGCACATCCAAGCAGAAATATGGTTAGCAGAGCTGTGCAGACTGACTCACACACAAGGCTGGTGATTTTGCATTGGTGGGACGGTGATGCATTCTCTCTCTCTCTCTCTCTCTCTCTCTCTCTCTGTGTGTGTGCGTGTTTATTAAAAAAATATAGTAATGTTAAATAAAGTATAGTAGCAAAAATAAATCTGGTAGTGTTGTGACAAGATATTTTTGTTCTTTATTTTCATTTAGCAAGAAGTCACACATAATATATATTATTACATTACATTCTGCTAAAATCACAGAGATTTTAAGGAAATTAGATACACTTGTTTCACTGTTTAATTCCCTCATGCCATTTCTTTATTGAGGTGAAATATGTTAAAAGGTTGACAAATATTAGATTATAAGAATTTTGCTTTTTTTTTATATTTTCATGTGGAACAGAGTTCCAGTAGGCAAACCGGTATAACAAGAAGTCAACAGTATCAAGATAACAACTTCGGTACACACACATTGATATAACTGCATGTAAAATAATGTACATATAATGTTGAATCACATTATGCAGACAGACAGCATCTTAACTTAAGACTTTTTGTTCTAATAATTCCTGCAGTGTTTCTATGGCTTTGATTGACTGGATGATTGACAAGTTAAGCTATTTTTGAACACAAACTTCATCTCTGTGTCTGTTTCTCTCTCCCTCTCTCTCTCTCTCTCTCTCTCTCTCTCTCTCTCTCTCTCTCTCTCACACACACACACACACACACAAACACTCTCGCACACCTGTGCTCAGGCTCACTCTGTGAACGTCTTGGGAAAGGAAGAGGGTATGTGATGATCGCGCGAACCACTTCCTCTCCGAGGCGGGCGGCGAGTAGCCCCAGTTCTTCACCTGCAGGTGGGCTGCGTTCAGTTGCGGCCCCAGTGGATTCTGGGTAGACCGTGTTTGCAGGCAGGCGCGAGGTGGGGGGTGTGTGTGTGTGTGTGTGTGTGTGTGTGTGTGTGCGTGTGTGTGTGTGTGGGTGGGATACAAGACAGCGTGAAGGAGGCTGCAGTGAGCCAGTAAGTGTGTCAGTGGAGCACACCACAGTGGTGGGCAAGATAAAATACTCCTGCTCATCACATACCAAATTCTCTTTAAAACTCTCTCTGTGTGTGTGTGTGTGTGTGTGTGTGTGTGTGTGTGTGTGTTTTTATCACGTCATGAATATTTCATGCACTGATATCTGGGCCAATTAGGTGTCATATCCTCTTGTCTGAGTGTACTCTATCTCACTTGGTTCCCTCTCCGCTCACGTGTGTGTTGGTCCCCGCCGTCGCCGCTGTCGCCGAAACTCAAGTGAGTGTTTGGGATGGGAGTTGTGCCCATAGAAACACACTTGCTTTGTGCAAATAGAAAATAAAGTGTGTGTGGCTCCAGGCTCATGTATGATCCCTGACTCAGTGGGCACGCACACACACACACACACACACACACACACACACACACACACACACACACACACACACACACGTATACACACACGTATACACACACATACACACACACGCACACACACACACACACACACACACACACACACACACACACACACACACACACACACACACACACACACACACACACTGCTGTGTCTGACTGAGGATCCAGACAGATTCTCAGCATTTAAATTTCTGGCGTTTTTTATTTGTTTACTATTTTTTTTTTGTTAGTTTTTTGCTATTTTTTTGTTATTACCAAAACAGAACTGGTCATTTCTCTTCATCATAAATATCATTCACTTAAAGGAGAAATCCGGCAGTTTTTCACATAGATCTCCATTTTTTGAGGTTACCAAGTATTGTCAGTCTGAAAAGAACGCCCAAAAACAATCGGTGTTACCTAGCTCAAGATGCTAGTTCCAATAGCTAAAGCAGTGATGCAACTTCTGCGCTGTACTCAGAGGGAAAATACGGTATGTACAGTAAGCCCAATTGCTCATGCCCCCAGAGTGTAGCGCTGCAGCTGCCTGGCTGCTTTAGCTGTTGGAGCTAGCAACGCAATCTACATAAAACCGATTGTTTTAGTGTTTTCCCCCTGCACAGACAGTACTCCGTGACTTGGTGAAAATTCCCGATTTCGCCTTGAAAGTGACAGGAAATATGAAATTTCACTCATGTTTTGTGTGGCTTTTATAACACTAATGTACTAGTGCATAGTTACTGTCATACATCTTGGATGGAAATACTAGTGAAGCAGATAGCAGAAGCTTCCTCTCTGAATAAAATAGTATGTCTATGCCCACCTCTGTCAAACACTTTTTAAAGTGTGAAGTCCAGAGAAATACTTCAGTCCTGTCATCGGAGAAGACTCATCACATGCAGGGGACATCTGATGTGTCTTAATTAAGACCTCTGATTAAGAAGCGAAGCGTAAACACACCTAATTTATTTTATTTTAATAGCAAGTGTTTTGGTATAAGCATTAATCCCCAGAACTAAATCAGTAAGGGGACACGCAAACGCATTCGTCTCAGCAAACGAAGACTCAAAAAAGTGTAGAATGAATGAACAAACGGGACACGATGCTGCAGCACACACACACAGGGCACAAGGATATGCCTCAATCAGTTCAAAGGCAAGAGAGAGAGAGGCTCTCCTGGTCTTAGCGAGTTCAGAGCTTCGGTCTCTCTGAGCTTGGCGGGGCTTTGAGGTCAGACGGGTGACGAAGGGGTCAGACGTGAGATCGGGTCAGCAGTGGGCAGCGTGACGTGACCTTGCGTGACGCGGCGGTGACGTGACGTGATGAGGGAGCCATTGCAGGGATGCCTTTGCAGAGCAGAAACACACATGCACACACACACACACACACACACACACACACACACACACATACACACACACACACACACACACACACACACACACATATACAGTATACAAACACACACACACACACACACACACACACACACACTGTACTGTATATATATATATACACACACACACACACACACATATACATGCATGAATGCACATACTCACACACACAAGCATGCACACCTACACATGAGCACAAGCTTTTGAATACACACAACACAAGCATAGACAAACACACACACTCACACTCACACTCACACTCATACACACCGGCATGGGTGTATTGAGAAGATCTTAACACCCCGTGACAGAGGTGGTGGCACTGAGATGGAGGGTGGAGGAGAAAGTGTGTGTATCTGTATGTGTTTGCATGTGTGTTTCTCTGTGTGTGTGTGTGTGTGTGTGTGTGTGTGTGTGTATGTGTGTGAGTGTGGTTGGGTGAAGGGGGGGGGGGTTAGTGATACAGAGAGGAGGTGTTGGGGTATGGGCGCAGAACTCCTGAGCTTATACACACACACACACACACACACACACACACACACACACGGCGGTGGCAGCCAGAGAAAGTGGAGCAAGTGAAGGTGTCGCTTTTAATTATGCTCGTCGCTCCCCCGCACAGCTCTCTGCCATCTGCCATGGCCAAATAGGGCTTTAATAAAGAGAATTTCCAGTGCATAATTTAGTGGTAATGGCTGGACAGTTATGTTACACTCATACATTAGTGTTCCGGCGAAAAACACGGCACGCCAGAGAGAGAGGGGGGGGGGGGGGGGGGGGGGGGAGTCGGGCGTATTTTGGTAATATGTGGTGACATGCTCGCACGACTGGAAACGTCTCGTTGATCGAGCCTAAAAATCCAACACCCCCACACCCCCCGACACACACACACACACACACATAACCTCCTTAATGCTTTGATGATTCCACTTTCCCCCTTATTTGTTGCAGTATTGTTTCTAATGTTTTTATGCAGTGTTTTTTTACCTGCATCCAGGGCTGTCTTGTATATTAGGTCACAGGAAATGGCCCATTTCAATATTTATACCTGGTTATCTTTGAACAGTGTATGATAGAGGTGAACTGATTTTCATACTTTTGAACGAAATATAACTATTGGGTGCAGGAAGTTATACTGAATTTGTTATATATTGCTTTCATTTCAAGAGATGAATCTGACATCATCTCTCTCTCTCTTCCCCTCTCTCTCTCTCTCTCTCTTTCTCTTCGTCTGATGGCATCTGAACTGCACCTTTGTACCCAGCACCAGGCGTGACCCTAAGCTCTTTATACAGTCCCCGGCTCCTTCACTGGAAATTAGCGAGGATTTCATCGCTATTCACCAGAAAAAAAAAGAAAAAAAAAAAAGGGAAACGGAAGAAGCGCATTCTTCCCGTGCCAATTTATGGTAGATATTTGGCGCAATTTCCGATACTTCAGTCTTTATTTCCTGACAATCACATTAGCATTCTATTCTGCGTGTGGAAGGATTCCCCCCCCCCCCCCCCCTCTCCCCATTCAGGCTGGCGCATGGACCTTTCAGTGCCGTTGGAGGAGGTGGGCCAGACAGACAAAGACCACCAGCTGCACACACTCCTGGCCCTCAAACGGAACTCTGGCGGTGGCGCGACGGCACGAGCGCTCCTTTAGACGCCGAGCCGAGCCGAGCCGAGCCCTCGCTCCCAGAGAGCGCCGCCATTCTCACCTCAATGTCCCTTATTAATATCATTTTGGTGCTGTGTGTGTGTGTGTGTATGTGTGTGTGTGTGTGTGTGTGTGTGTGTGTGTGTGTGTGTGTGTGCGCGCGCGTGCATATGTGTATGTATGTGTGTGTGTGTGTGTGTGTGTGTGTGTGTGTGTGTGTGTGTGTGTGTGTGTGTGTGTGTGCATGTGTGTGTGTGTGTGTGTGTGCATATATGTACTGTATGTGTGTGTGTGTATGTGTGTGTGTGTGTGTGTGTGTGTGTGTGTGCATATATATACTGTATATGTGTGTGTGTGTGTGTGTGTGTGTGTGTGTGTGTGTGTGTGTGTGTGTGTGTGTGTGTGTGTGTGTGTGTGTGCACGCGCGTGCGTGCAGATGTGTGTGTATGTGTGTGTGTATTCTCCGATAGAGGCCTTTGTTTGTGGGTGTAGTTGAAGGCGGGGGGTGAGGGGGTATTGAGGGTTTGCATTGGGCTCTTTCAGTGTTGAGTGCCAGTAAGGGTGTGGGATGGAGGAGGGGGGGCCGGGGAGCTGGATATTTCATCATGCATTTGTACACACACAATAAATAGATGTGGATACATGTAATTGGGGCTTGTCTAAGTGTGTGTATGCACACACACACACGTTTGTACACACACACACTTACACACACAAACACACATACACACATAGACACATAAAACACACGCACGCACGAGCACACACACACACACACACACACACACACATACAGTATACGCACGCATGCGCAAACATTGAATGTGTGTTGGTTCTCTTCAGAGGATTGTGCTGAAAAGGAAAAAAAAATAGACACACAACTGTGGGCATACACACACACACACACAATAAGCTTAATTTTCTTCCAGATCGAACACACACACACAAACAGAAACACTAACTAACTAACACTCATACTGACATGTGCTCCATCCTGTACCTCAAACACACACCACACACCACACACCACACACCACACACACACACACACACACACACAGGGCACACAAGACTGTTGCTGAAGGTGCAAATGAAGTACACAAGGCACCTGTTATGTGATGTTGTTTCCAAGTGTAACAGGATGCAGCTTTGTTTGGAGAGACACTTTTGGGATGATTCACACATTTCAGCTCAAAGAAAGAACAAAAGCAATCACACTTAAAACTCTCTCTCTCTCTCTCTCTCTCACACACACACACTCACATACAGTATGCACACACACGCACACACACACACACACACACACACACACACGCACACACACACACAAGCACACATACTGTACACATACACACACAGGCACACACACACACACACACACACACACACGCACGCATGCGCACACACACACACACACACACACACACACACATACACATTCAAACATTCAAACATTATCTTTTCAAAATCACAAAGCAAGCCCTTTGGTGATGCCATTCTGTGAAGACTAAGACACACTGTCCTCCACCTCACCGGCCCATTGTGAGAGAACACAAGTCCTTGACACGCTCGCGGTGGCTGCTTCTCCCCCCACATACTTTACGTGTATCTTTGTTCGAATTAGGCTGCGGTAATTACAGTCGTCAAGTTTTTCAAGTTTCACTTTATTTATCCTCAGAAAAGGACATTTGGTGTGCAGCAGGATGTCTGAAACACATATGTGTGTGTGTGTGTGTGTGTGTGTGTGTGTGTGTGGCCTACACATGAAAGCACCGCCAGATGCCAACAACATTATAATCACAACACAGGACACACAGCAACACATTAATGGAGACACACACTTCCTACAGAAACAATGACAGAATCCAATTGGACAGTGCACAGGTAAATGTCAAAAAGAACATGGGCATGAATAAATAAATAGATAAATAAATAAATAATCACATACTATTTTACATACTACATACTAAATTCAAGAGATGTCAATCAAGTAAATTCAGGTTCCTAATAGCCACAGGAATAAAAGAACCCCTGGAGTGTCTAGTTCTTAACATACAGTAGGAAGCCTATAATGTTGACCAGAGGGAAGCAGATTCAACTCCCCAAAAAGTGAGTGATCAAATATAGTTACTGTGCATTCACAACACCGCCGACTTGAGCTTCCAAAAATTCCGGAAGTCATTCATTTTCAATGGAAGCCGGCTTCTCTCAGCTGCCAGCAGCGACCAATCCGTCGGGGTCGCGTTTTGGGCGTCTTGAGCGACTAGAGAAAGTTGAAAGTGGCTCAACTTTATGATAATGAGCTATGACGCGGTTCAGCGACCAAACGACCAGCAACGAACATAGAATGCTACTACGTCAGAGCGGCCAAAGCATCCAACCTTCCCACGGCGTCCTTGCCAGGGCGTCCAGAGCGATTTTGGAAGCTCAAGTCGGCTCAAGTTAGCCTTACCCCTGACTCGTTTATCATATACTGTATTTGTTGCAGCTGAGGTAGCTGTAGTGTACCCCAAGCACTTTGGACGCTACATGTACCAGCTTTGATAGCTTACGCTTGCTGACCATTGAAAGAGCACTGTGCCACACCACAATCCAAAATGTCAAGACTGATTCAATAAAACACTGGTAAAGGTGTGGTCTGTCTGTGTGTGTGTGTGTGTGTGTGTGTGTGTGTGTGTGTGTGTGTGTGTGTGTGTGTGTGTGTGC
>NC_085013.1:22839506-22847006 GCF_963854185.1 Sardina pilchardus | reverse complement strand
TGTGTGTGTGTGTATGTGTGTTTGTGTTTGTGTGTGCTGGGGGAGTGGGGGGTATGGCTGAGGGTGTTTGGTTGAGGGGGTATGGTTGAGGGGAATTAAATACATGTGTGTGTGTGTATGTGTGTGTGTATGGGAAAGGAAGAGGTAGAGAGTGTGTGAGAGAGAGAGAAAGAGGGAGGATAGAGTGCACAGAATCAGTCTCTCTCTCTTCCTCTCCCTCTCTCTCTCTCTGTCTCTTTCTCTCTCTCTCTCTCTCTCTTTCTCCTTCTTCTGCTTTGCGTTGTCTGTGAAGCAGACAATTGAGGGGGAGAATCACAGCAGAAGAGGGAGGAGGAGGAGGAGGAGGAGGAGGAGGAGGAGGAGGAGGAGGAGTGGAGAAGCTGCTGTGCGTCAGGCGGTGGGTCCGCGGAGGCATTAGGCAGCGTGGCTGATTCCCTGTCCCCGTGAAGCACAGGCGTTCATTTGGAAATCTAGGACTGGTACGCGGAGAATGCTAATTTGTAATTAGGAAGATTAACTAAATCTGGGGAATAGAGAAGATTATTGACTTATATAATAACATCAACAATGCACTCCTGGTTAAATCACCATCGCACCGAGATCGCACCATCGCAAATCTGCTAGGCAGGTTATGGTTGCGGACCCAGCATGGAGCCTTTTGAATGAGGCCATCAAGATAAACTCACGAGAAACAAACACCAGATTAAATTGAATGCAGAAGCTCTTATGTCCTATCTCAAATGGGAGATAACTGACTTACTTGCTGGCACACAACGTGAGCGTCTCCTCTCCCAGCAGCTCGCGTGGCGATGACAATCGCTACAGATTCTGCAGAAGTGGCTAAGATGGCTTAAATGCTAGTGATCATAACGACTTTGAGCCAGCATTCTTCTGGCTTCTTACTGTGGCGATACTCCTTTATATGGCTTGTACAGACTATACGATGTTTTGTTTTTCACGATTATCTTTTACGATTGACCATGTCAGACTAGGCGATCAGAGAAGCACAAAATGTTGCCGCGTCTTGGTTGTAAGACTGGCCACAGTGCAAGATCATCCATCGTAGCCTTCTCATTGTGTGTCGTCACAGTGTCAGTGTCAACACGGGAGTTGTAGGAGATTCCCAAAAATGTCTGTCGTGCTAGACTTTTGGTCTTAACGTCATGGCTTGTCGCAGACAATAAATCGCGTATTGTTGAATATGTCACATTACAAGACATTTCCTCCTTTAAACGTCGTTCCCGACTTTCAATCTTTGGACACGACAATGGAAATTTGCCGGCCACGACACAATCATGGCTAAATCGGACTGAAATCGTGTAGTCTGTACAGGAATTATGTCAGTAATTCCAAGGGCCAGTCTAGCCAGAGCAGCATGGGGTTAAGGACCTTGTTCAAGGGCACAATGATGACAGTTGGGAATTGAACCCACAACCTTTCTTGTTATTATGCCACTAGCCCCTACACTAACGCAACCACATCCACATCCATTATCAGTTTTTACAGAATGGTATTGTACAGTATCCGATATATTCAGTATTCCAGTTTGTCTGCAGATTATTGAGATCAATAAGGTACAAGCAGCATTGAATTCATTCCTCACAGTAGGTTTTTTTTTTTTTTTTAACCATACATAATGATTTAGTCAGGAACACACATAGCATTAAAGCCACACGGTTACAAACAATGGATATTTAGCTGTATTTAGGTAATAATGTCATGTTTCACCATCCTGAGAGAAGTTCACTTTCTACAGTACCTGTCTTCCTGTGGGCTTCTCTTTAAAGATGTGTATTATGTATAAGTAGTGTTTTTTTGCTTGAAGTCTCTTGCAAATGCTCTGATGTCTTTTTGAAAAAAAATATTTTAATTGGATATCTAGCACCGGACTGCACTGACAAACTGAACTGACGGAGCCTCACCGTCGCCGTATTCAAAAGAGTCGATTCACTCATATGTTTCGTTTTTTTTTTTTAAGATGAAAGAGAAGCGAGATACCTTTTCTTCTGGTGAAAGAAACTTTTCCCGGCTCGTTTTGAAATCTTCTTAAATGCCTGACACTCGGCACATAAACAGTAGTCATAAATCATGTCAATTGGACTGATTTAAAACAAAAGAAAATTTAATTAAAGGAAGATTGAGGAAAAAAAAAACATGTCCTCCGGAAATAAAAGATAATAACAAAGGAGAGAAATCAACAATATTTCAAGACGTGTGTGCAAGTGTGTGTGTGTGTGTGTGTGTGTGTGTGCAAGTGTGCAAGTGTGTGTATGTGTGTGTGTGTGCGTGCGTATGTGCGTACGGTGTGCGTGTGTGTGTGTGTGTGTGTGTGTGTGTGTGCGCGTGTGCGCGTATGTGTGCGTATGTGTATGTGTGTGCGCGTATGTGCGTACGGTGTGTTTGGTGTGTGTGTATGTATGTGTGTATATGCGTGCTAGTTGTGCTTTCATTCAATTTGAGGACTACCGGTATGCTGAAATATCTCGCCATGGGGGGTTTTGATTTTAAAACAGTTCTGAAAGTCATTTTACTTGCAGAGGAAGGTATTTCATCTACAAGTAAAATGACTGAAGTGAATACCAATGCCAGGCTGCTGCTGCTGCATGATGTATGCGTTATGTAAACCCTGCATATGACACATGGAAGTCAAGCCGGTGTGATTCCATAACCAGGCGAAAACAAGCTCGCACCGTGTGCTGAAATAGGCCATAGCCTACTGTCATACCATTCACAACAACACCCAATCAGGTCAGACAGTGGTCTCTGTTTCCAGACTGTGCATGTGAGACTATTACGCTGGGCCTCAGTCCAACACAAACACGCACACACACACACACACACACACACACACACACACACACACACACACACACACGAGTCAACACGCACATCACAGCTCCGAGCAGCTGGCCAGTGCACTCAACCGCAGCATATCTTACATAGTCTCTGTCACCATGCAATACCTGGCACTATACAATAACTTACTGTCCCATATATATGTAAACACACACATACACACACACACACACACACACACACACACACACACACACACACACACTCACATATGCTGAGCAAAGCAAGACTTGTCTAATTTCAACTGCTTTAAAATCAAGATGGATTTATTGTTCATTTGAGGGTCCTGCAAGTACTGAGAATAACTGTTGTTAATGGCCTTCTGGGTCACTCTATTCTTTATTGTTACCCACAATTTAAGATGTTACTCAATAGCCTAACCTATTTTCATTGTCATTTAATGATTTATCATGATCTTTTTAGTTTTTAGTTTTTATACATTTACATGCTTAGTACAGTACATTTCCTTTTTGTACACACAATGAGGTTGGTTTTTTTTCAGCCACACTTTATTACCCATTAATTAATAATCAATAAACTAACTTATCATTAATTGAAATGTAATAAATAAATTAGCATGTGTATTTACAAGATGCGTCCAGCATAGTAACATTTTAACAGTAATTTTACGCATTTTGTAGATATTCATATGTTTACTCATTACAGCAGAGTGCAGTGGAAACAGACACAGATTAGTGTAAGATGGTCCCGCCTCTTCCCCTCTCTGCTGTCCAATGAGAATGGAGCACTCGGGCAGGGCACAGTGGTCACTAATACAGAGAGTTCTACATCTCCTCCTGAGTATTCTTCATCTCATAAAGCAGGAGTCTCTTACGCTTCTCTATTTAAAATAAAACCTCTCATTTTTTGGTATTTAAATGAGAAACACATACAGTATCATTATGGCTGTATACTTTGCACAACCAAAGCCAGACACATCAGGTCAGGTTTATTAATGAAGCACTTTGAAAACAGTTGACACCACCAAAGTGTATACAATTGGAAGTTATTGGCCTGTCGTCACACCGCCATTTGAATCTGCTGTAGTGATCCAAACAGGGTTTCATATCTGACTGAGAAAGAGGTTGAAGGCTGCCATATGTGAGCCATGTCTGAGTCTAATCTTCTCCTGCTCTGACAGATCATAAACCAGAATCAATCCAGAGTCTAGGTTTACATTATGAACTAGAGTTTTCTTTTTTTTGTCCCCCGATGTGAAATAGAGTTTTAATTGTGCAGACGAGCTTATACATATAAATCTGAAACATATGCATGGCTAAAGAAGAGATTAGCTTGCTCTGAAATATTTACATCGCCAATTTCCGAGCCAGTTTAGCACCATGTCAGCGCAATGATGAAGAATCATGCTCAAATCTATAAATTGATCTGGGTGCTGAGCAGAGGAACATTTATATGAGTTCAGCTCTGTGAACTGACAGTGCTGATCATGGTGGTTATACTGGCTACTGATTACGCTTCTTGGTTCGTTCTGTGGTTCATTCACTTGAGAGAAACACTTACTTTAACCTTTTTTCATTCATAAATCAATGTCATTGAATGCAATGTCGCAAAACACTAATGCATAGTCATGCTTACATCAGTGTACTGTATATGCCTCAAGAGCACAGTTTTTAAGGATCTCTGGTTGTTTCTTGTGAAATACACATATATTAGCAGTAGCACATATACAGTATTATTAACAGTATACTGTACAGCAATATAAACAGTAGCGCAGAGCACTTATGTACAGTATAATCAGGCCTTCATTTCTTCCATACTAAAGAAATATTAAAGTGTGGCTCTTAAACACATGTGGTCCCTTCGTCTGCCAGCGCCAGGTGGGTCTGGCCCCTCACCTGCAGGGCACTGGGCTGCCTTTGAGCTGTCCGAGCCACTGGCGGACTCCTTGATTGACAGGCCCGCAGATTGGCAGGTCAGTTCTGATTGCACTGAAGGTGTGTGCTTACAACGAGTGGACACACCTAGGGTCGCGACCACGGCAACCAGGCTCAGCCGCCAGGTGCAAAGGTCGAGGGGCTACACCTTACACCGTGCGCCCCCCAACCCCACCCCACTGTCTCCCTCCCTCCCTCTCTCCCTCCCTGCTCCCCCCCCACCCCAGACTCCTTCTCACAGTCAGTGCAGTTGAATGGCTGCTGTTTGACAGCCGTGTCAGCTGAGGTGGAATCTGTTTCTCGTTAAACCCCCACCCCATAATCCTCCAGCCCCATTTGAAAACCCATCCACACCTCTCTCTCCCTACCGACACTTAACGCGCCTGTTTGTCAGGGGCTGCAGCTGCCTCTCTCGCTCCTCTCTCGCTCCTCTCTCTTCCTCCCATCATCTTCCCCTCTTCCTCCCACCCCCTCTCTCTCCCTCTCTCCCTCTCTCTATCTCTCTCTCTCTCTATCAATGAATATGCCACTCTTGCCGCTAAAGACTTAACATCAAATGAGCTTGGGATTCCATTTTCACACTTTTACTGCCCATTCCCCAGGCTTTGTTTTCAAAGGCAAGGAGCCGGGATTGAGAGGCGCCCGCGCGGCTTTTGTTCTCCTGCCCCCTGGCCCCCGGGTGCCCGTGCGCGCGGACATGGCGGCTGCGGGGAGGCGCCCGGATCAAAACAGCGCTCCGAAAAAAAAAAAAAAAAAAAAAAAAAAAGCGTCATTACCTGGCCCCCGATGACGCCCCCTGGCACTCTGCATTAAATCAGCCAGGTTGGAAATTTCCGCGTGATGTCAATCAAAATGATTTGCTTTGGCAATGCAGAGGCTTTCTTAAAGGAGCACCGGTGTTTTTTATTTATTTTTTTTTTTATTTTTTTTCAACTGAGGGGTCCTGTCCACTTAATTCAAAGCTCTTTATTCAAATCAGGCTAAAGTGTAAGGGCTAGAAATGAAGGATCATATCCTTCAGCATACAGTTGTCTTCAAAAATAGCCTGGAAAAAATATATATAAATATAAATATATATTTAAAGAGCACCCCATGAGCCACTGAGTCATTTAAATAATACACTGGACAGTTTTCCTTCCACAGAGAACTTAAGAGGTTTTAATGTGGGAGAGAGAGAGAGAGAGAGAGAGAGAGAGAGAGAGAGAGAGAGAGAGAGAGAGAGAGAGAGAGAGAGAGAGAGAGAGAGAGACCCCAGTTCAGTCAACAACTTGGAGATGCCTCCAAGTCAAACAGAGGTTGAAGAAAAAGTTACGGTGACCAGGGGATTTGTGGTCACACTTTACCTTTCTCTCTCTCTCTCTCTCTCTCTCTCTCTGTATGTGTGTGTCTCTGTGTGTGTGTGTGTGTGTGTGTGTGTGTGTGTGTGTGTGTGTGTGTGTGTGTGTGTGTGTATGTCTGTCTGTGTGTCTGTGTGTCTGTGAGAGCATCTGTCAGTGCTTTTGATGCTACATGCAGCATGCCTAAATCTTCACTAGGATGTCACATGAAGAAAGCAGTTCTATTATGTATCACATTTAGAACAGTTTTAATGTAAGCATCATAAATGAAGACCAATGTAAGAATCTTCAGGCCGGACCGATGAGAGCCACTGAAACCATGGGCCCTTGACACACACACACACACACACACCTTCTCATTTTTTTCTTTACTCTGCTGTACAGTATGTATCCACGTACATGTCATGTCCCAGTGGTTGGTGTTTGTTTGATGGACACGCCTGGTTTTCCATTCTCGCAGATCAAGTTGATTTACCACATCTGTCAGCACAGGATGTTTGATGAGAGGATGACATTCCACACTATAGATGTCTTTTTTGATGTGTGCGTGTGTATGCAAATGTTCAATGTTCAGTGTATATTGGTGTGCCTATGTGTGTGTGTGTGTGTATGTTGAGGATGGGGACACACATACTCTAATTTCCAGATAGACAGATAGATAGATAAATAGATAGATAGATAGATAGATAGATAGATAGATAGATAGAGTAGAAGCTCATGATGGTCTGTATGAACATTTCTGGCCTGTGAGCACGTAACCTAATGCAGACTTAAAATGATGACGAAAATGCTTCTGACATGTTAATTAAATGTCACACGGCTTTGCTGGGTTCCATCCAAATGATGTAGCACACAGGCAACAGAAGGTTATCAAATGTGCAAAAGAAAGGCTTTTTTGACCGTTCATATTTCTTTCAAGAAAATGTATGAAAACATGCCAAACATTTTTTTTATCCTATCGAGTTACGCTTCACAAAGAACATTCATCACTGACACTGGAATCAATGCCTTCTGTAGCAACGCTGCAACTATCTATACTTAGATATGCTGTTAAATATATTACTGACCTAGAGAGAACCATGATCAGACAGGCAATAACCCAAGATGAACCACTCCCCAGTTTCCTTTTAGAAATCACTAACACAGAATCTGAATCAATTTATTGCTGGCTAGAGTGTGGTGCTGACTGGATTCCGGCCCTGATCAGGCTCTGATTTGGCCCGGATGTGGCCAGCTATACTGTAGTACTACCGTCTACATATGTCTGAACAGTGCTTGAAGTGGGAAAAAATAAGTGCAGGAACTCTAATTTTCTGACATTTGACATTAAGTGCGGTGAAGAAAAAAAATCAAGCCTTTAGGATGTGTTGGTTGAAAAACTTTTTTATTTAATATTTTTTTCAAGCACTAAC
>NC_085013.1:22819506-22827006 GCF_963854185.1 Sardina pilchardus | reverse complement strand
AATTATCTTACAGTATTTTCATATTTGTGTGACCTATTAGTTAAAAAAATAGTAATCACCTTATAGAATGAGAATGAAACATCTTACATAACAACTTAATTTTTCATCAGCTTAATCCTCCATTGATTAACATGATTCCAACCATAGCCAGGGACATGGGCATTCTAACATTAATGGATTTTATATTGGATTAGTGTGGAGGATCCTCACATCCACATACATAAACACAAAAGTTAAAGAGAGACATTCTCTTCATCAAACCAGTACCTCTGACAGACTTTAATTCCACCAACATGGTTGTATAGTCGCAACTGTAATTCTTTCAAAATAACAACAAAACAAGCATATCTGACAGTCTGGGGCTTAATCCAAGTGAATTAACGAGCCCATATTCAAATGAGACGTGATGGCAAAGCGGAGAGGATTTAAAAGCATATTAAAAGAAATTCCTACAATGTTTAGAAATGCTCAGTTGCACATCCACGCCTTGGAAACCCCGAAGATGAGTGGAACACCGAGGGGTCCTTGTGAATTTCAATGCGTTTTCTGCCGTTCTTGGACATAATGTGCATTGTTGAGACCTTAAAACAGCACTTTGTTTCCACGCGTTTTACGATTCGCTAAAAGAAAATACTCCCTGGCATCCGAGCGATGGGATTTAATCTTAATCTTAAGTAGATGTGTGGGTCTTTTACCACAGCTTGAAAAGCCCCTGCGCTTTGCTTCTTCTGTCCTCCCAGAGAAGTGGCTACATCCTCCCGACAAATAATCACTAATGTACGGCCCTGTTATCTTTACAAGTACTCTTTAAATTAAGTAAACTTTTTCACGCTGGGTTCATAAATTTGGCAGTGGGACTATTTTTTCCCCCTTTCTTCCAGTGGCCAGTGGATTTACTGGGGGAGTAATAACTGTCACGGTGAATGCCTGGTAAAGTGCCGGACAAGGGACCAACAGAAGGAGAGTATTTATCACGGTATTGACTTTCTGACTGCGGTGTCGTGAACTCTTTTGTCATAAACTGGAGCACTCAGAGCGGGCGCGCCGATCGATAGGAGGGAAAACTGCTGTCAGGTCTTCTCCCAGGGAGCACTGCTTTTGTTACAGCCACTTAGAGGCCTGATAAATGCTCTGGTGGTGGAGAGAGAGAGAGAGAGAGAGAGAGAGAGAGAGAGAGAGGGAGGGAGAGAGGCAGGACACAGGGCCCTTCCCCCGTGCTGCCCTGGATCTCTCCTCCGCGAGGCCCTGGACAAAAGGCGGAAAAATGGATGGAAATAAGAGAACCATGGTTTTTAGTTCTAATTGAATGCAACAAGGTAATTGTGCACAAAGACCGAAATAACATATCAGTGTCCACTCCATTGAAAAGGTATTGACTATCAGCTGACAGTATATTGTTCCAACAAATGCTATGCCCTAAAGTACTATAGGATCATAGTTTGTAAATGGGTTGATGGTTATTGCTTAAAGCTCTTTAGGGTCATTAGACTGTATGCAATTTATTACAACAATCAGTTTATCACACATTTACCCAGTGATTGTTAAGGTGTTTTTTTTTTTTTTCGTTTTTTTTCGCCAGACAGAACAAAAGAATGCTAAATCAATAACGTCTGCATTGTCATGGACGCAGATTCCCACCGTATTGAAGCAGACAGTGAGGGATTGGCGGGCACGACGGAGATGCCTGCGGGGAACGATAAGCATATGGATCACATGACCGTGACCCCTGCACGTGACCTCCTGGCCCGTCTCATCTCAGGGTCAGACCTAAGGGGCCAGTTGACGTTCACAGCCAATTGAAGGACTCTCTGGTCTCTCTGGTAGTTAGCATAACCTTTCACCTCAGCCTGTTGTCAGCCAGCCTCATAAAAGAGTTTATCGCCGCTGTCCGCTGGGGAGAGTAAGATATCATATAAATCAAGGTTTTTTTTCCCCTTCTGTTTTCCTAGCGCTTGAGTTTGACTTTCTCTTCTCTTTTATTCATTCCTTCCTTCCTCTCTCTCTCTCTCTCTCTTTCATTCTTTCTTTACTTTCAATCTATTTCCCATCTTTCATTTTATCCTCCTACCTTTCTTCGTCCTCCTTATGAGCGTCTGCCTGACTGACTCTCTCTGTGGTAGCAGCCACTGTGAGAGACAAGCCCTCTGAAAGTGAGCCGTGTCGTTACGGCAGACGCAGGTGACAGATCTGCCCTCAGGTGGGACTGGACAGGGGCTCGGGTCAGGGTTATCCGGCGGGCTCCGCGGATGACAAACCGATGCTCCCTTAACGACAAGACAAGACAGCGCTTCATCGGACAGCTGGACCGTGGGACTCAGCAGCGTGACCACTGGTCTGATGACTCAACAGCGAGGTCAGGTGTGAGGTGAACGAGGGTCCAGACTTCGTCTCCGTTGAGGCCACTGCATGTACTGTACTGACCGTGTGACTGACTGGCAGGAAACTGGACCCGGCACACGGAGTTAGCGGGCAGCTACACATTTACAGAATGGACACTCTTTAGCCCTTTTTAGACTGTGTTTTTACGGCCTTTTCATTTTTATTGGAATGATAATTGCTCCGTTATTGCAGCGTGCCTGTCTATTTCACACACATAGAGGGTGAGTGGGGGGGGGTCAAACTCTGTTCACTCTGGACAGGGAAAGGGTTTTTTGGAGTCTAACCTTAACTGCAATTTGTAGTTAACAGAGTTTCAGCTGATAACCTCTGTATTACAACAGCATCTGTAAGTAGTCTATACACATAAAAAACGAATGGTACTCTAGGTCAGGCTACTGCATGCTAGCCCTGCTCCGTGGCCACTATGCTACCATCAGCCATAACCTATATGACCTAAGCTGCATGAAGCATGCTACTGTGTTATCAGAACGCATACATTGATACGGTAAGCATCGCCATGCTGTGATATTATTCCCACTGTGGAGAGGGAAAGTGTCTTTTTGAGCTGAACAACGGGAGCCCAACCCATAAATTGCAGTTCAGAAAGCGTATTAAAACTGTACTAAACTGTACTAAAACAGCATAGGGAACTATCCAAAGAACAAACTGGATGGAATTTCTGACAAATTATCACCAATAAAGAAATAAAACAAACAATTGTTCATGAAGTGTCGATTAAACATCACTTTAGCTTTGACACATTTCTAATCTAATATTCCAATATCAAATATGTGATTCAGTTTTACTCAAGATCAGTTCATGGAATAAAGATGGTGAGGTGAGTCCACTATGATGGCATGTTCGGCTATGAATCAAAGACGGCAAACGTGTCAAAGATCTCTTCCACTATTGTCACACTGGTCAGTGAAGCCCTTTACACACCAGTGATCTGCTTTGCCATTCAGAAGAAGAGGAAGAAAAAAGAAAACTCTCCAATTATTTCAAAAGCTAGCTGAGGGATGGCAAATTTGTCTTTCACCACAAAGAGTGGAGAAATATTCTCTCTATTGTTCTTCTCTTCTCTCCAATATCCTTCAAAGCGAGGGAAAGGAAGGGGGGGGGGGTTCATTTTTAGGTTTATAGAGGGAATTACCTTCACCCAATTAGAACACACTATTGTTGAGACTGCGGCAGCTAAGTGTCTTGTCATTTATACAAGGAGCCAGCGCATATTGACAGTTTAGTGTGGGTAAATGTCAGGAATAATACTCGGAAGAAAGGAATGATTTATTTCAGCAGGAATTTCACAACTTGGCCAAAAAAGGTAAATACGGGCAACCGAGAGAAACTGTGGAAGGATTTTCTTATTTTCAGACAGGAGAAGCCATTCAAATTTTTATACGTGGAACGGAATACAAACTGCAGTATTTGAATAATATGGAAGCAAACAGCATTTACAGGCAAACGCTATGGAGCTCCGAGCCCATGGTTAAAAATGTAATCTCTAACTGATGGGACACACCATGTAATCAAGGGAAAATAGACATTTGGCAGTGCCCTTGGAAAGGTGGCAGACAAACACAGGGCGGTATTAGAGTCAACCTGCACACAAACTTGAGCGCACAATCACACACACGCACGCACGCACACACACACACACACACACACACACACACACACACACACACACACACACACACACACTGCTGTCTTCTGTGGGCTTTTCTCTGTGTGTAATGATGGGGAAGTTGGCAGATTATACATGAAGACAAGCCCTAGACAATTACCGATTCCTGATGCTATTAACACATAATGCACAGGGAGTATATTAATGTCACTTTCATTTTGTGGTTTTGGCTTTGTATAAAATACACAGAGAAAATCGCCCATCGAACTTTTTCGATGTGGAATCATGCACGTGCATTACATGTGGGCATGTATACAGAAAATGCTGATGATAGTAATTTTATTCAACCACATTACAAATAAATATTGAAATAAATAGCATCAGTAAACAGCAACCACCAGCCGCTCTGTGCTCTCTGAACATCTTTACAGTTTACTACACTTTACAGAAGTAGTTGAGTTGTCAGTAGCACATTTTGTGTGCTGGTCTTCATGGTGTGAAGTCTATGAGTTGGACTAAACTTGTGACTGTGAGAAGTATCCGACTGGCCAAAGAATGCTGAGTTGTCTGTCATAACATTCAGGGCCTTTCTATTTCACACTCCTGTCCTTCGCTGTTTGTGATAATGTGAATGAATTACAAGTTTAAGGTGACAGGCTCTCGTACATTGGTGGTTAGCTTGGTCAACAGATTGCAGCGACAACATTTATGTGAAATATGCTTAACAAAATAGTCACAGAAAAGGCTTTCCCTTAGAAGTGTGTGTGTGTGTGTGTGTGTGTGTGCATAGAATGAGAGAGGATAGCAAAGAAATAGTTTCTATGTGTCCATTTGTGTGTTCTGTGATGTGCTTTTGTTGCCTTGAACATTTGCCGCTCTCTGAGGTAAAGTGGCATCCTTGAGCAACAGTGGCATGGAAGACATTTGACGTTGCCCGAATGTCCCTCACAAATATGCATAGGAACACCGACTGAATATTTGTTATTGTTTGTAAAGAGTCTAGCTGAAACTAAATTGCACTTGACTTTTTTTTTTGTTGCAATCTACATAGCAGCAGTAATTGAAGGGCACGAGGCGTGATTGCCAGGGCAGAAGCTACCTTGATTTTTTTTTCCATGGGATGCTTTCATGAGTATGTGAAGGGTCAAACTGGAATCTTTGATGTCTTTCATTACCATTGAAAACTTACATTGACGATTATGTTTTGCTTCAGTCTCTGATCTTATCTAGTAAATCTTTAAAAAAATAAAATAAAAAAAAATAACAAACAGCCTTGGCACATTCCTATTTGGTGTCATATAACATCACATCTTTCTACACCTCATTCCGTTCTGTAAAAGTCTACCAAGTCGTCATGGTCTTTTTGTCCAACCACACCAGCCATATTTCTCTGCCACGTTGGGACTGAAATCCAGAGCAGCCTGAGCTCCATTATCTCCGTCTTATCCGGCTAATCAAGTGCTCAGCTCAGCCACTTGACCCCCTCGGTGTCCCCACAAGTTATCATCGTCCACATCGGTCCCTTTGAGCTCCTCAAGTCTCCACTAGGACACCCTGGTCTCTCTGTCTCTTTCTGCAGCACGATCTAACTCGGCGTAATAGCTAACCATCATACAGTAAATCTTAAAATCTCAATCAATGACGATGGTTGTTTGTCTTTAAGTGTGTTGATGGAATGGAGGGAAGTAAAAAAACGAATGGGGGGGAATGTGAAACATTTAGCCCTAGAGCAGGCAATAATTCACACATTATGCTACATGTAGTCAAATGTGAAATAACCTGTGAGCAATGGCTCCTGGACAGAGTCCAAATTTCCATCTAAACAAAAATGTTGTTGGTGGAAGAGTACCAGACTACTAGGAGCATCCTGAGATTGAAAGATTGATAATGTGAACCAGGCCACATTACGTGCCATAAATCAAAGTGAAGGAATTCAGATAACGAGCCAGGCATTTATGCACGGAACGCATGAAAACAGGAAGAAAGAGGAGAGGCGATTCAAAACACACGTGCAGGAGAACAAGGCATTTGACCAGGTGACACGTTAAGGCGGCGCGATTACGTTCGAGTGGTGTTTCGAGCTCAAGTGGCGCTCATCAATAATTCATGTGATCGGCGTGCGGGTGTCCAGGCTGCTGTCCTGCTCCTTCGGGCTGGACTAGTACGGTGCAGTGGCCAAGCCAGAGTAAACAGCTCGGAACAAGAGCTCAAAGCTCAACCTGTGTCAGGAGGACCCAGTGATAGCACGACGACGGGGGCAAACGAATAAATAAACGATTCAAATCTATATCTCCTGATACTCTCAGACTCCGGGAGAGTGGAAAACTGCTCAGGGCAACGACTGCCACCAAGTAACCTCTCCATTGTTTTGTTTTTTTTCTTTCATTCTATCTTTTTTTCCCCCCCTCCTCTCCTTCCTGCCTCATCTCTTTCATTGATCCAGGTGAGAGACTGGTGGTCCGTTTTCAGATCAAATGGCCCACCCCCGCAGATAAAAGTCAACACTGTCAAGACCCCACCTGTTCGGCCGTCCCTTTCTTTCCGCGCCGAAAGATCTGGTTTCACAAGGAACTGGGGCTCGAGGTTCACACACTCAACTGGCTGCCTTTTCTTCTGTGGGCTCAGTGCCAGAAGAGCCCGGAGGCTCGCATAGGTTACCTCGGCTCACACAAAGGCGGACTTCTCTCAGAGCCGGCCTTAACGTCCACACGGGAAGAACAAAGACAACAGTTCAATAGGCGCTCTGGCCTAATATAACCTTGATTCTTATGGCTTGATAGTGTGGTAGTTCATTTAGGCGGCCGACAGAGGTCCTATCGTGGCAAGAGTAAACACATTTTTTTCCCGTACAGTATTTACGTTTGCATGTGGACCAGGGTGTGTTATAACCACTGCCGTTGCCAATGTATGCACTCATCTAGACTGTTAACTAGTCAGATTTCCAATAAACTGTCTTATAAATCAGACTCTGTCACCTACAAGTTCAGTCTAGTCAGAGTGAGAAAAAAAAGACACTCCGACTCCACAAATCAGTTCAGCTCTGTTCTGTCCCTAGAATTATGGAAATGTTCTATAGAATGTGGTCAGGCCACTCAACCTCAGACTTCACAAAGACCGCCTTCCTAATTACATTTCTCCAAATGAGGGCTTCTGACAGCTCAAGGTGTGTGGGCATGACACCAAGGCCCAGACAATGCGCGCAAATGTCGTGACACCATGTCCTGAGAGGTTAACGGTTGGATCCCATCTGTGGCCAGCTGAGAAACGTCTAATTTGTCCGTCCAGTCCAAAAATGTCAGTCCCTCTTCATCCACTTAAACAGTGCCTGCTGTCATCACTCTGTGAAAGAGGCAAAGCACTCTTTCACAGGCCCGTGGGTCCTAGAGAGCAGCTTAAAAGCCTGTAATTAAAGACTTCGGTGTGCAAAATGACAAACTCCAGTTATGACATGCACTCACAAACAAGAAAGGACCTTGTGACACTGGGAAGACAGG